>NW_006408628.1:2659531-2661488 GCF_000296735.1 Chrysochloris asiatica
GTGTTCTTCCTTTTTGGTTTTCTGATTCCAGATCTTTGTACATTTTGTTGTAATGTTTGTCTTTATCTCCTTGAGCTGATCTTTGAAATTTTCTGTTCATCTCTTGGACCTCCTCATTTCTTCCATTTGCTTTAGCATCTCTACACTGGAGTGCAAGTTTCAGTGTCTTTTCTGCCATCCATTTTGACCTTTTCATTCTTTCTTGTCTTCTTAATGACTTTTTGCTCTCTTCATGTATGATGTTCTTGATATCATTCATCTCACAACTCTTCTGGTCTTTGGTTTTCAGTGTTTAATTTATCAAATCCGTTCTTCAGATGATCTTTAAATTCAGGTGGGATATATTCCAGGTCATATTTTGTCTCTTGTGGACTTGTTTTCATTTTCTTTAGCTTCAGTTTGATTTTGCATATCAGTAATTGGTGGTCTGTTCCACAGTTTTCCCCTGGCCTTGTTTTGACTGATTATATGCAGCATAGAGATTGAGTAAGTATGGTGAAAGGATGAAACCTGGTGCACACCTATCCTAATTTAAAATCCAGTGTTCCCTTGTTCTTTTTGAACAACTGCCTTTTTATCAATGTACAGGTTCCTCATGAACACATGTGTTCCAGAATAGTCATTCTCCCCAATGTTGTCCTTAGCGTGTCATGATCCACACAATCGAAAGCCTTTGTGTAGTCAATAAAGCATAGGTAAACATCTTTCTGGTGTTCTTTGCTTTCAGCCAAGATCCATCTTGGAATATCATTGATGTCAGCAATGATATTCCACATTCATGCCTTTGTCTGAAACCAGCTTGAACCTCTGGTAGTTCTCTATCAACATACTGTTTGAAATATCTTTAGCAAAATTGTACTTGCATGCACTATTAATGATATTGTCCAGTGATTTTCACATTCTGTTGGGTCATCTCTCTTTGGGATGGGCACAAATATAGATATCTTCCAATCAGTTGGCTAGATAGCTGTATTCCAAATTTCTTGGCATAGATGGATGAATGTCTTCAGTGCCGCAATAGTTTGTTGAAAGATTTCTATTTGTATTCCATCAATTCCTAGAGCCTTGTTCTTTGCTAGTGCTTTCAGCGTACTTTGGACATCTTCCTTCAGTATCCTTGGCACTTAATTATACCCCACCTCTTGAAATGGTTGAACATCAACCATTTCTTCTTGGTACAGTGACTGTATATTCTTTCCATCTTCTTTTGATACATTCTGCATCATTCAATATTTTGCCCACAGATTCCTTCAAATAATGCAAGTCTAAGCATTGGTCTTGAAAATTCTATCATGTAATCTCCAGGCCTGATTTTACAACTACTGATCTTTGTTTCCAATGTTTGCATTCCAATCACCAGTAATTATCAATGCATCTTGATAGCATATTTGATCAATTTCAGACTGAAGAAGTTGGTAGAATTCTTTAATTTCTTCACCACTGACTTTAGTGGTTGTGTGTAAATTGGAATAATACTTGTATTAAGTGGTCTTCCTTGTAAGCATATGGATATTATCCTATCACAGACAGCATTGTACTTCAAGATAGATCCTGACATGTTCTTTTTCATGATGAATACGACACCATTCCTCCTCAATTTGTCATTCCCAGCATAGAAAGCCATGTGTTATCAGATTCACAATGGCCAATACAAGTCCTTTTCAGTTCACTAATGCCTAGGATATTGATGTTTATACATTCCATTTCATTTTTGAAAACTTCCAATGTTCCCAGATTCATATTTTGAACATTCCATTTTCTGATTATTAATGGATTTTTAAATTGTTTCTCTTCATTTTGAGTTGTACCCCATCAGCAAATGAAGGTGCTGTGAGCTTTACATCGTTTTCATCATCACGGTCACCTCTACTTTAAGGAGGCAGTTCTTCCTCTGTCATATTTTGAGTGTCTTCCAACCTCAAGGCCCATCTTCTGGAGCTATATCTGACAATATTCT
>NW_006408628.1:2662286-2698678 GCF_000296735.1 Chrysochloris asiatica
TTCCCCACTTAAGTGCCTGAAGACACCCTACTCTACAAGCAAGGTTCCTGTCCAAACTCACACAGCTTTCCTTGCTCCGTTGGCTGGGAGTCCACTACTCTGTCTCATGCTCTGGTCCTTGGTTCTAGTGATGCTGTTCCTCTGTCACTTCTTCAGCGTCACAGCTTTCTGTCCCTTCAATGCTCAAGGATCTTGGTGGGTTCCAAAGGGAGCACTTAACTCTTGGAGTCTGTGATAGTAGTGAGATCCTCCTTCCTGCTTTTGAGTTGGCTCAATTTAAACCCACATTAAAGTTCCACATTTTCACAGTTACAGTGAACTCTGCTAACATCCACAGATGAATCATGACATCCTATCAGTATCTTCTCCTACCTATTTTTTTTCCCAGACCTATCAAGAAGAGTCATTTAGTAGGAGTTACAAAGACAAGGCTAGAAGAGACATAATAAATAATTCACTACACTTCAGAAGTGTGTTTTCAGTTTCATGGTGTCAAAAGGTCATTTGAGGATACACTGGTTGTTACTACACATGTTAGGTGGGTCAGGTCTTCTCTCAGGCAGATTTGTAATCCCAACCTCCTGCTTTTCTTAATTAAAAAGGAAGCTGGCTGTTTGCCTATAAGGGAACAGCTTAAAACAGGAAGTTTGTTTTTGTTTTAACACAGATATCAAAGATGACAGCTAATTTTAAAGTCACACCCCAAGGAAATCAAAGGCGATAAACTGAGTTGCACCCTTTAAGAAGGCAAGGAGGGGACTCAATATATATCTTATACTAATCCTGACTTATCAACATAACATACAACTCACTCCAAAATGGGCCTACAACCACAGATATAGAGGCTAGGATTCACAATAATCACAAAATAGAGGATGCTGGCTAGAAGTGCTATGCCTACCAAGGTACATGTCCACACATACATACAAACACACTTTTTCATTTCTAAAAATGTCATAATTAAAGCCACTAAAACATTTAGGAATAACTGGACATAGGTATTAAAGACACCAATTGCTACATACACTTCACCTACAAGAGTCTTTCCCAAATACCAATCATTCATGGGTTTATCAGATGACTGAGTCAGAAAATATAACACCAGTTAATTTAAATGTGCTAACAGCAGAGCCTAGATGGCAGGGAGCCAGAAGGTCCTAACCAGAGAACACGAGAATTTGTGGATTAGGGGTTCAGAAACCATGGATGGACTCTGAGTGCTTTTCATATTATTTTTCTTAATGACTGGTATATTAATAGTAATTGTCCTAGTTGTAAAGAGTAACACTAGCTCCTGTTTATTGAGCCCTGATGCATTCCAGGTGCTTTGCAGATATTAACACATTTAATCTATGCAACAATCCTATATAGAAATAACTGGCAGGAGAAGAAACTGAAATTCTCCTCAATTAAGGAAATTGCCCTCACATGCCCAGCTAGAATATGACCCCTGCTCTACTGGTGTGGCACTGTAAGATCAGCACTGGACTGTGAACCATAAGGTTGGCAGTTGAAACTCACCAACTGCTCCTCAAAAACCCCATACAGGGTCTCTATGAGTGGGAACCGACTCGATGGCACTTAACAATAATAACAATTGCTCTAGAAGCAAAAGCTGAACAATGAAAAAGGAAAATGGAAGAATCGCTGCATTTTAATTTTGTTGTTGGCAAGAATATTGAATACACCATGGACTTCCAGAAGAATGAACAAATCTGTCTTAGAAGAAGTACAGCCAAAATGCTCCTTAGGAGCCAGGATGATGAGACTTTATGTCATTTGCCTTGGACATGTTATCAGGAGGAATCAGTTCCTAGAGGATATACTGTTTGGTAGAAGGAAAGCGAAAAAGAAAAAGACCTCAGTAAGATGAGCTTACATAGTGGCTGCAACAATGGGCTTAAACTTAGCAACAAGTCTGAGGATGGTACAGGACTGGGGAACACTTTGTTCTGTTATACATAAGGTCACCGTGAATCAGAACTGACTCAAAGACCCTAAACAAATACCAAACTTGAAAGTCCATGTTCTTAACAAGTGGTTCTCAAAGTACAGCTCCAGACCACCAGCATCAGAATTATTTGGGAACTATTTAGAAGTGGAAGTTTCAGAACTCATCCCAGGTTTATTGAATGAGAAATTCTCCTTTAAGAAAACTCCCAGGTGAATCTGACGATCAAAGTTTGAGAGGCAAGTACTTTTTCTCAGGTACCTCCAGGGAGTCTGTTCTCTTGCCAATAACGAATGTTGTTGTTGTTAGGTTTTATCAAGTCAGGTCCGGCTCATAGTGACCTTGCATAGGCTTTTTGAGGTTGTAACCCCTTGCAGGAACAGAAAGCCTCATCTTTCTCCCACAGAGCAGCTGGTGGGCTTGAACCACCAACCTTGTGGTTCTGCAATACGGTGCTTAGCCTATGACACTACCGCATTCCAATGAAGAATAAATATGTGTAGGAAAAAAGTAAAAGCTGAAGTAATTGTCAGCCAGTGTCTACCTTAAAGAATCATAAGAAGCAAGCACTTAACAACAATCTTACAGAAGCAATTCACCAAGTCTTTCTTTCAAGGAGACAATGAGTGGGTTTGAAATGCCTTTTGGTTAGCAGTTGGTCCCAAACATCTTGCACCATCTAACTTCCTTTTATTCTCATAGCCTGAAAACAAGCTCTGTTTTATTTATATTGTCTCCTTTCCCTATTGTTTCCTTTCTTCTGGGTTTAATTTATTCTGCTTTTTCTATTTTCTTAAGGTGGAATCTCAGATAATCAATTTGAGAATGTTTCCTTTTCTTTTTTAAAAATAGGTGTAAAGTACTATAATAGCTCTCTAATGACTGCTTTTACACTAACTCACCAGTTTTTAAATGTTGTATTTACATAGTCATTAGATTTGAGATACTTCTTACTTACTTTTTTTGGTTACCTCTTTAACCATGAATTATTAGAACAACAACAGCAAAAAACGTTGCTGTGGAGTTGCCTCTAAATCATGGTAGCCACATGTGTTACAGAGTAGAAGTGCTTGGTAGGTACTCTTTGCTATGATCTTTCTGGAAGCAGATCACCAGACCTGTTTTCCATGGTACAAAGAATATTAGAAGTGCCATGCACTAGCAAAAGAACAAACAAATCTGCCTTGGAAGAAGTGCAGCTAGAATACTCATTAGAAGCAAAGGTGGGCATGTTAACAGGAGGGACCTATCCCTGGGAAAGGACACCATGACTTGTAAAGTTAAGGGTTAACAGAGTGGAGGCAACAATTGGCTCAAACATAACAACTGTGACACACAAAACCGGGCAGTATTTTGTTCTGTTTTACATAGGGTGGATGTGAATGGGGACCAACTCAATGGCACCGAAAACAACAGCAATAATTCATTTCTAAATGTTGAATAGTTCACGGGTATCTATATATTATTAATTTCTGATATAGGTCCACAAAGATAAAAGTATATACTGGTATTTCTTTTTAAGATTTTTTTATTGTGGATTGAGTGAAAGTTTACAGGACAGTTATACATTCAACAAATCATTCATCTTATTTCATTACAATGATTATAAACCCTCCATATACCATTAGTTAAATGTACTTCTCTGTATTTACTTTACATCTTTCTTTCTTTCTTTTTTTTTTAACACTCTGGCATATATAATAATTTACACAACCAAAGGGCACATTCTGAAAGTCTGCCTCCTGGCCACCAGTTCTCAGTCCCTCTCTTCTCATGAATCTAGAGTCCTCGGCTGCTCCCTCTCTGCATGTCCCCATCTCTGCCTCCATCTCTGGTGTCACAGCTTTTCTGGATAAGATCCCACATTCCATTTGTGCTCTTCTCCCTTAATGGTCCTAGGGTCCTCTGTTACTGGCATGTAAAATTAACTACTCCCCATTTTTGTTATAAAATGTCTACCTTTACAATTGTGACAGTCATAATTAGTTATGAGAACAATTACTCACTATTGAATCCTAAGAATCTTATCCCCATCTCTTCTAACAAGACCCATCTAGACAAGATGAAAACTATTCAGTGGGGACTCTTTTGATGCCACATACTATTAAACTAAGCTCCCCCTTGAAACTTTGTAAGCCAGTCACTTCGTGCCTTTATCGCCCCCTCATTGTTAGCAGTCAAGCATTTATCCTATAGTACCATACCAGAGCTCCAAAAAGAAGTCTTCTGCAGCAGATTTGTCTAATGCAATCTGTCATTTGATTTCTTGATTGCTGCTTCCATGGGTCTTGATAGTAGATCCAAGCAAAATTAAGCCTTTGACAATTTCAATCTTTTCTACATTTATCCTGATGTTATTTATTGGTCATGTGGTGAGGATTTTTGTTTTCTTTACATTGAGGTGCAGCCCATACTGAAGGCTATCATCTTTGATCTGCAATAATAATTATTTTAAGATCTCTGAACTTACAACAAGCAAGGTGGTATCATCTGCACATTGCAGGTTATGTATGAGTGTTTCTCCAATCCTGATGCCATGTGTTCTTCTTTAGATAAACCATATTCTCAGACTATTTTCTCAGCATACAGAATAAATAAGTGTGGTAAAAGAAAACAAACCTGTTGCACAGTTTTCCTGATTTTAAACTATTTGGTGTCCCCTTGTTCTGTTCAAATGACTGCCTCCTGGTCTATGTACAAATGTCTCATGAGTATAATCAAGTGTTTTGGAATACCCATTCTTCACAATGCTATCTTGACCCACACAATCGAAAGTCTTTGCATAGTCAGCCCGGATCCATCTGACGTCAGCAACAATATCTTAGTTCCAGTACCTCTTCTGAAGTTGGCTTGATTTTCTGGCAGTTCTCTGTTAATATACTGTTGCAAGTGTTTTTTAATTGTCTTCAGCAAAGTTTTATTTGCATGTGGTATTAATGACATCATTAGATGAATTCCACATTCTGTTAGGTCACCTCTCTCTGGAATGGACACAAATATGAATCTCTTCCAGTCATTGGGCCAGGTAGCTGTCTTCCAGGTTTGTTGTCATAGATGAGTGAATACATCCAGTGTTGCATTGGTTTAGTTTATGTAAATCATTTCATGTATTCCTTACTAGCGTTCTATGAGGTTTTGTCATGTAATGATTTTAATTTTACCTTTTATATAAATGAAGGAAATAGACTATACAATGTGAGTCAAATAATTCATAAAGGATACAGCTTTCAAATCCAGTTTTTGTTCAGATTCCATAGAACTGCATTTTTCCATAAAAGTAAACATAGGACATGATGAACTTTCAGATTATGCTTCTACTAAGGATATTAAAACATTTCTAATTTACCACCTTAAGAGATTTAGCTGACTATTAAAATTTTAAGAAATTTTCTGTAGATCAGCAAGGAAAAAAATTTATATTACTAGAACAAAATATATAATGAAAAGAATCTAAACTTTACCACTGAGTTTAGTGCCAGACATTGAGAACCAGAGCTTGCAGCTAGAAGAAAACCTGGGGGAGGAAATGGCTTGTTTGATGAAACACCAAACACTGCATGGATTGCTGCCTTAAGAAAAACACTGCTGGACTCTTTTAGAAGTTATAGTATCTTGGTGGCTTCTAAACCTGAATTCAGATGTTGAAGATAAAAGGTTGGCAAAAGTTAACATTGTCAATTTAATCTGCATTAAAGATAGAAAACAAAAGTTGACAAAAATATTACAAAAAATTCAAATGATTTTGATTAAAATCATTTAATCTCAAATCTTGATTTATGTATTATAAATAAATATTTAATACATATTTTTGGTTTTAAAATTAACCATTATTTTAAACTTAAATGTTACAAATGAATTTATGGGTATAGGATACTTGATTCTTGAACTATTGATTAAAAAATGCTCAAAATGCAATAAAGCTAAAAGAACATTGCAAATAATTCTATCATCTAATCAGGAATTACCAATTATCACCTATGTAATTTATTCAGTCAACCACAACCTTATATAAGAAGTTAGTTTGCTTCAGGTCAATTTCTCCTCACAAAAAGCTCTTCAAAATATCGTAGGCCTGTAATGCGCCAGACTGCAAAGCCATTTAAACTGCAAGGTTGGTGGTTCAAGCTCACCAGCTACTCCTTGGAAACCCTATACAGGGTCGCTGTGGATCAGAATCGACTCGATGGCACTTGACAACAACAACTACATGTAAGAAGATGAAAAGAACATTTACATAGAATTTGAGTTCTCTGTATTTCTTTAGGAGCTATGGTAGTGTAGTGATTATGAATTGGGCTGCTAATCTCACGGTCAGCAGTTGGAAACTACCAGCTGTTCCCCGGGAGGAAGATGAGACTTTCTGTTCCTGTAAAGATTTACAGCCTCGGAAACCCTGTACAGGGTCCCTATGAGTCGGAACCAATTCCACGGCACATATCGACAACAACACATTTCTTTAGGAGTAACTGAAAGTAAAAAAATCACCTCTAAAAGCATTTTCCAGAACTACTTTCTATTCGTTTCCGCTATTTAAGAATCCCTACGTTGGAACACACTGTGAACCTGAAGACTGTTTCATTCCATGAAAAGATGTTTAAGAAAGAATCTTAGTTGTACAGATGAGCACTTGTGATATGATTATTTTTCTTTATGGGGCATGGTTGTAAGGAATGAAAATGGGAATGATTTCTTCAATCAGCATTCTTCAAGAGCCTAAGGAATTTACAGCCAACTCCACTAGAGAGAGAAAAAATTTTGATCACTTTAAATGAGATTTAAATTTTTAAAAAGGCAAATAACAAAATAATATCCCATGTAAATCATTAGACAATTTATAAACATATACAGCAAATAGTTACAATATGGAAACTAGTATGATTTTTTTGTTTTTTGTTGTTTTTTTGTTTTTTTGTATAGGATAGGTTTTATTCTGGTAAGTGGTCTGAACTAGAAACTTTATAAATAAAATTATTCTCCAATGACTTTCCAGATGAAATTGGAAATCACAGAATAGAATTTTAGAGCTGAAAGGGACCTTGGAAATAATTGGAAACAAATCCCTTATTTTGCACTGAAAGAAAAGTAAACCCCAAAATCAAAGGTGATGGTGAATTATTCAAACACGGACAACAGGAAGAGATGGGATTAGATTTCAGCTGTGCTCAGTCACAGAGCCCTGCACTTTCCACCCCAAAAAATACATATTCCATGTGATATCCAGTAGGTGCTTCTTAGTTTGTTTTCACTTAACAGGGATGCTTGTACATTTTTATGACAAGTAGTTCATAGAATTTAATTTGTTTTTACATGCTGCTGGGTGTTGAGTGCCAATCAAATGATTCTTAAGGTTATTTTTGATTTTGCAAGTACTTGTATACCATAAGTAAAATTGTGTGGTTAAAATGTTAATGGAAATATTTACTAGAAAAGACCAGAGGGTCTAGCATATTAACAGATTGCGGAAACATGATACTCCAGGGCCAACTTTTGAAAAAGAAAAACCCATATCAAATCACTTCTTGGGAGAAGAGATCCTAACATTGGAATGAAAAAATGGCTAATGGGAGGTCCTTTTCAACATTCCTGTCTTCCCAATGGCATGTGTTGAAATTTTCATAATGATTACATTCCACAGTACAGGAAAATTAAAATACCAATTCTCCCGTGTTCAGTCTTGTTGTTGTTGTTAGGGGCCATCGAGGCAGTACTGACACATAGTGACCCTATACACAACAGAATGATATACTGCCCAGTCCTGGACCAACCTCACAATTGTTGCCACGCTTAAGCTCATTGATGCTGCCTCTTTGCCAATCCATCTCGCTGGAGGTCTTCCTCATTTTCTCTGACCCTCCACCTTACCAAACATAATATCCTTCTCCAGGGACTAGTCCTTCCAGACAATATGTCTGAAATTATGAAAGACAAAGTTTGATCATCCTGGCCTCCAAGGAGCACTCTGGCTGCACTTCTTCCAACTCATATCTGTCTGTTGTTTTGGCAGCCCATGGTACTTTCAGTATTCTCCTCCAACACCATAACTCAAAAGCACCAATTTTTCTATGGTCTTCCTTATTGACTGTCCAGCTTTCACATGCATATGAAGTTATTGTAAATACCATGGCTTAGGTCAGGTGCACCTTATTACTCTAGCTGACATCTTTGCTCTTCAACACTTTAAAAAGATCTGTGCAGCACATTTGCCTAATGCAATAAGTCGTTTGATTTCTTGACTGCTGCTTCCATAAGTGTTGATAGTTCATCCAAGAAGAATGAACTCCTTGAAAACGTCAATCTTTTCTCTGTTGATAAGAATGTTGTTTATTGGTACAGTGGTGAGGATTTTGGGTTTTTTGTATGTTGAGATGCAATCCATACAGGAGGCTAAACTCTTTGATTTTCATCAGTAAATATTTTAAGTCCTCTTCACTTTCAGCAAGCAAGGTTGTATCATCTGTGTATCACAGGTTGTTACTGAGTCTTCCCCCAAACCTGATGCCATGGTTTTCTTGGATAATTTGCTCAGCATACAGGTGGAATAGGTACGGTGAAAGAATGCAACCCTGTCGCACATCTTTCTTAATTTTTAACCATTCAGTGTTCCCATGTTCTGTTCGAACTACTGCCTCTTGGTCCATGTACAGATTCCTCATGAGTACAATTAAGTGTTCCAGAATACACATACTTTGCAATTTGTCCATAGCTTGTCATGATCCACACAATCGAAAGCCTTTGAGTAGTCCATAAAACACAGGTAAACATCTTTCTGGTATTCTCTGCTTTCAGCCAAGATCAATCGGACATCAGCAATGATATCCCTCATTCCACATCCTCTTCTTAATCCAGCTTGAACCTCTGGAAGTTCTCTGTCAATGTATGTTTGTAGCCATCTCTGTATTACTTGCCTGGGTTATCAAAGATATTGTCCAATGATTTCCACATTCCATTGGGTCACTCTCTTTGGAATGGGCACAAATACATATCTCTTCTAATCAGCTGACCAGATAGTTGTCTTCCAAATTTGTTGGCATAGATGAGTGAGCGCCTTCAGTGCTGCCTCACTTTCTTGAAAGATTTCCATTTTTATTCTATCAGTTCCTGGTGTCTTATTCTTTGCCAATTACTTTAACGTACCTTGGACTTCTTCCTGCAGTATCATTGGCTCTTGATCATATGCTATCTCTTGAAACAGCTGAACATCAACCATTTTCTTTTGGTACAGTGACTCTGTATATTCCTTCCATCTTCTCTTGATGCTTTCTGTATCATTCAATATTTTGCCCATAGAAACTTTAAGTAATGCAAGTCAAGGCTTGGATTTTTTCTTCAGTATCCCCCAGCTTGAGAAATACTGAGTGGGTTCTTCTCTTTTGGTTTTCTAACTACAGATCTTTGCACATTTCGTTGTAATATTTGACTTTGTCTTCTCGAGCTGACTTTTGGAATTTTCTGTTCAGCTCTTCTACCTCCTCATTACTTTCATGTGCTTTAGCATCTCTACGCTGGAGAGCAAGGCTCAGTCCCTCTTCCGACATCCATTTTGATCTTTTCCTTCTTTCTTGTCTTCTTAATGACTTTTTGCTTTCTTCCTGTATGATGTTCTTGATGTCATCCCACAACTCTTCTGGTCTTCGCTCTTTAGCATTTAATGTATCAAATCTATTCTTCAGATGATCTCTAAATTCAGGTGGGATATATTCAAGGTCATATTTTGGCTCTCATGGACTTGTTTTCATTTTCTTCAGCTTCAGTCTGAATTTGCATATGAACAATTGATGGTCTGTTCCACAGTCTGCCCCTGGCTTTGTTTTGGCTGATGATATGGAGCTTTTCCACCATCTCTTTTCACAGTTATAGTGAATTTGATTTCTGTGTATTCCATCTGGTGAGGTCTCTATGTATAATTATTTTGTATGCTGTCTAAAGAAGGGATTTGAAATAAACATATCGTTGGTTTTGCACAAGGAGCTCTGGTAGCGTAGTGGTATGAATTGGGCTGTGAACCTCAAGGCCACCAGTTTGAAACTACCAGCTCTTCTATAAGAGAAAGATAAGGCTTTCTGCTCCCGTAAAGATTTACAGCCTCGGAAACCTGTAAATCATTATGAGTGGGAACCGACTCCACGGCACATAACAACAACAACAACAACAGCATCATGCACTCTCCAGCATCATTTCTATCACAAAGGCCATATTTTCCAACTACTGATCCTTCCTCTTTGTTTCTAACCTTTGCATTTAAATCACTAGTAATAATCAACACATATTGATTGCATGTTTCATCAATTTCTGGTTGTTGTTGTTGTTGTTGTTGGCAAGTGCCATTGACTCAACTCTGAGCCATAGCGACCCTGTACAAGGTTTCCAAGGAGCAGCTGGTGAGCTTGAATTGCTGATCTTTCAGTTGAAATGGCTTTTCAGTCTGACGCCTTAACCCACAGCGCCACATCAGGACTCTGAAGATATTGGTAGAATTCTTCTATTTCATCCTCACTGGCTTTAGTGATTGGTAGTTGTGCCCTGTCGGCAAATGAAGGTCCCAAGGGCTTTACTCCATTTGTGTCATCACGATCAACTCTACTTTGAGGAGGCAGCTCTTCCCCAGTCGCGTTTTGAGTGCTCATTTTCCGGCACTATATCTGACAGTGTGTCTCTGCTTTTCATACGGTTTCAGTGACTAAATATTCGGAAGTAGTTCATTTCTCCTTCTTCAGATAAGGAAGCTCATCTGAAACCTGTCCATCGTGGGTGACACTGCTGGTATTTAAAATACCTATAGCATAGCTTCCAGAATCACAGCAACTCACAAGCCACCACAGTATGACAAACTGACAGACGAATGGTGGCTTGTGAGTACGACAAACTGACAGACGTGTTCAGTCTCCCAAGTGTTCATTGACCTCCCTCATCCTGTCTTTGCTTGACATTTTTCTCTTATTAGAAATATAATGGTGACCACAATTCAATCCCTACTTTTAAGAAATTTCCAGCCATAAGAGGAATCCAGGAGCAAGGAAACAATTTATAATAAATATAGTATACTCTGAGAATATTATAAAAACAGTCTACTAAAGAGCACCTATTGTTGTTAGTTAGAAGGCAAAAAAATAAACCAAGTGTTAAGGTGACTATTTTGGAGATGAGGGCAAAGTTCCATGCCATATTTTGTTCATTTGTATCTAGTGTCACTATGAGTCAGAACTGAATCAAGAGAGCATAAAAACTACAACATCTTGGAGAAAACTAATCATATGTAGACAATATGGGGGAAGTCTATTGGCCCTGGCCCTTATGCTTTCACTCCTGCAAAATATTTGAGCTGTTATGTCCACTAATTTGATTACAGCTGTAAAGATAGATTTACTATGTCTGTAATTTGCTAAATGTTTAACACCTTCTTATTGGGGACTAGCTATATATAAGATTGATACAGAGTGGCAAGAATGGTTATCTGGAATTGCTGTTTGTACTATTTCCCACTCCCTGCCCCCACAGAAAGAAACAAAAACCTGATTGAGAGTATTTAGGAAATAATAAAAGTAGGAATTAGCGATGAATGCCCAGGAAATAAGGAAATTGCAAATTGGAAAGTTCATCTGAATTAAAATTTTCTATTTCTTTCTCCTCTCTTGACACTCTGCTTGATATTTCTCAATCATCTTCCCTGTTTCTCTGACAGTCCTCATTGTTGTTGTTATTGTTAAGTGCCATCGAGTCGGTTCCGACCCATAGTGACCCTGTACAGGGTTTCCGAGGGTGTAAATCTTTATGGGAGTAGAAAGCTTCATCTTTCTCCCGCAGAGTGGCTGGTAGTTTCGAACCGCTGACCTTAAGGTTCGCAGCCCGATTCGTAACCACTACGCTACCAGAGCTCCTGACAGTCCTCATTACTTAACTTATTTTTAATTTCACACTTAAAAGACCAACAGGTAAAGAACAATTTAATTCCAAGTGATAGCATCTGTGACATGTTCCTTTAGTTGAAGAAACTTGAAAATACTGACTTTCATTGTGGTTTCAAGGACTGCATCAGTAAATGCAAAAAGTGTTTTAGAAGAGTCTCCATAGACGAATAAAAGTATTTGCTTCTCAAAGAATAAGGAATCAAAAATAATAGAACTTCTATTTGTACTCCCATGGAGTCCTTGTTTTGCGCTATAGGACAAACACTGGACAGCAAGGTCAGTTTGAACAGCAAGGTTGGCAGTTCAAACTCACAGTTGGCAATTCAAACTCACCAGACACTCCTTGGAAATGCTATACAGGGTCTCTCTGAGTCAGAGCCTACTCGACAGCACTTAACAATAATGACATAGAGAGGGGAGCACAGTGGCTTTGTAGGATAAGCACTGGACTGTCAATCACAATGTCTTCAGTTCGAACCCACCAGCCTCTAGGATGAGGGGTGAGGGAGATGGACTTTCAGCTCCTGCAAAAGATTTAAAGCCTCAGAAACCCTATACAGGGTCACTGTAATTCTGAACCAATTTGCCCAGAAACTAACAAGATTGAGAGGTGATCAAGGTAAGGGCAGATTAAGATAAGGTAAACATTAGATTCAAGGTCATGCTTTAATGAAATATATCCTCTTGATTTCAAAGCATCTTTCTTCCATGTGTTTAAAGGCTTTATCAGTGATTTTCAGAATTTTTATTGCTTACATTAGTTTCAGCACAGAAGAAGACACTGTCTAGGTATGCTCTGAGTCATATTATATTCCTGGAAACCTGCTGAAAATAGAAAAATCTCAAAGTCCAAATAGGTCACCCCTAAGCACTCAGCTGCTAAATGAAAGGTCAGCTGTTTGAACCTACCAGTCTCTCTGTGAGAGAAAGATGTGGCAATCTGCTTCCATAAATATTACATCGTGGGGGCAGTTCTGCAATCTCTTCTGGGGTCTTTATGTGTTAGAATCAACTCTTCAGCACACAACAACAACAACAAAACAACATAGCTAATAGACATCCTTTCTATCTCATAGCCCTTGATTGTGCACAACTCCAATAGAAGACTGAAGTTATTCATAGAAACTCACTGGATAGTAAACTGAATGAGAGTGTCAAAGCCCCAATGGATACAAAGCAGACATCGCTTATACGTGGCAGGATTGGTAGGCTAGATGAAAGAAAAGCTGTGGGAAAATGATTTTGTCTGTGAAATCGACATATATTGGGCAGCATGGTCAGTTGCTGCATTCATTTATTCTTCACAACACCCTGTTGCAGATGATAAGACTGAGGTTTAGAAACTTGCTAAGTGTCTAAGTGATGCGATTTCCTGTCCAAAGTCCATGCTCAATTGTTCCACTAAACTACATTAACATATTCTTTTAACAAAGGAAATAATAGAATGGAAGTTTCTGGGCTTTGAGGTGCCTTGGAAGAAGATAGGCCTGCAGATCTCCTTTAGAAAGGTCACAGCATTGAAATCCCTATTTAACAAGCCCATGAGTGATTCCATGGGTCAGAATCCACTCAACAAGGAACAGCTATAGGTGTGCTCTGCACACCGCCATTAGTTTCTTCATTTGCTCTGGTTGCATAGGTGAAGAGTAGCTCAGTTGCAAATGACTAAATACATATATAAATAAAACAGCTCCAACTGGCTCATCGAACTAAAAAGTCCAAGGGTACCTGGCTTGAGAACTGGTTAGCTCAAGGGACCCAAATAATACCAGAATTTTACCATGTCTCTATTCTGTATTTCTCTTGTTGCTGACAATGGATCCAGGCTTACTTCCTCATATAACGTTATCCAATTGGAGTGAAGAGAATGAGCTCTTTTTGCTAACATAAGGATTGAATGAGACTCACATTGGCCAGAACTGAAAAGAAATGCATTCCTGAACCAGTTCCCATAGGCAGCAGATGTAATGTTCAATTAGCTAGTCTGTAGCTATTCCCACGAGAGAGAGAGAATGGAGATGCCCTATGGTAGTGAGGGTGGGTGTTTCCTCCAAGGAAAATAGGAGTGATGTACTCAGGAAAAAATGTGGAATGGTTGCTATAAGTAAAAAAACATATTTCTACTATGATGTAAAATTGTTGTTGTTGTTAAGTGCTGTCAAGTCAGTTTCAACTCATAATAACCCTGTAAAGGGTTTCCGAGGAGTGGCTGTTGAATTTGAACAATCCACCTTTTGGTTCAAGCCAACCTTGCGGTCTAATGCATTATCCTGCAGTGCCACACCAGGACTTCTATTATGTAAAATTGTTGTTGTTGTTGTTATGTGCTGTTGAGTCAGTTTCGACAGTATATAGTAATCTATGTACATATACACCAGGCGTGGAGGTGTTTGACATCAATAATGACAAATGCACCATGGATAATTGAAGACAAGTTTGTGACACAAAAAAATCACAATCCTGTTTCTGAATATACAACTCAACAAGAATACTGAAGATCACCCTTACATAAAAGGAATCCTGATGCAGAATATCACCCCAAAAAAAGGCAGTGTGCTAATGGGAACTAGAGCACAAGTTGCATCTTCTGTAGGCTGGCATTTCATGTCACCAAGGTGGTGACAAAGACATCAACACAAATATTGACTGGCCTCACCTTCTTGTGGTGGAAATGGAATTCTATGATAGTATGTGTTAGGAAAATTCATTCAGAACTTAGAGTCATTAAGTCTGTTATGTAAGTCAGTAAGCATGACACTTACCAGGAGAAGCTGTTGTTGCTGTTAAGTACCATCAGGTCAATTCTGACTCATTCCGGCACTGCAGGATAATGCAACCCTGTATAGGGTTTCTGAGGCGCGCCTGGTGAGCTTGAACCGCCGACCTTGTAGTTCCAACCAGTCTTGCAGTCCAGCACATTAACCCACAGCACCACACCAGGGCTCCAAGAGAGGCTGAGGGTGGGCTAATCTAATCATAATTAGATTTCTACTTGGGCTCTGTAATCAAAGTGTTGTGTCTTATATGCAATGGTGTTGGTTGTGTACCCTCAAGTTGGTTTGGACTCATTTAAACTGGCATAGGATTTCTGAACCTATAAATCCTTACCGGACCAGAAAGCCTAATCTTTCTCCCATGGAGGACTGGTGGATTCTAACTGCTGATCTTATGTTTAGCAGCCCAGCGCATAACCCACTATGCCAACAGGATTCATTTATATGTAAAAATCATCATTAAGTACTAACACTTTTTCTTTTCTTTCAACAAATCATTTAGCTTAACCTTATTCAATTTTTAAATCATTTTTCAAAAACTTCCATTTAAAAGGTTTTGTGTAAACAATTTAATCAAACTAAACAGACCAATAGTCAAAAGTAAGGAAAAGCAAATATTGAATTACAACAGGAATACACATAAGTTCACTTGAAATTCAGCTAAAAATTAGTTTTGGAAAGAGTACATTTCAATCATGCCCTTAATGAATAGCAATAATGACAAAAAAAAAAAGAGGAAGAAGATATGCCTATTTGTTGTTATTAGGTGCCATGGAGTAGGTTCCGACTCATAGGGACCTTATGCATAACAAAACAATACTATGCTGCATGGTCCTATGTTATCCTCACAATTGTTGTTGCACTTAAGGCCTTTGTTGCTGCCACTGTGTCAATTCATCTCACTGGGGGGTGCTCCTCTGTTTTGCTGATCCTCCACTTTACCAAACAGGGGAACAGGGACTGGTTTCTCCTGATAACATGTTCAAAGTATGGGAGTCCAAGTCTCATTATCCTGACTTGTAAGGAGCATTCAGGCTTCATCTAAGACAGATTTGTTTGTTCTTCTGGCAGTCAATGGTACTTTTCATGTTCTTCTCCAACAACGTAATTCCAATGCATCAATTATTTCCCAGTCTTCCTTATTCATTGCTCAACTTTCATATGCATATGAGGCTATTGAAAATACCATGGGTTGAATAAGGGGCACCTTAGATCTCAAATTGATACATTTGCTCTTGAACACTTTAAAGAGATTTTTGTAGCAGATTTGTCTAATACAATACATCAATTGATTTCTTGACTGCTGTTTCCATATGTGTAGATTGTGGAGCCAAGCAAAATGAAGTCTTTGGCAATTTCAATCTTTTCTTGGTTTTCATGATGTTATTTATTATTCTATTTGTGAGTATTTTTTGTTTTCTTTACTACATTTAGGTGCAATCCATACTGAAGGAGCTCTGGTAGTGTAGGGGTTACAAATCGGGCTGCAAACCTCAGAGTCAGCATTTCGAAACTATGAGCTGTTCCGTGGAAGAAAGATGAGGCTTTCTGCTCCTGTAAAGATGTACAGCCTCGAAAACCCTGTACAGGGTCGCTATGAGTTGGAACCAACTCCATGGCACATAACAACAACAACAACAACATACTGAAAGCTATAGTCATTGATCTTCATTATTAATTATCTAAGTACTCTTCAGTTACAGCCAACTAGGTTGTATCGTCTGCATATTGCAGTTTTTAATGAGTCTTCTTGCAATCCTGATGCCACGTTCTTCTTCATATATTCAAGCTCCTAAGATTATTTGCTCAGAATATAGATTGAATAAGTACAGTGAAAGGATACAATCCTGGTACACACCTTTCCTGATTTTAAACAATTCAGTATCCCCTTGTTTTGTTCTATCAACTGCCTCTTGGTCTATGTACAAATTCCTCGTGAGTACTATGAAGTATTCTGGAATACGCATTCTTTGCAATATTATCCATAACTTGTCATGATTTACTCAAATAGCTTTGCATTGCTAATAAAGCACAAATAAACATCTTTCTGGTATTCTCTGCTTTTAGCTAAGATCGATCTGACATCAGCAATGATATCCCTAGTTCCATGTCTTCTTCTGAATCTGGCTTGAATTTCTGGCAGTTTCCTGTTGATGTACGGTTCCAATAAATTTTTAAATTATCTTCAGCAAAATTTTACTTGCATGTGATATTAATGATATTGCCTGATAATTTCCACATTCTACTAGATCACCTCACTTTGGAATGGGCATAAAAATGGATCTCTTCCAATTGGTTGGCTCAGCAGTCATCTACCAAATTTCTCTGCATAGATGAGTGAGTGCCTCCAGTGCTGCATCAGTTTGCTGAAATATTTTATTTTGTATTCAGTCAAATCCTGGAACTTTGTTTTTCCACCAGTATCTTCAGTGTAGCCTGGACTTCTTCCTTCAGTATCATTGGTCCTTCATCATATGCTTCTACTTGAAATGATAGAATAAGAACCATTTGTTTTTGGTAAAGTGACTCTCTGTATTCCGTTCATTTTCTTTTGATGCTTTCCACATCATTCAATATTTTACCCATAGAATCCTTCAAGTTTGCAAGTTGAGGCTTAAATTTTTTTCCTCATTTTTTTCAGCTTGAGAAACATGGAGCATGTTCTTTCCTTTTGATTTCCTAACTCAATGTATTTGCACGTTTTGTTATAATGCATGACTGTCTTCTCAAGCTGCTGTTTGAAATGTTCTGTTCAGCTCTTTTAGCTGCTCATTTATTACATTCATTTAAGCTTCTCTATGTTCAAGAACAAGATTCAGAGTCTCTTCTGACATCCACTTTGGTCTTTTCTTTTTTCCTCTCTTCTTAATGACCTTTTGCTTTCTTTCCATACGATGTTTGTAATGTCATCCTACAACTCTTCTGGTCTTGGGTCCTTAGTGTCTAATGCATCAAATCTGTTCTTGAGATGTTCTCTAAATTTGGAGAATCCTCATGTTTTTTGCTCTCATGAAATTGTTTTAATTTTCTTCATCTTCAGCCTGAACTTGCATATGAGCATTTAATGATCTCTTCCACAGTCTGCCAGTGGCCTTGTTTTGGCCAATGATATTGCCCTTTTCCACTATCTCATCTCACAGATGTAGTCAATTTGATTCCTGTGTATTCTATCTGGTGAGGGGTATGTATGTAGTAACCATTTAGATTTTTTAAAAGGTATGTCCAATGAGTAAGTCATTGGTCTTGCAAAATTCTCTTACAATATTTCTAACATTATTTCTATCATCAAGGCCGTATTTTCCAATTACTGATCATTCTTCTTTGTTTCCAACCTTTGCATTCCAGTCACCTGTAATTATCAATGCATCTTGATTACATATTTGATCAATTTCAAGCTGAAGTAAATTGGTAGAATTCTTCAATTTCATCTTCATTGGCTTTAGTGGTTGAATAACAATGGTATTAACCAGTTTTCCTTGGAAGCATATGGATATTATTCAGTCACAGACATCATTATACTTGAAGATAGATCTTGAAATGTTCTTTGACAATGAATATGATGCCATTCCTCTTCAATTTATCATTCCTGTTATAGTAACCATATGATTGTGTGATTCAAAACAGCCAACACCAATCCATTTTAGCTGACTGATGCCTTGAATACTGATCTTTATGTGTTCCATTTCATTTTGACAACTTACAATTTTCCTGGATTCATGCTTCATACATTTTATGTTCCAATTATTAATGGATGTTTGCAGTTGCTTCTCCTCATTTTGAGCTGTGTCCCATCTGCAAATGAAGGTCTTGAAAGCTTTACTTCATTTACATCATTATGACCAACTCTACTTTGCAGAAGCAGCTGTTCCCCAATGGCATTTTGAGTGCCTTCAAAGCTGAGGGGCTCCTCTTCCAGTACTGTATCTGACAGTGCTGTGCAGCTCTTCATAAGGATTTCAGCAGTAATCTGACTCTCCTTCTTCCTGTCTGTCTTAGTCTGGAGTCTCCATTGAAATCTTTCTATCATGGTGACCCTGCTAGTATTTCAAATAACCAATAACATAGCTTTCAGCATCACAGCAACACGTAAGCCTTCATAGTATAGCAAACTGACAGAGTAGTGGAGCCTGCCTATTATGTCACAAGAAACATGCCTAACATCGTTCATACATTTATTCTAGATTGTTGTTGTTGTTGTTTTTAAGTGCCGCCAAGTCGGTTCCAACGCATAGCAACCCTGTATAGGGTTTCCAAGGAACAACTGGTGAACTTGAACCACTGGCCTTGTGGTTCAAACTGACCTTGCAGTCCAAGGCATTAACCCACAGTGCCATACCAGTACTCTTATTCTATTTCAGTTAAAGTATAATTAAGTTGCTGTAACAGATAAACTCCCAATTCTCGGTGTCTTAACATAGTAGATTTTTATTTATTGTGCATATAAAAACCTAAATAGGTGTTCCTAATTGGAGGGTGGTCAGTATCCAAGCTGATATTCAGAAGCTCAAGTATTTTATGTCTTAAAATTCTACCACATCGAATTCATGGCCTCCTTACTCGTCAAGCACAAAGGAAGATAGCATGGACAGTTGCCTGCAGGAAATTTTAATTGACCAGGCCTGGAAGTAGGACATATCACTTCCACTTAAAATCACATGGCCATGCCAAATTGAAGTCATATACTGAAGTGGGATCTCAAGATGTCCAGTGTGGGGGGCACATATATAGCAGACTCATTCATAGGTGGTCACCCAGGCAACAACATTAATCATGAGAGGGTCTCTCATGTTATCTCTTGGCATTCTTAGATACAGCACAGCTTTATTTAACAACTCTTTAATAACAACTCTCTATAATATAAAATATTTCTGGAAAGAAAATATTGCTTGGATTTGTTTTTATCTTTTCAGAACATCAATTAGCATCTCTTGGAACACAGTTTGGGAAATGTCACATTTTTATGCCACCTCGGTGAAAATTCATGTAGAAATATATACATAAAAAGACCTCATTTATGAATTGTTTTCTTCTGTTCTGAGTTTGGGATGGAAAGCAGAAACTGAGCTTCAAGCTTTGGATGGTGTAAGACAAAAAATACTACCAAAAAAAAAAAAAAAAGAAAGACCATGATTCAGTCGTAGCCTCTTTTCTTGTCTCTCCTAATCTTAGGGGAAACAAGTGGTCAAGCTCCAAGGATCCATATGAAACTTTGGGCAAGAGCAAAGCTAAGTGAGCATCTTGTTGTTAATAGCACAGGTCTGGTGTGGTGTTATGGGTTAATGCCTTGAACTGCAAGGTCAGTTAGAACCACAAGGTTGGCAGTTTAAGCTCACCAGCTGTTCCTCAGAAACTCTATACAGGGTCACTGTGACTTGGAACTGACTTGACAACACTTAACAACAACAACATATGAGCTTATCAGAGACCTGGTATGCACTGCAGGATAATACACTGGACCATAAGGTTGGTTTGAACCATAAGATCGACAGTTCAAAGTCACCGGCCGCTCCTTGGTAAATCCTATGCAGGGTTGCTATGAGTCAGAACCAGTCTGGTGCCACTTAACAACATGAGCTTATCAGTTATAAAACAGATGCAGTGTGGAAGAACTTAATCATCACAGACAAAAAGAACTGAGCATCCTCATTGCTGTGAAGTTTCATGGAGCCATCTTGCTAGCTTTGGTGCCCCATTCAGATCCCATTTCTTAGGCTAATGCACCCATATCCCAGGTCCTATGCTTGTTGTCTTCAAGCACATTCCAGACACCGTTCTGTATGATTGCCCTTGGCTGCCAGAGTCAAGTCACTTAGTAAAGCCTGGAGGTTATGCCCAGTCCACCCACAGGGCAACCAGTAAGCAATGATTGAGATGTTTGATACAATAATAGCCCAGCCTTCTTTAAGAGAGACAAACTTCCAGTGTCAGACTGCCGAATCTTTTTCCTGCCAAGTGGCTGGTGGGTTCAAACCTGTGACCTTTTGATTAGCAACTGAATGCTAACCATTACCACCAGAGTTACTAATATGAAGTCTAAGCCACTAAACCCACTACTGACAGATTGATTCTGACTCATAGCGACCCTATAGGACAGTATATAACTGCCCATAGGATTTCCAGGGCAAGGTTGCTAGGAGTAGGAATCGAGTCAATGACATTTAATAACAGTAACAATGATATTTACAGGAGCAGTTGTTGTTAAGTGCCATCTAGTCTGTTTCCACTCATAGCAAACCATACTGCCATCTTGTTCTTTTGTGGAGAAGTTGGTGGATTCAAATCACTGAAATTTCAGTTAGCAGTCAAGTGCTTAATCTCCTGCACCATCAGGGCTCCTTAATATGATGTATGGTCATGGTGGTGTGTGCTGTCAAACCGGTTCTAACTCACAGTGACCATATATAGGGTTTCCAAAGCTGTAAAACTTTACCACAATGCCTCATCCTTTGCCTGCATAGCAACTGGTGGATTTGAACCACTTACCCTGCAATTAGCAGCCCAACATGAAACCCACTACAGGGTTTCTGAAGAGTGGCTGGTGAGTTTGAATCACCAACTTTGCGGTTCAAACTGGCCTTGTGGTCCAGTGCATTATACTACAGTGCCAGACCAAAATGTATTTTTGTAGAAAAATATTACAACATTTGAGGGGAAAACTATTTTCTATTATTGCCTAACAAAGTCATTCATTTTGTTTCCTGATCTTTCTTTTTTAAAACTATTAAGGCCATTGTATAATACGGTGAAGTGGTTTCGAGCAGGGCCTGTGGCAATAGAGAGACCAGCTCTCCACTGCTACTTGTGTGACCTTCAAGCAGCTATTTATCCTTCCAGCACCTTAGACTCCCCATGTGTATTGGGGGAAATAATACATTCTTCATAAAGTCATTATGAGGATTAAGTGAGATAACGTATGTAAAATGCTTTATGTAGCACCTGGCATATAATAAATGCTGGCAATTTATTGTGTCTAATATCCGAGAAGAGTATTAGACGTTGTTTACCGCAGGCTTGCTTTTCCCAGCTGCCAACCCTTCTCAGATCTCTATGATTGCCAGGGAATCTCAGTGCAGTGCTAAGCAGGACAAAAATCTTTGGTTCACTGTGGAAATGAAGTCATTCAGGGAGAAATAGGAATCTGGTTTAGGAGAACAGTTCTCTCTGGTCTCATTTGTTCTCTGTTGTTTTGTTAATTGCCATTGAGTAGATTCTGGCTCCTGGAGAACCCATCTGTTACAGAAGTGAACTGCTCCCTCTGGGTTCTTGGCTGTAGCCTTAAGGGAAGCAGATCACCAGGCTTCTGCTTTCATGGTACCACGGGGTGGGTTCAAAACACCAACCTTTACATTACCTTGTTGTTCTAGTCTGTCAAATCAATTGTGACTTACAGAAACCCTAACAGGACAGATAGAACTTCCCCACAGAGTCTCCTAGGATGCAATCTTTGTAAGGGCAGATTACCAGGTTTCTTTTCCCATGGAGTAACCAGTGGATACAAACTAAGCTGATCATTTGGTGAGCAGCCAAGAGCTTATTCATTGTATCATCAAGACTTCCTTTTTAGGTTAGAAATCATGTGCAGACCATTTCACTAAGAACTCTGAATTGATACAAATTGTTTGTAACTGCCACCTAGCTGATATCTAGACTGCTTCTCCTTTAAAAAGGATTAAACTGCGCATGTGAAAGCCCTTCTTCTCACTGGAGAACTCATCTGTTGTACATCAGTGAGACATTAAAAAGAAAGCATCTGTTGAAATGTTCCTTCATTAAGTTATAAAATGTTAGCATTTTATGCCCAAATGGAGCAGGGATGACAAATTAAAATGCCTACAGGATCTGTGCAAATAGTGTAAATGAGTGGAAGGAGTGAAGGTTGTAGTCTTTAAACATGGACATTCTTTATTGTTGTTGTTGTTAGATGCCATGGAGTCAGTGCCAATGCATAGCAATGCTATGCACAACAGAACGAAACACTAACCAGTCCTGCACCAAACTCACAATCATTGCTACGCTTGACTCCATCACTGCTGCTACTGGGCTGATCCATCTAGTTGGGCTTTTCCTTTTTTTCCCAATCCTCCACTTTACCAAGCATCATGTCCTTCTCCAGGGTCTGGTCCCACCTGACAATATGTCTGAAGTATGAGAGATGAAATCTGACCCTCCTGACTTCCAACAAACATTCTGGCTGTACTTCTTCCAACACAGATTTGTTTGTTCTTTTGTCATTCCATGGTACTTTTAATATTCTTCTCCAACACCGTAACTCAAATGTATCCATTTGTCTTGATATTCTTTATTCACGGTCCAACTTCCACATGCATGTGAGGTTATTGAAAATACTATAGATTGGGTCAGGTGGACCTTAGTCCTCAAACTTAGTCAGTCCTCAGACATCTTTGCTCTTGAGCATTTTAAAGAGGTCTTGTGCAGCAGATTTGCCTAGTGCAATACGTCATCTGATTTCTTGACTGCTGCTTCCATGAGTATTGATGGTTGATCTGAGCAAACTGAAGTTTTTGACAACTTTAATCTCATCTCCATTTGTCTTGATGTTATTTATTGGTCCAGTATATATATATATATTTACTCTTCCCATTTATTTTTTAAAGTTGTGGATCACTTGGACTTTTTTTTTTCTTTCTTCACTTTATATTAAGATTTGAAAACTGAAGCATATACTTCTACTTTATATAAGAAAATCAGCAATAAGCATAGTAAGTAGAATTAGCTTTTTCCCTTAGTTTGTGACAGAGATGAACAGGAAGCGTTGAAAAGGGTGACTAAGTAGAAAACATCATGCCATACACAATGGATTTTCTGATTAGTTGTTGTCGTGGAAGAACGAAACAGCCAATGTTAAGTTTTTCTGATTTTTTAGTAGTTGCCAAAATCGATTTTAATGTAAAATCTCAATTTTTCAGTTTTGACTCAAAAAAATTTTTTTGGCAAGCAAACAAATCATATTTGCAGGCCAAATGTGACTTTGTTATTGATAATGATTACAACATCCCCCTGTTGGAGAAACAGGAACTTGTTGCTAAAAAGACTAAGTGAATGCCCCAAAGTCCTACAAACCCATTAGCCGCTCTTCAGAAACACTATGCAGAGTTACTGAGTCAGAACTGACTAGATGGCATTTAACAACAACCATTACTTAACATTTTGGCCAAAAATTCTATGAAAGAATCCTGATCAAAGGGGAGGAAAATTCTTATGGACTCCAGATTTCCTAGTGCCATGAAGGTTGGATAAACCCCTGAAACTATTGCTCTGAGATAAACTTTAAACTGTTAAACCAAAATTATCCCCTGAAGTCTTATTAAAACAAAAGAATAGTTTAGCTGAACTAGTGAAAAAATGTCTGCCTTGAGCATTATATTGTTTTAAGATCTACTGGTATGGGATCAAATTGAGAACAGCAACTGGAAAGATTAAATAGAAACATTTGAGCCCATGAATTTATGCTGAAGGAGGAGATACAATTCAGAAAAGGAGGATTCAAATGGTTATAAAACTCAAAGAATGTAGTAAATGCCACTAAATGGCGCATGTAGACATTGTTGAATTGGTACACATTTTGCTGTATATTTTCTCAACAATAACAAATCAATAATTGTTTTCAAATGACAGTGTAGGAAATCCTATGAAATTCTACCCTGTCCTGTAGGATCACTACAAATCAGAATAGATAGCACAACAACAGAATAAAAGAATAGGCAAATACATATGTTTGTATAACGTCTGCCTTTTTCACTATTCCTTCTTATCTCAAGAGGTTTCTCCATTTTCTCACATATCATCCAGGACATAATAAGACCCTCTTCTTCCTCTCTTCGTATGATACTAACTCTCTTGCTCACAGAAGGCTATCTTCTGAGTGATAGCTAATAGCTTCTTTGCTTGAAGTAAATATATTGGAGTCAATATGCAAAGAAGCTTGGTACAAGAAATATCATTTAAATCAATATCTTTAGTAATAAATATTCAGAATGAAGCCATGCACATTCCAACTGCTAGCCTTCATAGTTTTTAATCCCCAGTATGAGGCTTCAGACCGCATATTGACATTCTGGCCAAAATGCGAGTTTCCATGCAGCATAGTAATTGCAAGAATGCTCATTAGGTTACAGATCAGGGTATCAAATGCCAAATACTAATGAAAAGAAATTTTTTTTTGGACACAGTGCATCTAATTTTCCCAGGCTCTCATGCTCTGATGCACCACAGGCTAAAACTAAAGAGATTACTTGTGGTTACCTGGTGAGCTAATGCCGCCCAACCTAAAAGCTATATGACAGCAGGTGCTGAATAGCAAATTATTAGGTAGTGGGGAAACAGTGATTAAAACCTGAAGCTGGCCTCGTTACATCCATAATTATATTTATTCAGTACATTTGGAATGAAACCACATTTGCCTCTGCCTTTCTCATGCTCACACACTTGCTCGTCTTCTTTTTCCCTTTTGAGCTACTGAAGTATTTTGATATTTTCCTCTACTTATTAATAGTGTGGAAACTCAGAAAGAAAAGCTAAACTTCAAACACGTATTTTGGCAATTGGTTATGTAGCTGGGACCAAGGTGTCCTCTCTCCATCCAAGGGCCTTGATTAACTTCACTTATGCGTCTAAGCGCCTTTTAGAGCACTAGTCTAGAGTGACTGACTTTTATGCTATGATAAAATCACAAGTTCTGAAGAAGGGAAAAAAGGAAAATGTTGCCAATGTTAATTCATCTTCCACCTACTAAAGCTGTATGACACCTCCAGCTCATACCAGCTTTTCAGAAGAGCTGAACATCAGGAATGCATATGTAGGGTGAAAAAGGGATAGATCTCAATTAATCAGAAAATGCCGTTAGTGCAAACACATCACTCCTGAATGAGGCTGGGAACTGCGTTATTGCTGAACTATAACAATGTTGGGAAATTCCCCCATCACATTTGTGGATGGGTGTACTTATACCTTCAAGTTACAAGCAAGCATTCAGAAAGATTCAGCTCTAATCAGGATTTGTTTCTCTGGTACAGATCATGGGTGAAGACGTGTACCTTCCTGTCCCTTGATTTCATGAGCCGTAGCTCCTTTAACTATGACCACAGGAAAGAAGTTGACCCTGCCTAGTATCCTCACCATCCCAGGTACCATAATAAAAACAACAGCTCACATTTGTAGAGGAGCTCTGATGGTGCTGTAGGACAAGCACTGGACAGTTAACAACAAGGTCAGGTGTTCAAACCTACCAGCCACCCTGTAGGAGAGGCTTTCTTTTCCTTTAAAGATTGTTGTTGTTATTAGGTGCCATTGAGTCGGAACCGACTCATAGCGACTCTATGCACAGCAGAACAAAACAATGTCAGATCCTGGGCCAACCTCACTACCGCTGCCACACTTGAGTCCATCAATGATGCCACCTGGCCAATCCATCTCGTTAGGGGTCTTCCTCTTTTTCTCTGACCCTCCACCTTACCCAGCATGACATCCTTCTCCAGCAACTGTTTCCTCCGGACAATATGTCCAAAGTATGAGAGAGGAAACTTAGCCATCCTCGCCTCCAAGGAGCACTCTGGCTGCACTTCTTCCAAAACAGATCTATTCGTTCTTTTGGCAGTTCATGGCACTTTCAGTATTCTCCTCCAACACCACAACTCAAAGGCATCAATTCTTCTATGATCTTCCTTATTCACTGTCCAGCTTTCACATTCATATGAGGCTATTGAAAACAGCATGGCCTGGGTCAGGCGCACCTTAGTCCTCAAGTTGACATCTCTGCTCTTCAATACTTTAAAAAATTCCTGTGCAGCAGATTTGCTCAATGCAATACATCGTCTGATCTCTTGACTGCTGCTTCCGTGAGTGTTGATAGTTGAACCAAAAAGAATGAAGTCCTTGACAACTTCAATCTTTTCTCCATTGATAAGAATGTTGTTTATTGGTCCAATGGAAAGATTAGCAGCCTCAAAACCCTATACAAGGACACTATGAGTCAGAATCGACTCAACGGTAGTAGATCTGATTTTTCCTAAGTGATTAATGGGTGGCTTCACTTAATTCTCAGCACAGCCTAAAGGGGAGTCCTGGTGTGGCATTGCAGGATAATGCTCTGGACCACAAGGTCAGTTTGAACTGTAAGGTCGGCAGTTCAAAGCCACCAGCTGCTCCTCAGAAACCTTACAAGGTCTCTATGGGTCAGAATGAACTCAACAGCACTTAACAACAACAACAACCTTAAGGAACAACTATGATTATTGTTGTTGTTAAGTGCCTTTGAGTCAGTTCTGACTCAGAGAGACCCTGTATAGGATTTCCAAGGCTTTTAAATATTTGCAGGAGCAGAAAGTCTCATCTTCCTCCCACAGAACTGCTGAAGGGCTCAAACTGAAGACCTTGTGGTTTACAGTCTAGTGCTGATTGTATGATTATCAGTATATGCATTTTATAATTGATGACATAAAAGCTTAATATAGTACATATTTTGCCAAAGATCACACAGCTAGTAAATAATATGGCAGGTTAACTTTTAATTCCTGCGTTATACTGAATGTTTAGTGAAGAAATCTCATTTTTCCTTGTATTTCATTTCTTGTTAGACAACACTATTGAGAAATTAAGGGATGTTTTTAAGGGATTTTTTTTTCACTTTTGTTCAGATGATGTTCTGTATATTGATAAGGGCAAATACAAATTATTAACAACAGCAAGCTACTTCCTTCTCTTTAAATATCATCAGTGCAAATGACCTTTCCCAACCCCTAGATTAAAACTCTAGTACAGCTTTGGTTAGGGTTATTGTTGCTGAGTGCCATCAAGACGTTTCCCACCCATAGCGACCCTGTACAGAGTTTCCAATGAGCACCCAGTGACTTTGAACCACCGACCTTGTGGTTCAAACAGATCTTGCAGTCTAGTACTTATCCTACAGTGCCACACCAATATAATCTCAACTCATTAATTCCAATCCAAGATAATAATAAAAACTTCAAATCTGATTTACTGTTAAATCCCACCCCATCCCCAGCTCCAGCCTGGAAGTCAGCAGAGATCAAGAGAATGTGTTCCTCCTGCTCCATGCTTTTCCCAAAGCTTATCTCCTCCATCCACTCCCAGCTGAGGGCTTCTGTTCTCTAGCTACCCTACTGGATGGGACCCACATTGACAACCCCCCATTGGTTCAATCCTCATGCAGCCCACCACTGTACAGTGAGAAGCACTAGCCCATTCACAGGAGAAAGATGAGGCTGTCTGCTCCTGTCAAGATATGTTGTTGTTGTCATGTGCCATCGAGTTGGTACCAACTCATAGCAACTCTATGTATAACAAAACAAAATGCTGCCTGGCCCTAGGCTAACTTCACACTCATTGCTACACCTGAGCCCATCGCTTCCGCCACTGTGTCAATCCATCTCTTTACACTCTCAGGAACTCTAAGAAGTAGTTCTACTTTGACCTTTAGCATTGCTAGGAGTCAGAATCAGGGATAAAAACAGCAGTGGGTTTTATCCCTCTATGGTATCAGCATATCCCTGTATGGATTCAGCACATACTTAATGACTCTTGGGTAATCAGGAAATGTTAGAATACTGTTGTTGTTAGTGTCTTCTTTATTCCAGAAGGTCATGTGACCAGCTGAAACAGTATTCATTTCTGAGGAAGAAGAAATGAGTGCCACAAAAGGATGAAATCACTTGGTTAATATTGTAACCCAAAGTCAAACACAAAGAGCTATGTCTAAAACTATCAGCACAGAGGAAGATGCAAACTCCCAAAGAAGAAATTCCTTATAGAAGTTGGTGATAGGGCGTCACAATAATAAACCCCAGTGTTCTTCCTCTGTCTACATCCCTTTGAATCTGACGTTTTTTGGTGTGTGTTATATATGTATGTAACAAAATTTCCCATTTTAACAATCTTCACATGTACAATTGGACATGTGACATCAGTTATATCTGTCATCTTCTGCAACCACCACCATTATCCACTTGCAAAGTTTTCTATCACCTTTAAAGGAAGCTCAGTCCCTTAAGTATTGAGTCTATACTTGGTTGGTAATCACTAAACACTGGCCCGTGCTATATATTTAATATAATCAGGATTATACAATGTTGTTGTTATGTGCCATCGAGTCAACTCTGACTCATAGTGAACCTGTGTAGGGTTTTCAAAGAGCTAATGATGGGTTTGAACCACAAATCTTGTGGTTAGCCATCCATTGCTGATCCTACAGTGCTACACCAAGACCATATGTCATATCATCAGGATTATACAATAGTTGTCCATTTATGACTGACTGCATTCAGCATAATGTGTTCAAGGTCTAGCCATGTTGTAACATGCATCAGGACTTCAATTCTCTCTATGGATGAGTATATATGTATCACATTTCTCCCATTAAAGAGTGGAGTCTACTTCTTCACCCTTGACACTGGGCTGGCCCTATGGCTTATTTTGATGAATAGAAGAATTCAGCAGAGGCAATGGTGTGAGGCTTCCAAGGCTAAGCCTTAAGAGCCCTCATAGCCTTGATTTCTACCCTTTTGCAACACTCCAACAATTCTAGCTTTACATTTTTGATATTTTTACTTAATAAAAGTGTCTGTGATTTTGTGGAGTCCTGGTATGTAGGATAAGCACTGGACTGCTAACCACAGTGTTGGAAGTTCAAGCTAACTAGCTGCTCTTTGGAACCCTATATAGGGTCACTATGAGTCAGAACTGACTTGACAACAGCCACAACAACCATCCTATAAGGAAACAAGACTAGAGCAACTCCTGTGGGGGGAGTCCTAGTGTGGTGCTGTACTAGGATCAGTACTGAACTACAAACCACAAGGTCGGTGGTTCAACCCCACCAGCTACTCCTTGGAAACCCTACACAGGATCATCATGAGTCAGAACTGACTTGATGGCATTTAACAACAAAAGCATCCTGCTGTGGCACTGTAGGATAAACACTTAACTGTTAACCACAAGGTCAGTGGTTCAGACCTATTCACTGCTCCCCGGAAACTCTATACAGAGTTGCTATGAGTTGGAACTGAATAGACAGCACTTAACAACAACGACAACAATTCAGAGAAAAAGGCCCAGCCAACCACTGGTACCAGAATCTCAGGTATCTGAATGAAACTATGTTAGACCTTACATCACCAACTGATGATGACTTTACATCACCAAGCTGACTCTGGTGTGTGAGCCCCTGAGAGACCAGCAGAACAATTGCCCAGTCACCCCACAGACCCATGAAAAGTAATAAACCATGGTTGTTGAAAGCAGCCAAGCTATGGGATAGTTTGTTATGCAATAACTGATACAATAGTATATTGAAAATCTCTACAAATAATACCTTCATTACAACATGCCAGTTTTTAAATAATATACAAACCATAGAGTCCTGAAATGAGCCCTAATGGCACAATGCTTAAGTGCTTGGCTGCTAACCAAAAGATTGTTAGTTTGAACCCACCCACCAGCTCCATAGGAGAAAGATCAGGTGATCTGTTTCCATAATGATTACAGCCAAGAACACCTGATGGGTCAATTCTACTCTGTCACAAGGCATCACTATGACTTGGAATCCAATCGATGGCATCTAACAACAACATAATACTCCTGATGGTAAATAAATCTCTTTACAAAGATTGAAAATATTGACTTGAATTCTAATTTTGTAATCCCATAGTAGCTTTACTTTGTTAGAAAGTCAGTTTCACTTTATTATTGTTGTTGTCAAGTGCTGTTGAGTTCATTCTGACTGATAGTGACCCTGTGCAGGGTTTCTGAGGAACAGCTAGTGGCTTTTGGCTCACAGTCCAGTGCTTATCCTACAGCACCACACCAGGAATCCAAACTTTAAGATCTTAAACATAAAAACAACAAAAACAAAACAACAACACATTTCTGTAATGCACTTCTTCACAGCTATTGCTGCCCAGTAAACATTTAAATAAATGAAGTGTAATAATCGATTTTATAAAGTTAAAAAAATGTTCAGTACAAGAAAGACAATACAATAACTAAGGAAATTATAAAATGTGGCAGACCAACTTCTTAAATTAAAACAAATATTTCCAAAGTGCCAGACAATATCAGGGCCTGAATCATGATTAGTAAATCATTGGTACAAATATAGAAAAAGTAATGTATACAAACCAAAATGGTAGAATAGCTAAAATGAATAGTCAAGAAGGACCTAAGACCATATATTCACAGCAGTAAGGGGTTGACTAGCTTTAGGCCTGTTGTTGTTTGTAGCCATAGAGTCAATTCCCAGCAACATTAGATACTTTTTACATGAAAATATTTTTCTTTTCTTTAATTCTGATAAAAATAAGCAAAATTTACAAAGGAGATACCAAGCAGACCTTCTTTCTTCTAAAACATTCTACACAATTCCTCCTTTCTTGTGATTCCATGCGGGGCCTCTTTCTGGGACCCTGGCACCATCTTTAGAGTCCTGGTGTGGTACTGCAAGATAATTCACTTGAAGGCAGTTCCAAACTCAGCAGCGCCTCCCTGGAAACCCTATATAGGGTTACTATGAGTCAGGATCTACTCGATAGCCCTTAGCAAAGACAACAACAAGTGCAATCTTTGCAAATATCTTCTCATTCTCCCTCCAACATAGGCGACAGAGAGCTATCTCTACATGATGCCCTAAGCTGGTAGAAAAATTTAATAAAACAAATATGTTTATTCACTATTTTAGTCTGTCCCGTAGCAAGTCTGATATTGAGATATATACAAGGGAGCTTTAAGAAGTTCATGAAAAAATTCCATTATCTTTTAATTCCTTATATATATATGGACTTATAGTGGTTATGACTCATAATGACCCCTTATACATTTTCTGAGGAGTGGCTGGTGGATTTGAACTGCCGACCTTGTAGTTCAAACCTACCTTGTGGTCCAGTACTTATCCTACAGCACCACACCAAGACTCTTTATATATATAAGGTATGCCAACATTACCAGTGGAGACTTGGTATGGCATTATAGGATAAGCACTGGATCAAAAGATTGGTTTGAACTACAAAGTCGGCAGTTCAAACTCACCAGAAGCTCCTTGGAAACCCTGTACTGGTCGTTATGAATTGGAACCGACTTGACAGTACTTAACAACAACAATGCCACTGCCAGTGGGTTAACAGTCCCATCCTTAAACATGAAGTGCAGCGTATTAATCTACAAACTAAACGGCTCTCCCACTCACACCTGACAAACCCACTTATTGCTGTTTTTATTCCAATTACATGGAAGTCACCTTAAATCTCATCACAAGAAGTACTGGTCTATTTAAATATATATATACATACAGCTCTCTCCCAAGGACCTATTGTCCTGGGATTTTAGCATCTATCTATTCCAGGTTAGGGTAGGAATGTCAAAAGAATATTTGCACTGAAAGTCCTTGGATACAGTTTGTGAACCCACTCCTTCTCTGGTCTCCTCTGAGTTTGGTGGCAGTGGGCTATAAGTCACTATGCTTCCTCTCGTTGCTGGCATGCCCATTATAAAAATCAGGGGACTTGAAAGATGAAGTTCTAATTGGCAGGTTGGATATGTGTCACGTAAACTTTTCAGTTTTAAATGGTATTTCTGGCATTGGAGCCTAAGTTTTTGTCACTGCCTTGCTTTTCTGTAGCTACAGCTAAAGTACAAAAAGTCATCAGCTTTATTGACAGTGTTAAAGGGGAGATGAATTTGAACGCTTATCAGAACAAGAGTCTAAATTTAGATTAACAATCTAAATCATAATCCAATGAGTAGAGTTAATAGATGAACCTTTTTTTCTCTCTCTTTTTTTGTCATTGGGACCTTCAGCTTCGATAAATATGGTACAAATCTAAATCTTTTTAGAAAAAGTTTAAAGATAAGGGTTTTGAAAAATGCAGTTCCCAGTCAGTCCTTTGGGGGATTTTTTGTGTTCAGAATAACCTTATTTCTCTTCCTCTGCTCTCCAGCAAGCTATGCTTTTTGTCAATTCTAGATTCCAAGCTTCGCAACAACAAAAGTCATTTCTTCCTGTTCTACCCATGCTTGGGATAAAAACCAGCAACAAGGCATTTACATTCAATTTAAATAGATCACTACTTCCTGTGATGAGATTTAAGATGACTTCTAGCTAATTGGAATAAAAACAACAGTAAGTGGGTTTGTCAGGTGTAGATGAATGTGCCACACTTCATGTTTGAGGATGGGACTGTTAATCCAGTGGTATGGTGGCATACCTTGGGTTCTTTATCTGTAATAGTAATGCACTAGATGGGCCACGATTTCACAAAAGAATGCTAGCAGCTTCATCAGGAGATCTGAATGCTTATCCAGACTTCCCACTAGTTAATAGTGTGATAGGGACTCCTGGTGTGGCACTATAGGATCAGCATCGTACTGTGAACCACAAGGTTAGAGGTTCAAACTCACCAACTGCACCTTGGAAACTCTTTCTACAGGGTCTCCATGAATCAGAACCAAGTTGATGGTACTTATCAACAACATATATACAGAGAAAGAACTCCTAGTATGGTGCTTTAAGAGCAGCGAACCACAAGGCTGGTGGTTCAAACTCACCTTGGAAATCCTATACAGGGTCACTGTGAGTCGGAATTGACTTGAAGGCACTTACCAACAGGGGGACGCCTAAGATGGAGTAAGAAGAAAAACCTGGCAAACTATGTATGAAAAGAACCAGTGGAAACCCTGTGGGTTACAAGTGTCTGCTCTCCAGAGTCAGGTGGTACTTTGTTCTGTTGTACACAGGGAAGGGACCAACTCAATGGTTGTTGTTGTTGTTGTTGTTAAGTTTCCTAGAGTTGATTTTGACTCATAGCGACCCTGTATAGGGTTTCCAAGGAGCAACGGGTGGATTTGAACCACTGACATTTTGGTTCAAACCCGCATTGCAGTCGAGTGCTTATCCTACATCACACCAGGACTCCACAACTCAGTGGTATTTAAGAACAAAAAGCACAGGATATTTGGCAACTTATTTGTCTCCAGGCCATGTTGTTGTTGTTAAGGGCTATCGAGTAAGTTCTGACTCATAGTGACCCTGTATAGGGTTTCTGAGAAGTGACTGGTGTTTTAGAACCGCTGATCTTGGGTTAGCAGTCCACTGCTTATCTATCCGACAGCACCACACCAGAACTCCTTAGCTCCTTGAAAATGAAGGATGTTGAACTAGATGTTCTACGAGAGCCCTCCGAACGCTAGCTATGTGTGATTCCCTCATGTTCTCAGGTTTACTTTCCTAATTTCTCCTTGTAATTAAAATCATACACAGTAGTGTTCACTGGGCAGTGCTGGTGTGGCACTGTGGATTAATGCGCCAGACTGTAAGATCGCTTTCAACCACAAGGCCGGCAGTTCAAGCTCACCAGCAGCTCCTTGGAAACCCTATACAGGGTCGCTATGAGTCAGAACTTACTCGTTAGCCCTTAACAACAACAGTGTTCACTGGACAGCAAACATCAAGGTCCATGGTGCAAGCCTATCAGCTGCTCTGTGAGAGAAAGATGAGGCTTTCTGCTCCAACAAAGATCTAAAGGCTCAGAAATCCTACACAGGGTCTCTATTAGTCAGACCCGACTCGACAGCACAACCACAACAACAAAGTAGTGTTCATGCAATAGAACAACAGGAAATGGTCTGCTGCCAGATAACTCCATCAATAAGAATGTAAATTTCCATTAGGACTAGACCTGAGTTCAATCTTAAGGGCATCAGACAGAAATAGAAGGATTTCATGGCACACCAAAATGTAATCTATTTCTAAAATGTTTATTTTTTAAGTCTTTGCAAAGGTTTTGAAGAGACAGTAAAAAGTGAAATAATAAGACAGCATTTGTGTTACATCTCTTCATAATTGAATTTGGTCTTTGTGAGCTTCATGTTCTAACAAATTCCTTGGCATCAGAGTGAGGTTGATGTAGAAGATTCCATACAATGGGCTTTCAAGCAACAGCTTTTCCCATCTCATTTCTGTTTCATAAACATGAAAATTGCTCTATATTTTGAAAATTGTGTTTCATGTATATCATCTTGAAAATTATTAAGGCTCCATTTGAAGCTCAGAAGTTAAGGTTGAATATATCTTTCCTTTAAAAAGCTGTATTTTCAAAACAACTCAAAGAGGAAGCAAAATAATACTGAAGTAAAGAGAACCCAGCTTTTATAGACAGCTCGGCTGTTCATTTGTTGTGTGACCTTAGACAAGTTATTTCAACTTTCAGAGTCTCTTTTTCCTCATCTGGAAAAAAAAATAAAAATGTAGCTACTAATAATACCTCCTTCATAGGAAGGCCATATAGCTGAATTGAGATACAGTCCAAAGTACACTTAGCCCAGGGCCTATCACATACCGGAAAGGTTCCTAAGGAAAAATGTAGAGGCAGGCTGAAATTCACATCACGGCATCATTCCCTGAGGAAACATGCTCTCTTCTTTCATGGTAAAAGCACTACCTCACAAATGAGTATATGCCGACCAAGACAGTCAGAGTTTACAATCCTAATCCAAATGTATGTGTTAACTATTCTCAGAACCCTTTCTTCACTACTGTTACATTGTTGTTAACTGCCATAGAGTCAGTTATGACCCATAGACCCTGTATAGAGTTTCCTAGGAGAGGCTGGTGAGCTTGAACTGCCAACCTTGCAGTTCAAACTGACTTCGCAGTTCTGCACATTAACCCAGAGCACTGTACCAGGACTCACTACTGTTGCATTGAATTGTGTCACCAAACAGTTATATTAGAGTTCTAAACCTCATACTTGTACATATGTACATACTTGTACAGTACAATTAGAAAATAAAGGGTTTTTTTTATTGTTCTGATAATGTGGTCACACCAGAGTAGGGGGGCGGTCCTTAACCCAATCACTGCTGAGTGATGTCTTATATAAAAAGAGCAAAATAGAGAAACACACAGGGAGAAGATAAATGACATGTAAAGATACCTCTACAAACCAAGAAATACCAAGGCACACCTGGAGCTACTGACAAGGAAGAACCCACCTCTAGAGCTGATGCCCTGATATAGACTTAAAGTCTCCAGTTCTGTGAGGAAATCTGAATTATGGCAGCATTAGGTAACTAACTGTACAGGTTTGCTAAAAGTCAAAACCGACTCAACAGTACTTAACAACAACAGGAAACTAAGGAAGTCCTGGTGTAGCACTGAAGGATAACTATTAGACTAATAACTGCAAAGTCAGTGGTTCAAAACCACCAGCTGCTCCTTGGAAGCCATGTATATACAGGGTTGCTATGAGTCAGAATTAACTCAACAACACCTAGCAGCAGACAACTAAGGCAACTACTCTAGGAAAGCATAGAAGACAATAACAGTATTTTCTTTATTTTTTTCTCTCTAGTGCCTAGAAGAATCGGCACTTCAAAATGAATAAGCGAATTAAATGAAATAAAATACTAGGGATATTTCAGTTTTATGAATAAGCATTAAAAGATACATTAAGACACAAAAGTTTTGTTATAGCAGTAAGTACTAAACTATTGATGTGGATGAATTTTTAAATTTGATCATGTTGCTATTGTTATTGAAGTTCATTCTAACCCATAATGACACTGTGCACAACAGTGAAACACTGCCTGGTCCTATGCCATCCTCATAATGTTGGTACACTTGAGCCCATTGGTGCTGCCACTGTGTCAGTCCATGTCTTGAGGGCTTTCTCTTTGTCATTGACCCTCCACTTTATTAAGCATGACGTTCTTTTATAGGGGATTGTCTTTCCCCGTAAC
>NW_006408628.1:2699798-2711919 GCF_000296735.1 Chrysochloris asiatica
ACTCGATGGCACCTGACAACAACAACAATATTAAGCTAAATTTGAATTATGGAGTTGGCAAAGAATATTGACTATACCATGGACTGCCAGAAGAACAAACAAATTTGTCTTGGAAGAAGTACAACCAGAATGTTCCTGAGAAGTGAGGATGGTGAAACTTTGTTTCCTATCCCTAAAATAGCTCTCAGTAGGGTTCAGGAGCTTAAACGCAGTGGCTACAACAATGGCCTCAAATATAACAATGTTTGTTAGGAAGACTCAGGACCAGACAGTATTTCATTCCTTTGTACATAGGGTTCCTATGAGTTGGCACTGATTCAGTAGCACCTAACAACAGCAACCACATTTTAAGCTGCAATTATGTACTCAACCCCCTTTAACTGTTTATTATCACAACAACTTGAGGAAGAAGACCACACATACAGATACCTTTTTTGTTGTTGTTACAGAGACCGCCTGAGCCATGGAAAGGTTCACTGGCTTAGTGAGGTTCACACAGTGAATCAATGGCCAAGCAGGAGTGAGGGCTGCAGTCTTTGAATCTCCTATTATCTCTTAGCACCACTGCACACGAGTTATCACTATTTGTAGCAACATGTTCTTACAGGAAATCTTAGGAGACTGCAGGGTAAAAACTGCTCTGAAACTGGGTGCTACCTTTCCTTAATTCTTCCTGTGCCCCAAGCAAACTAATTTGTTAATCTGATAGCTTTCTTCCTACAGCTGAGCAGAGCAGCACTCTTCCTGTAGTGATAATCGCTTATTCTGCATCAGTGAGTAGGAATGAACTAATGATGAAGGGGACATGGCCGAGAAGACTACTGCCACCTCAGGCTGGAGGACTTGGGCAGATCTTGGTGTATCTAAGAATGTTGCCCAGGATACAACTGGTGGTGATGATGATAGTGTGCTGTGGTGTTGGTTCCGACTCATAGCGCCCCTGCATAGGGTTCCTGACGCTGTGTATCTTCAAGGGAGCAGAAAGCCTCACCTTTCTCACGTGCAATGACTGGTAGTTTTGAACTGCTGACCTTGAGGTTAGCAGCATGACTCATAACCACTATGGTACCAGAGCTCCTTGGAATGCAACTAGCTAGGCCTTTAAGATGGTTTTCATTTTGCTCTCCTCTCGGTCAACCGCAACTTCTCCATGCTATCACTGAGTCTGCTTTAAGATGCCCCTTGTTTGCTTTTCATCTGTTTTTTACTTGAATATAAAGCAAAACTCAGGTTCCTAAAGGCACAAATGACTAGATTTGGTAATGCAGTAATCTTATTTTGCATTCATTACTATTCTGACAAGCATCAGTCAGAATCTAAACCTTATACATTCTGCCCAGTATAGCGTCTAATGCATCAGAGTTTTCTCAGTAAGGTCTTCACTCTATGAGTCTGTTTTCTGCACTGTTCTTACTATTTATTTACTTCATATGCCTCAGGTTAAAGCTCTCTGGGATAGAGAATTTGAGTATAAATAAGTAACAGAACAATAAAAAAAAAAACCCTAGTAGGCAGAGCTGAAGTACTAGACTACTTCATGAAATGTTACATACTATTCAGAGAGCTCCTCTTGACTCACACCCCTTTTCCTCATCCAATCAGCTATGGCCATTGTAGCAGACCATGGCCAAATCAACTAGTGCTTGAAGAGTTCATTTTTATCATTTAGGTCAGAAGGGGACTAACAGTGGTGGCAGGCAATGGATTGTCACAGATCTTATTTTTAAACCACTAAAGGATTTTAAGAAGAAAAATAAAACAAAGTTTTTGGGTTTTTTTTTTTTTTTTTTCTCTAAAAGATATAGAAGCAGCTTTATGTTATAGCAGAAGAGAAAGAATCAGTTGAAATGAGATAACCTAGAGGTAAAGAGACTCGTTATAAAGCTATTTCAGTGACTCAGAAAGAAATCCCAAAGAACAGGACAAAGGCATGAGCAGTGATGCTGGAAACAAAGGGAGAGATTTAAGAGATGTAAAATATGTCCCATCGTTAGTGACCAGTTCAACGTGGAAGTTACAGAAGATGGAGCAGTCATGTATGGCACTGAGATTTCTGACTTGATAGGACTTTGGAATTGTTCACAAACGTCAGGGATATGGAGGGACATGTTATTGGGGCAAGGGAAGGTCAGGAATGTGGTCCTGGATGTGTTGGCTTTGAGATGACTGAGATAACACATTAGTCAGGGTAAGTAATGCTGTTATGTCTGTTTCACCTCAGCCTCCTGAGTCTTGGATGCTCAACACCATATGAATGTGTTTCTTGCTCAGTTGCTGTTGGGATGGAGGATGCTCTGCTTCATGCAGTCATATAGGGCTTTCCATCTTCAATATGTGACTTCAAGGTCACCCTGGCAGTGTTCAGTGCTAGTAGGAGAAGGAGAGAGAGAAAATCACACATATTCTTAAGCACTTAAGCCCAGAAGTGACACATCATTTTTAGTCACTTGATGCAAAGGTGTTGGGATGCAAGGAGTCTGGGAATAGTTTTGCTGTGTGCCTGGGAAAAAAGAAATGGTGATCATCTAATCAGTCTCTGCCACAAATAGCTGAGTGGAGTTTTCAGAGGCAATTGGATATAAAGAGAAAATTCGGAGCTGATGATATATTTGGGAAAGGATCTGTTGGAACCCAAGGGCAGAGACACAGCCAAGCTGTGGGAGCTGACTGAGTCCTGGTATTTCAGGGCTTACTCTTCCGTTATCACCTCTGATGTTGCTTTCCAAGGCCGCATGGTGAAAACGTCACCACTGAGAGATATAAGGTTTAAATACATTTGAAATAGGAGCATGAAAAAATTCTAAATCTAAAACTCTTTCTCTTCCAATTACAACTTCCTTTTAAAAAACAAAAGGTTCTGAATGACCCAGTGTGGGTCATATACCTAAGCCTGGACAGTGCAGTGGGCTGAACCATATTACAGGAGTTTGGCAGCTAGAAGTCACATTGAACCATATGAATGAGAAAGAAGGGAAGCATTTAGCAAAAACATTGTGGGGAAAGGGGAGAGAGAAGGGAAGTGACTTCCCAAAGGCAACCAAATATGTAACTAATGTTGTTGTTAGGGCCATCAGTCAGTTCCTCCTTATAGCGTCCCTGTGTACAACAGAAGAAAACATTGCTTGGGCCTGGCTAGCCTCACAATTGTTGCTATGCTTGAGCCCATTGGTGCTACCACTGTGTCAATCCATCTTGTTGGGGGTCTGCCTATTTTTTACTCACTCTCCACTTTACCAAGCATGATGTCCTTCTTCTGGGAATGGTCCCTCCAGATAACATGTCCAAAGTATGAGAGACAAAGTCTCATCACCTGACTTCGAAGGAATATTTTTGTTGCATTTCTTCTAAGACAGATTAGTTTGTTCTTTTGGCAGTCTATGATACTTTTAATATTCTTCTCCAACACCATAATTCTTATTGTTGTCAAGTGCCCAAAAGTCAAGTTTCAACTTAGAGCAACACCATGTGACAGAGTAGAACTGCCCACTAGCTTTATGTAGGCTGGAGCAGATCATTCTTCACTGGAGCAGATCATTGGGTCTTTCTGCCATGGAAACTCTTGGTGGGTTTGAATGGCCAACCTTCCAGTTAGTAACCAGGCACTTAACCATTGGAACTTAAGTAACTAATGTGAGTACTAATACTAACAAAGATTAGAATAAGTGTGACAACCATAGCTTTGGAAGGACATAAATAACAAAAAAAGAAAGTATAAAAGGGTTCCATTTGTAGCCTGGAAAATATTAATACATGCATTCCAAGTGGAGAATCACTAGCTGACAAGGAAACTTATAAAAGGAGGATTTCAGGTGCAAGAGAGGTGTCCAGGAATAAAGGGGCCATTGCAGTCAAGCAGGGACAGAGGAAATCAAGGAAAGTCCATTAAGTCAATGCCAATAAGCCACAAGCTTTAAAAGGCCAGCCTACGGCTACAACATAAATGAACCTGAAAACATTAGACTAGGTGAAAGAAGCCAAATACAAAACCCCACATAGTGTATAATTCCATTTATATTAAATGTCTAAAATATGCAAATCCAATGAAAGAAAGAAAAACAGTGATTGCTAAGGGCTTATTCATTCTGTATGCTGAGCAAATAATATGAGACTCTAGACTACTTGAAGTAGAAAATGGCATCAGGATTGGAGAAGATTCATGAATCTGTGATACGCAAATGACATAACCTTACTTGCTGAAAGGAAAGAGAATTTGAGGCACTTGCTGATGAAGATCAAATACGACAGCCTTCAGTACAGTCCTAAACATAAAACAAAAATTATCACAACTGGATCATTAAGCAACATGATAAAAAGTGCAGAGAATATCATACAGATTGTCAAGGATTTCATTTTACTTGGATCCACAATCAATGCTCAAGGAACTGTCAAGAAATCAAATGACATATTGATACAAATCTGCTGTAAAATACCTCTTTAAAGCATTAAAAGCAAAGATGCCACTTTGAGGACTAAGGTATTTTGGACCCTTCTTCCTTATTCTAGACAATGAATACAGAAGATTGAAGAAGAATTGATACCTTTGAGTTATAGTGTTGGTGAAGAATATCGAAAACACCATGGACTCCAGAAGAATGAAGAAGTACAGCCAGAATGTTCTTTAAAAGTGAATATGGTGAAACTTTGTCTTACATACTTTGGACATGTTACCAGGAGGAACCAGTTCCTGGAGAAGGACATCATGCTTGGTAAAGCAGAGGATCAGTGAAAAAGAAGAAGACCCTCACTGCATGGGTTAACATAGTGACTGCAACCATAGACTCAAATACAGCTACGTTTTGTGAGGATGGCACAGAACCAAGCAGTATTTTGTTCTGTTGTACATAGGGTCATTATGAGGTGGAACTAACTAACAATATGAACTGGGGAAGGAAGAAATGGAAAGAGACTGTTAGATGAGTATTAGGTTTTTTGGGGGGTGGAGGTGGAGGAAAAGGAACTGATAAACATATTCTGGTATAGTACAGTGATGATTGTTGTTGTTGTTGTTGTTAAGTGGCATCAAGTCGGTGCTGACTCATAGAGATCCTGTATAGGGTTTCAAAGGAACCACGTGGAATTGCCGAAGGGGATTTGAATTGGATTTGAATTGGATTTGAATTGCCAACTTTGTGGTTCACAGTGCAGTGATGAACCTAGTTGCCCAATATTGTAAATTGTATAAAGTGGCTAAACTGGTGAATCTATGTAATGTGACTTTTACCATGAACAAAAGGAGAAAATTGGCCTATATGTCCTGGCACATGATAAGACAATGGGTTAGAGTAGTGTTTTTTTTATAGGAAAGAATGGATTGTGTTATTGTAGAAAGAACAAGGCTATATGAAAGTTGAATCTACCTAGTCTCCTTGGACTACAACATTTAGGATGCAGAACAGTAATGTCTTAAACTTGAACTCAAAGGGGAGAGATTTCTTCCATAAGAGAACTAAACCAAATCCATTGCCACTGAGTTAGTTCTGACTCAGAGTGAACCTATAGGATGGATTAAAATGGCCTGCTGTGATGGTGTACAATAAGGAATGGACCACAGTTTCCATTTGAATTGCAAGGTTGGCAGTTCAAACTCACCAGCTGCTCCTTGGAAACCCTAGACAGGGTTGCTATGAATTGGAACCTACTTGATAGCACTTAGAGCTCTGGTAGCACAATGGTTGTGAGTCGGGCTGTGAGCCGCAAGGTCAGCAGTTCGAAACTACCAGCTGTTCCGTGGGAGAAAGATGAGGCTTTCTGCTCCCGTAAAGATTTATAGCTTCGGAAACCCTGTACAGGGTCGCTATGAGTCGGAACCAACTCCACGGCACATAACAACAACAACAATAGAGTTTCTTGGCTTTAAATTCCCTGTCCCATCTTTTTCCTGTTGATTATCTAGTCAGTTTGAGCCAGCAACATTTTGGTTGGTAGCTGAGTACTTAACTCCTATGCCACTAGGGCTCCTTGTCCAGAGACTTTGTTGTTGTTGTTGTTAAGTGCCGTCGAGTTGGTTCCGACCCATAGCGACCCTGTACAGGGTTTCCAAGGGTACGAGAGGATAAATCCAGGAGCCAAAGAGTTAGTAGGAAAAGGACAGTGAATTGAGGAAATATTAGTTTCTCTGCTTTTCTTGAATAGAATAACATACGTGGGCTTTTGACCAGTGCTTTAGATTCATAGAATGTTTTAACACCTAGGGTTACATTTTGTTTGACTCACTGCCCAGTCCTGCACTATATTCACAAATATTGTTATGTTTAAGCCCATTGTTGCTGCTACTGTGTCAGTAGAAAACAGGGAAGGTTAAATAATTTGCCCAAATCTTGGATATTCATTTAGGATCTATGTCCTTTTTCATTTACTTCTCAGGAGAAATCTTAATATCACATAGAAAAAAAGATTACTGTGGATGAAGATGGAGTCTGTTTGGATCACAGCTCCATCCTTCACTATCAGCCGCATCACCTTGGCCAAGATGATTAACCTCCTGAGTTATATTGTCAGATGTTTAAAATTGGGAGCATTATTACCTACATTTTAGCTACTATAGTTTCTTCAAAAAAGAGATATGTAAGCCTCTTCTCCTTTACTCTCAACCTCCCTATTACAAGATAGCTGAAATGTGGAGAAATTTGGGAATTTGTAAGGAAGATAAAATTGCATTTTTCTTTGACACATATTTTTTGCTCAAGATAAAGAAGGAAAAGTAGCACAACTCAAAATACTGTAAGGTTTCAAGAATATACTGTCACAGGGATAAAAGTAAGGATGATGACAGCTGATGTGAGAAAATTAAACATGGTGAACAAATCAAGGAGGGGAGACATCAAAGGGCATTTTCTGAGTGCATTTCAGGAATACACAGTACAGCATGAAATGACCCACTAAGTGTCATAAAGCCTCTGGGAAACAGGAGGGCATGTGACAACTATCCCCAGAGTCAGGGTTGGTATCAGGAATGCACAGCACTCTGAGTGTGATGTGTGACAATGGGGAACAGCTGTTCAAAGAACTCCACAGTCCATCAACCATGACCACAAAAGGCTATTACAAAGGAGGAGCTGCTGTGACAAGTGCTTTCTTTTGTGACATTTGTTGGCAGAGTGTCTGAAAAGCTGTCAGCTTAGAACAACAATGCTTCAAAGAGTTCTACCAAATCAACAGCCAAGCCCACATAGAGACGGTGTCTGTGTAACACACGGAACAAACAGATTCCAGAAAAGACAACCAAAAAAAGAAAAGAAAATGGAGTAATGATAACCTGGGGACTGGAGAAGGTTTTGCATTGAATGTGTTCATATATCTTCTGTAAATTAATTTTTTTGGAAAATGAAGTATTATAAATACACCCAAAAATCTTTAATTATGTTGCTATTGTTAGGTGCAGTCAAGTTGATTCCAACTCTTAGCAACCCCATGTGACCAAGTAGAACTACGCCATAGAGTTTTCTAGGCTGAAATCTTCCTGGAAACAGACTGCCAAGTCTTTCTCCTACAGAGAAGATGGGGAGATTCTGAATACAATGTGTTGCTAAGCAGCTGAGGACTTAACAATTGTGCTACCAGGCTCCTTTTATGAGTATGAGTATCAGTTGTTGTTGTTGTTGTCAGGTGCCATCGAGTCGTAACCGACTCATAGCGACCCCATGCACAGCAGAATGAAACAATGTTCGATCCTGGGCCAACCTCACTACCGCTGCCACACTTGAGTCCATCAATGATGCCACCTGGCTGATCCATCTCGTTGGGGGTCTTCCTCTTTTTCTCTGACCCTCCACCCTACCCAGCATGATATCCTTCTCCAGTGATTGTTTCCTCAGGACAATATGTCCAAAGTAGGAGAGACGAAGCTTAGCCAAATAAATACTAAAAATGGTTACTTTTAAATAATATTTTTTCTTAGTTTGGGGTTTTTGAGTACCTATGCTTCAGTCACACTGTGGGTTAATACGCCAGATGGCAAAATTGTTTGAACTGCAAGGTCTGAGGTTCAAGCTCACCAGCTGCTCTTTGGTGGCTATGGGTCGGAACTGACTCGATAGCACTTAACAACAACACAATGCTTCAGTCAGTATTGTTTAGATTTTTCTGTTGTAACAAACTCCAAATCTCAGGATTTTGCAGCACAGTTTCATTTTTGGTAGATTTGAGTTCGCTGTAGCTCTGCATCTCAAGATTTCTTCATTCTAGGATCTACCAGGCCCTGCTTGGGAAATGCACTCCTCTTAGCAAATGTGTAGAAAGAGCAAAACCAACTATCTACTAGCTTTCACAGGTTCTGTTCACACATGAAGCACATCATTTCTGCACACTTTTCTGCAACCAAAGAAAATCATCTGGCCAAACCTGTGTCAAAGTGAAATGGAAATAGAATTCTTTTACAGAGAGAAGAGGACAGATGATTAAGAGCAATACTAAAATCTAACATAACTTATTTTCTTAACATAGAATAAACTAGTTGCCACTGAGTCCATTTCAACTCAGGGTATCTCTGTGTGTGTCAGATTAGAACTGTGCTCCATCGGGGTTTTAATGGCAGAATTTTTAGGAGTAGACTGTGAAGCCTTTCTTCTGAGGTGCCTCTGGGTAGTCTCAAACTTCCAACCTTTAGATTAGCAGCTGAATATGTTCATCTTTTGCACCTGAAGTAAGGTTGTTGTTGTTAAATTCTGATTCTGACAAATTAGTTCTGACTCATAGTGACCCTGTATAGGATTTCTGAGGAGTGGCTGGTAATTTAAATCACCAACCTTGAGGTTCAACCTGTCCGTGAGGTTGAGGGCTTATCCTAGGGCACCACACCAGGACTCTTAAAATTACTCTAGCATAGGTAGGTTAGATTGTCCTGTCTGAGGAAATCTGGCAAAACATAATAATACCCAACCACCTTAGAAGAAAGGAGCTCTCTCTGGTAGCGTAGTGATTACGAATCGGGCTGCAAACCTTAAGGTCAGCGGTTCGAAACTACCAGCTGCTCCACGGGAGAAAGATGAGGCTTTCTATTCCCGTAAAGATTTACACCCTCAGAAACCCTATACAGGGTCGCTATGGGTCGGAACCGACTCGACGGCACTTAACAACAACAACAACCACCTTAGAAGAATATCGCAGGGAAGAACTCCAGGGCTTCTGAAAAGCAAGGTTTAAATAAGTAGTCCTGGTCCAATCCATATTATTTATATTAGTCCATATACTATCTATGGAGCTCTGGTAGCGTAGTGGTTATGAATCAGGCTGCTAACCACAAGGTCGACAGTTTGAAACTACCAGCCATTCCGTAAGAAAAAGATGAGGCTTTCTGCTCCCGTAAAGATTTACAGCCTTGGAAACCCTGTGCAGGGTCACTATGAGTGGGAACCGACTCCACGGCACTTAACAACAACAACAATATACCGTCTGATAGGTAGTCATTCTTTGTGCAAATGACAAAAACTAATCCCAAGCTAACAAGATCACAGGGAAACCATCCATTGATTCATATAAATGAAAGATCTAAGGATAGATATATTTTTATGCATGATTATGGTGTGGTGCAGAGTCTTGGTGTGGCACTGTAGGGTAAGCACTGGGCTGCTAAGGACAAGATCAGTGGTTCCAACTCATCAGCCACTCCTCAGAGACCCTATACTGAGTTGCTTTGAGTCAGAACTGACTCGACTGAATTTAACAACAACAACAATGGTGTGGTGCTGTAGGATAAACATTGGACTGTTAATTGCAACCTAGTTTGAGCCAAGTTGGTGGTTCACATCCACCAGCCACTCCTTGGAAACGCTAGAAAGGATTGCTATGAGTTGGAACCAACTCAAAGACATTTAACAGTAACAATACTCAGAAGTCCAAAGAGATCTCAGGAATTCTGTCTCTTTCTTTCCAAACCTTGGTACTCCTCTCTAGTTTATTCATGCATAGACATGCTTCTGACTCCCAATCATTTTTTAATACAAAAGTGGCCACTATCAGTTCAAATCTTAGAGCAAGTCCAGTGGAAAGGGGAATATCTTTGTAAATAACTCTTGGAAATTTTCCAAAGAGGATTTGTTTGGGTCCAGCATGGAACACAAGCCTATTTCTAAAACAAAGAGAGAGTGTTCTGAGGACAGGCCTTAATCTAAGATAATATGGATAGGGGGGAGGGGTGGGAGGCAGTCACCTAGACCTCAGGGGCTCTATGGGACTGTTAGAGAGATGAGAAGAGGTTGTTGAATGAGGAGATGCTAAGCAGAACACAAACACACCAACAAAGTACATCTAATACCCTCCCTGAAAATGTGTATGTGCTGAAGTCATTTCTTACTCTATTCACTACACACGACTATTTCTTTCATTTTTAATTCACAACAAATCAGTCTAGAATCATCAGCTCCTAATAAGCTAAAGATCTAATACATAGCCACAATCTATAACCCTGTTCTTAATTTTCTAAAGTTGAAAAGAAATCAATGGACATGCTATAGTTATTATATTTTATGCCAACTGCATCCAGCATATCCTAATCAGTACATGATGAGACTGGCAGTATTATTTAGTATAACCTCATTCCCACATGAACAGGGAATACTGTAAATCGCTTATCGCAGGTTTTCTTTCTTGCTACAACACTTTCAATTATTTATCCAGTCCGAAGTATAATAAAATATGATAATTCATTCTCATAGGCATGGAGTAAAGTACTTCTCAATTATATATATACATATGTGTGTGTGTAAATATACATATATAATTGTAATCTGTGAAATCAAGCTTCCAACCAGAACCCAGAATGTGTGTGTGTGTTGAAGACCATTTCCCCATGCAGAATGAGTACAAGGCTGTCAGAATGACTTGGGCGAGATACATTTTCCAAGCACATTGCCAAAAGCATTTTAGCAGCAAACCAAACAATTAGGCCCCTCTCTGCAAGCTTCTGAAAGGCTTCCCAGTTGGGGATTAGGAATGACTTTGGCCTTCACCCTCCTTAGAATCAGTCTTGTTTAACTTCTCAGGTTTGTCACAGTCTCCCTGATTTTGAGGAAAATCTCTCAGCTCATGGTTACTCTCAGTGTCTCTGCAGATCAGCTTTGTTTACCTCGTCTTCCCAAAGGTTCTTAAAGACAAATCAGAAATTAAAGTTTATCAGAACTAGGCAGGTGTTGCCTGCCTCAAGACTTTAATGTACTTAAAATCATCCTTGAAATGTTATACAACTAGGGTTTTTTATAGCACTGGGTACATTTTTTTTTTTTTTTTTTAATTTCTAATTTAGTGTCTTGGGTGTTTTCTTCTTGTTTTTCCTTTCAAGGGCATGCTTCAAGTAGAAAAGTTTCTGGAAAAGTCACAAATTTACTGCTGTTTTCACCTGCCCCTGAAATAAAGTTCCCATGCAGAACAAGTCTAATTTCTAAGGTCCTTGCATTACTCTGTTTCTTAATGATCTTCTAATACAACACATCCATTAGCTGGACATTCAAAGTGGTCTGGTTTATCTGTACTTTTCATAAATATTTCATACCTTCATGGCAATGACTGGTAGAATTTTTTAAAGGTTTTTTTTTGTTTTTTGTTTTTTGATTTGATGTTTTTCATACTTAGCTGACTTTAACATTCTCTAGATTAGATTAGAAAATATTCTGCTAATATTTTTTTCCTTCTTCTGAAAATCCACTTCTTGTTGTTATTAAATGCCATAAAATTGCTTCTGACCCATAGTGACCCTGCATAGGGTTTCTGAGGAGCATCTGGTGAGCTTGAACCACCGACCTTACAGTTCAAATGGTTTTGCAGTCTGGCACATTAGCCCACAGTGCCACACCAGGACTCCACACCACTAGAGTGGCAGAAATTAAATTATAAAGACCACTGAGCAAATCCCTTTTCCTCATCTTGTTCTTACCCTTCATTGTTGAAGTTTGGGTGCCATGAAATAGGTACCAACTCATAGTGACCCTATGCACAACAGAACGAAACACTGCTGGGTCCTGGGCCAACCTCATAATCATCGCTCTGCCTGAGACCATTGCTGTCGTCACTTTGCCAGTCCATCTCATTTGGGGTCTTCTGCTTTTTCTCTGATCCTCCACTTTAAAAAACATCGTATCGCTCTCCAAGGATTGGTCCCTCCTGATAACATGCCTGACGTATGAGAGAC
>NW_006408628.1:2713469-2714993 GCF_000296735.1 Chrysochloris asiatica
AGGTAGAAATTTTGTAACAAAAAGGGGGGAATAGTTAATCTTACTTTCCAGAGGACATTAGAACCATCAAGAGAGAAGAGTACGAGCAGAATGTGGGACTTATCAAGAGAGGCAATGATACCAGAGATAGAGGCAGAGATGATGGCATGGAGAGATGGAGCATCTGAGGACTCTAGACTCATGGAGAGAGAAAGACTGTGTGCAGGCAGCCAGGAGGCAGGCTTGCAGTATATGCCCTTTGGTTGTTTAAATTATTATATACTCCTGAGTGTTTTTGTGTACATCCAAGAAATAAAAAGGACTGAGGGAATGGAAGCAAATACTGTTGAATGATGGTGTATGGAGGGGATTGTTATCATTGCAATGAAATGATGCGTGTAAAACTGATGTTCTCCCATGTGAACTATCACTCAATTCACAATAAAAACTTAATTAAAAAAAAGTATTTGGTAAGCCTTACAACAATTTGCCACCAAGTGGATTACATGGTGATCTCATGTATGTCAAGATAGAACTATGTGCCATAACATTTTCAGTGCCTGATATTTGGACTTATGAATAGACATGCAGACCTTTCTTACATGGAGCCTTTGAACAGGCTAAAATCTATTAGTAGCCAAACACATTAACCATTTGTATCTCCTAGGGCTCTATGAAAACAGCATATATAAACTCATAACATGAGCAGGTTCCTAAAGTAATATGAGACTTTTAAAGTATTCACACTCAAATGATATAATTTTTCACATAAGGGATATATATGTATACATATTATAAAGTTTTTATAGTGAATTGAGTGATAATTTACATGAGGGAACATCAGTTTTGCACTAATCCTATTGTATTCATTTCATTGCAATGATTACAATCCCCTGCATGCTTCATCATTCAACAGTATTTGCTTCTATTCCCTCTGTTGTTGTTTTTTGTTTTTGTGGATGTACACCAAAACACTCAGGAATACACAATCATTCAAACAGCCAAAGGGCACACCTGCAAGCCTGTCCTCCTGCCACCAGCACACATCCCCTGTCCCTCCATGAATCTAGATTCCTCAGCTGCTCCATCTCTCCATGTCATCATCTCTGCCTCCGTCTCTGGCATCACAGCTGATCTGGGTAAGGTCCCACACTCTGCTCCCAATCTTCTCCTCCACTCTGAGACTGTAAGTTCGACCACTCACCCCTTTTTTCTACAAAACTTCTACCTTTACAACAGTTGCAACAATCACAATTAGTCATGAAAACAATTACTCACTATTGGATCATGAAAGTCTTGTCTCCATCTCCTTTCACCAGACCTGTCTAGACAGGATGAAAACCACTCAGTGGGGATTCTACCTTCCCTCATATACTCTGAATAAAAACTCTTTCTTGAAAACTTGTAAGTCAGTCACTTTGTGCCTTTACAGCCCTCCCCCAACTCCGCCGCCATTTTAGGTAGCAAATGTCTAAGTTGCGCATCAACATCAATATCTTAGACATTAGTGAGCTGAAATGGACTGGTATTGGCCATTTTGAATCT
>NW_006408628.1:2717683-2723278 GCF_000296735.1 Chrysochloris asiatica
TTTTTCCCCCTCTTTTCCTTCCTCTAGTCAGGTTCTGAACATCCAGCCATTGAAGCTAGGTCCAATGGGCACTGTCTACAAGTTTGGGTGCCCTTCTGAAAATCCTCTCACTTCATATCAACTGGATGCTTCACTCTCAACTCTAGACCTCGATGGCCATGTCCTTGTCCGTGGGTTCAGGAGTCCCCAGGTCTCACTGTGCTTCAAACCAACCAGCTCTCATCATACTCTGGGTCAATGGGGGTCTATGTAACTTGGTCGGAACCATCCCACCTCTTCATTGCTGCTTTTCTCCCACTTCTGCTCACCAGCAAGCTTACATGCCTGCTCATGTATGCCCTTTGAGTTTTAGTCTTGGCAGGGGGTTTGTCCTGAAGGAACTTGATTGCTTGCCTTGATGGCTCCCCGACAAACAAGTTGTTTGTTCTTGTAGTAGCCAATCATACTGCCATTTTGGTTTTCCCTATTGACTTTTGTTTCAAGAAGTATCTTCTGTTTCTCTAGCTGTTCCAGGTTGGTCTGCTTGTCTTTTCAAGTGGGAATTTCCCATCTCAGAAGGTTCTGGATGGGGACCAAGATTCCACCTAAGGTCTTATACCCTACAAAAGCTCTGCAAGAAGCCTCTCTCACTGGGCAAGTTCTAGCAATCCTTTAAGGTATTCCAGTCAGTTATAGGCTGAAGGCAGGCTTACAAGGGATATGCTTTTTTTAAAAAGCGTAACCTTTTAATGAAATTCTTGTGACTAACTTCAAAAGATGCAAATTATAGAAAATAACATGTTTTAAAAGCCAGCCAGTGAGTTTGGATTTTTTGTGATCTAAATATTCCATATATTTGAAAAGAAAGATGCAATAGAATGCACTCCTCATTTTTTGACATGTTTATATTCCAAATACCAAGTCATTATGCAAAAATCAATGTTATGTGAGAATGGAGGATGATCACATCAGATCACAAAACAGAAGATGACTACATCATTACATAATTGCCAGATTATATCTATCAGTACTGCCAAACTGCTTTGAATCACGCCCCACCCAAGTTGACATGCATTTCTAACCATCACAGACAGCACTGACCTCATCCAGCATCCCAGTGTTCATTGCTTCCAGAAGTCCATTGTTAATGTGCAGAATAGACAGATACCAAGAGACTTGATAAGTGAGGAGTAGGTGTATCTGCAAGAATATGAAGTCTCTTTCATTCCATGTCTGGATTTTAAACTTACTCAAGCTATGAGACATCCCATCACAAACCGTGACATCCATGTGTTGTACTGTGTTATTGAACAAATACCAGTCATGCTTAGGTCTCCAGACTGCCAATATACAAGAGCACCAGCTTTCAGAACATTGATAGACTCATTAATTAATTTGCTATTTCTAAGAACATGTTCACCATTCTGCTTTGTATATTTTGGGGTAGGATTTAGCAGTACAGATAAAGTCATTCTTCTTAGCTAGAAAACATGATTTCTCAAAGGGAAGACAGATTGAAAAGAAATATTATGTAAGTCTATTGTTAGTGTTAGTTGCCACTGATTCAGCACCAACTCAGGGCAACCCAATACACAAAAAAAAACTGAATGCTGTCCAGTCTTAGAAAACTCCATGATCTTTGATATGTTTGAGTTCATTGTTGCTGCCAGTGTATATTTTGAGTGACTTCCAGCCCTATAAGGCTCATTTACATCGCTGCATCAGACAATAATGGACTGTGATCCATAGGGGTTTTATTGCTAATTTTCATAAGTAGATCACTGGGCCATTTTTCCTACTCTATCTTACTTTTGTTGTTGTTGTTGTTAAGTGTCATTGAGGCAGTTCTGACTCATAGCAATCTTGTATAGAGCTTCCGAGGGGCAGCTGCTGGGTTTGAACTGCTGACCTTGTAGCTACCAGTCCAGTGATTATTCTACAGCACCACACCAGGACTCTTAGTTTTAGTTACAATGAAATATGTCAACCATGGATGATCCTGTTGGTATTTGAAATGCCATCATCCTAACAACACAGATGCTACCACAGTATGACGAACTGCCAGATAGGTGGCGGATAAGATAGCATACAATTGCTTAATGCTGTTCCTGACTGGTTGAGACTATAATAATTAAGTCATGTTTTAATTTAAAATTATAACTTAAATCAATTGTTTATTCTGAAAATGCCCAAACTTCTGATTCTCTTCTCATCAGGCAGCTGGTTCTAGAAATAAACAAACAAGCGAATTAACAATCTTGGTTCTAGGAAAAAACAAAACAAAAATACTAAGAGCATTAATATCACCAAGTACATCTTTCATGGTTTTTAGTACATGCATATGGGTGTATTTGTATGCATTGATAACCACCCCATGACCACCACCCTGTTACAATCTTGCTCTCCATCGTTCTAATTGCACAGTACCAAAAGATTATGTTTCTTAGATCAGAAAAGATGGTCTGGTCCGTAGTTAAGGTGCAATGCATATTTCCCACTAAAAGGCAATTTCTACATTTCAAACGGTTGAGTGAATAGACTGGTACTTACAGAATCCCAACGGGATAAATTTAGATAATTGGAAAAGAGCCAATCCAAGAATAGTCTTTGGCTTTAGGCCTGTAACATTGCTATTTGATAGTGTATTGGGAAGGAAAGAAAATAACATTCATTTTAAGCTCTTGCCTCTCCACATATTGTTTTGTGGTAGGTGAATGGGTGTTAAGAGTTTCATTGGCCTTAAAACCATTGTTTCCTGTAAGTGGTTTATTTCAAATGTTGTATGCCAGAATAACAGGACTTTCTGTTTGCCAATGTTTAGTCACCTCTCATACTTTGGACATATTGTCAGAAGGGACCAGTTGCTGAAGAAGGATATCATGTTTGGTAAGATGGAGGGTCAGAGAAAAAGAGGAAGACCCCCAACGAGATGTATTGACCAAGTGGCTGCATCGATGAACTCAAGCGTGGCAACAATAGTGAGGTTGGCCCAGGATCGGGCAGTGTTTCGTTCTGCTGTGCATGAGGTCGCTATGAGTCGGTATCGACTCAACGGCACCTAACAACAACAACAATTCTGACACCATCCTCTCTTGACTCTGAATGTCAACTGTATCTTTCTTGGCTCCTCCTCAGTTTTGCTGCAGTGTAGAACTTTTCTTTGATTTTTTTTTTTTTTTTTTTTCTGTTTGTTCACAGGCTTCTAATTTAATCTAGCTCACATTCTGGATTAGGATGTAACATGTTGTCCATTTCCAACCTTAGATTCACAGTTGCCATTTTTTGCATATATGTTCACTTTATCTGTGCTCATGTGGAGCGTTGATTACAATGCATATTTCTGGGCTCCATCCCAAACCTAATGAATCTAAATATCTGGAGGTTAGAACTGGGGGCTTTTTTTCATCATAAACTTCCCCCAAGAAATACTGAAGTTTGAAAAATACTAATCTCTATTCAGTCAGTTCTGTAACGATGGTGACCTCAAAATTTCTGTTAAAGTTGTAGCATATGTGTAGTCACTGAGGGAGTGCCAGATGCTACAGGAGGAAAGGGTTCAAAAAGTTTGTGGAGAAATTCCATTACCTTTTAATACTATTTTTCCATGAACTGTTTGAAGCTCCCTTGTATAATGGAGTCTCTAACCAAAAGGTTAAATGTTCAGGTCCATTCAGAGATGATATCTCAGAAGAAAGACTTGGTGACTTACTTGTGAATAAAGAGTCGTTAAAAACCTTATAAAGCACAGTTCTCTGACAAACGCGGTGTCAAAATGAATTAGGATAGATGCAATGACAGCTGGTTAGGTGCTATAACAGATTAAAACTGACATCTCTGTGCTTGACCCAGTAGATGTGGGGAGAGATTGCTCCATTATATGACTGAGACTGACAGAAGTTTTGCCTTCTACAATACACTTGTCCCAAGATCAGCCTAGGTATAAAAATCTAGCCAGTCAACAAAAGAAGAGTGGGTAGAAGATAGCCCAGTACTTCTGCCCACATTTCTTTGCCAGAACTTGGTAGCAATGATTCCATTTAGGTGCCCCGCAGATGTTGGGAAATGAAGACTCTCAGAATCTGCCACCAAGCAGACACTGAGCACTATGGAAATGAAACAAAACACTTTAATGAAGCCCCGGCATCTGTACTCTGCAGAGAGTTAAGAAACATAATGCATGGTTCAGGAACCAATTGTATAATATCAGAAGTTGGTTATTCAAAGACTTCCATTTCCAGCACTTTGATATTCATCTCTGGACCCGTTTGAATCCTCACTTCTTTTCTTTGTGTGTGTATGTGTCAGACCTGCCAAACTATTTGTTTTTAAGATTTACAGAGCAGGTCAGTTTTCCATTCAACAGTTCATACACATACTGTTTCAACTCATTGATTGCAGTCCCCACAATGTAACATTATTTATCTCATTTCCTCCCTATTTCTTGTTTCCATTCTTCCTGCTTCCCTAATCCTTCTGAACTTTATCTTTTGATAAATAATGTCTTTTTGAGCTCAAATGATTATATTAAGGTGCACACACCTCTCTACTGCTGTTGTTTCCCTTGTAGACCTATGTTGCTTGGGTTGAAAATTGAACCATGGGAGTTAGTCATTCCCAAACCCAAAGGATGACGAAGGACCATTTTCTCTAGCAAGGACTTTACAAGTCTCTATACAAGCAGTGCACTTAGTCTATTTTTCATGATTTTGAGTTTTGTTCCACATCTTTTTCTACTTTATCCAAGACCTTCTACTATAATCCCTTTATAGAGCCTTTGATAGGGATAGCCAGGCACCATCTAATTCTCCTTATTTCAGGGTCATAGAAACTGATATTCACATAGTCCTTTATTCCTGTGAACTAATAGTTTCGCTGTGGCTTTTTCATCAGTCTTTCATCACGCTTCTGTCCTCTGGACTGGAAGAGACCAATAGTTGTACCTTACATCACTGTTCACAAGATTTTAAGACCCCTTCACAACTCTCTAATGTAGGATTAAGAACCTTGTCCTTGTGGACTGTTGTGAGGTGCCATTGATTCAGTTCCAACTCAGCAACCCTATGTACAACAGAATGAACTCCTGCCCAGTCCTACACCACCCTCACAATTGTTGTTATGCTTGAGCTCATTGTTGCTGCCACTGTGCCAGTCCATCTGGTTGGGTTTTCCTCTTCTTTTACTCTCAACACTTCCAAGAATGATATGTTTTTCCAGGGACTGTTCCCGCCTGTCTGAAGTATGAAGAATAGAAGGTTTGCCATTCTGACTTCTAAGGAGCATTCTGGCTGAACTTTTTCCAACACAGATTAACGTGTTCTTCTGACAGTCCATGGTACTTTTAGTATTCTTCTCCAGTGCCATAAAATCTAATGCATTGATTCTTCTATGATCTTCCTTGTTCATTGTCCAACTTTCACATGTCCCCTGCATTGGTGTCCCCTACCTGTTTTATCTCTTTTTCTTAAAATTTCTACTTGGCTATCTTGAAACATTTTTGTTTTCTTGACACTGAGATATAATCCATACCGAAGGGTGTGCTCTTTGATCTTCATCAGTAAATGTTTCAAGTCCTCTTCACTTTCAGCAAGCAAGGTTGTATCATCTGCATATCGCAGG
>NW_006408628.1:2724628-2726808 GCF_000296735.1 Chrysochloris asiatica
CTATGAGTGAGTTCTGTCTCGATGGCACCTAACAACAACAACAACAACAACATCTTGAAACATAAATTTTATTGTTTTGAAATTTTGGAAGATGTATTATAGCAATACAATAAAAGTTAAGATTAGTGAATAAATCAGCATGTTCTTTTATTGGAAAATAAAAAGATACACATTCACACACATATTTAGATAAGTATTTAATGTATATGTGTGTGTCTGAAAATGGGCTTTGGGGTATGTGTATGTGAGTGTGTATATGAATATATATGCAAAGGAACTTCAGAAAATTCAAGGAAAGTAGAATGAAAACATGGAATTTTCCCACAAGCTCTTTGAATTTCCATCATGTGGGTATATATAAAACAAAACTAAGATTTTTTTTAAAGTGAACTTCAACCAGCTTAGAAACAATTTAAAGCAATTTAAACCATTTTATTACAGAGGAGACATAGGATATGTAAACCCAGTTAAAATTAGAGAATATGTGGTCAAGTCAGCATATGAGCAATTTATAACTACTTTCACGTGCCTTTTGAGGCTTATCTTTCACCATTATTTTTCTGTTAGTTAAAATTGAAGGGATGAAATCAACAAAGTTTGATAAAGTTGCAGCATAGCTTAAACACTAACAGTTACACTGAACAATTGTAACAGACATTTTTAATAGGCATAAGATTATTCTGAAGTTCAACAATATAATTGAGGTTCTCAAACCACAGTAGACCAAAGATTCTTCTTTCTGTACAGGAATTGATTTGTTTATAGTTCGATTTTATTTTGGTTTCAGAAAATATCCTGAATAAACTATGCCTTTGCTTTGCCTTCATTCACTTAGTCATTTAACAAACATCCATGGAGGAACTACTATATGTCCGACATTTGTTAAGCACTAAAAAGAGAAAAATTTGCAAGTCAATAATAAAGTTAAAAAAATGTCAAAACCGAGTAGCACATTAGTAAGGTTAGAGAGCATGACAGGGGCTACCACTGTATATAGGATGGTGGGAAAGGCCTTTCCAAGCTGTGGACATCTGAGCAGGAACAGTGAAGTGATGGTGAGCACCGTGTCCATGTTCCTGAGAAGAGCACATCATACAGGGAGAGGTAAGAGAAACTACTATTAATGGACACAGGTATTTGGTATGAGGAACTTAATACTATATGCACAAAAAAGACAGATGCCATTGGATTTTGAATAAATATTCACCTAGATGCATAATCTCTTTGGAAAAACCATTAACTATATATTTTCATTTGGTTGTTCTAATACAATAGTCAGAAACTTTGTGTTCAACTACAAAGTAATAGAAATATAAACATTTGGGGCTTCTCCTAATAGATGATGAAGGACTTAATGCAGATAAAGCCTCAACCCTCCATTTCTTCTTTGTTTCCTAATCTAAGTGCATGGATTCCATTCTCAATTTGCCTCCTGGTCAAAATATTGTCACTACAGCTCTAGCCATCATTATCTATATTCCAGTTGGAAGAGAAGGGCTAATAAACATCTGCCAAATGGATCTGTTCTCCAGCTTATTATCTCTACCCTAGCTTCTGAGGAGCTTTATCACAAGTGTCCCTTAATAGCTTCTACTTCCTTGTCATTAGTCTGCTGAGTCATGTGGTCTTTTTATCTAAGCAAAGCTAGGAAATGTGTTATTACCTAGTTGCATTGTTGCCCTTCAACAACATTAGGGTCTTATTTGTAAAGTAAAAAGAGAGACTAGAAGTGAGAGAGACCATTAAAACCAAATCACACGTGACTTCAATTAGAAAAGGTATAAACAACTGGCTAACCTGCATTCTATAACCAAATATAAATTTAAAGGTTTACTATCCTATGTTTTATTGACTATGCAAAGGCTTTCGATTGTGTGGATCATGACAACCTATGGACAACATTGAGAAGTTTGAGTATTTCAGAACACTTAATTGTGCTCATGAGGAATCTATACATGGACCAAGAGGCAGTTGTTCGAACAGAACATGGGAACACTGACTGGTTTAAAATTACGAAAGGTGTGTGACAGGATTGTATTCTTTCACCATACTTATTCAACCTGTAAACTGAGCAAATAATTCGAGGAGCTGGGTTATATGAAGAAAAATGTGGCATCAGGATTGGAGGAAGACTCATTAACAACCTGCCATACGCAGATGATACAACCTTGCTTGCTGAA
>NW_006408628.1:2730160-2730862 GCF_000296735.1 Chrysochloris asiatica
AAGTAGATACCAACTCATAGCGACCCTATTCACAAAAGAAGGAAACATTGCCCACTCCTGGGTCAACCTCACAGTCGTTGCTAGGTCTGAGCACATTGTTGCTGCCACTGTGCCAATCTCTCTCAATGACAGTCTTCATCTTTTTCTCTGACCCTTCACTTTACCAAACATAATATTTATCATCAGTTACTGCTCCCTCCTAACAAGTGTTCGAAGTATGAGAGACAAAGTCTGGCCATCATGATTTCCAAGGAGCACTCTGGATGTACTTCTTCTAACAAAGATCTGTTGGTTCTTTTCTCAGTCCAGGGTACTTTTAATATTCTCCTCCAATAGCATAACTCAAATGCATCAATTCTTTTACTGTCTACCTTATTCACTGTCCAACTTTCGCATGCATATGAAGTTATTGAAAGTACCATGACTTGGGTCAGGCATACCTTAGTCCTTAAACTGACATATTTGCTCTTGAACACTTTAAAGATGTCTTATGCAGCAGATTAGCATAATATAATATGTCATTTGATTTCTTGGCTGCTGCTTCCATAAGTATTGATGGTTGATCCAAGCAACATGAAATCTTTAACAACTTCAACATTTTCTCCAATGATATGGATATTGTTTATTGGTTCATTGGTGACGATTTTTGTTTTCTTTACATTGAGAGGCAACCCAGACTGAAGACTGTGGTTTTGAATTTTC
>NW_006408628.1:2732176-2733844 GCF_000296735.1 Chrysochloris asiatica
TTTTGATCTTTTCCTTCTTTCTTGTCATCTTAATGACTTTTTGCTTTCTTCCTATATGATGTTCTTGATGTCATACCACAACTCTTCTGGTCTTTTGTCTTTAGTGTCTAATGCATAAAATCTGTTCTTCAGATGATCTCTAAATTCATGTGGGATATAGTCAAGGTCATATTTTGGATCTCATGCACTCATTTTAATTTTCTTCAGCTTTAGTTTGAATTTGTATATGAGCTATTGATGGTCTGTTCCACAGTCTGCCCCTGTCCTTGTTCCGGCTGATGATATGGAGCTTTTCCACCATCTCTTTCCATAGATGTAGTCAATTTTATGTCTGTGTATTTCATCTGGTGAGGTCCATGTGTATAGTTGTCTTTTATGTTGTTTAAAAAAGGTATTTGCTATGAAGAAGTCACTGGTCTTACAAAATTCTCTCATATAATCTCCAGCATCGTTTCTATCACCAAGGCCATATTTTCTACAACTGCTGATCCTTCCTCTTTGTTTTCAACCTTTGCATTCCAATTGTCAATAATAATCAATATATCTTGATTGCATGTTTGACCAATTTTAGACTGAAGAAGTTGGTAGAATTCTTCAATTTCATCCTTACTGGCTTTAGTGGTTGGTGTGCAAATTTGAATAATAGTGATATTAACTGGTCTTCCTTGTAGGTATATGGATATTATCCTATCACAGATATGTTGCTCTTCATGACTGATCTTGATATGTTCTTTGTGATGATGACTATGACTGGGTTTGAACTACTGACATTGTGATTAGCAATCAATCCAGTGTTTATTCCACACCACCACACCAGGACTCCTTCTCAATTTGGAGAAAAGAGATGCTATTTATAGACCTTCTCCTGAATTACAACTGGATGAGATTACAAATGATGGGACAGATGTGATATATGTATGTGTGTGTGTGTAATCTCATCAAGTTTTAATAATTCTGGAGAAGGCCTGTGAATAAGGTTTCTTTTCTCTGAATTGAGAAAAAGCATCATTTTAGTTACCTAGGGAGACCAGAGTAGAGGATATGGTCTCAGATGCGGTGCTGTGGAATAAAGCACTGAACCGCAAAGTCAGTTTGCAATGCAAAATGGCAGTTCTAAATCACCAGCCATTCCTTAGAAACCCTATACAGGATCGCTGTTAGTCAGAACCAACTCCATGGCACTTAACAGCAACAAGATAATATTTAACTCTGGAGTTGTGCCAATTTAACCTGCAGGCAATCCTCGGTTCCTCCGGCATAGAACACTGACTCTTCCTTCTCCAAAGGAAGAAGAAATGTCCTTTCATTGGTTTTCAAATCTAACTATGAAAAAAGCCATTCTACCTGCTTTGTGACTGCATTCACTAACTCTCAAACCACCTGGAAAGGAACCTGAGATGTGAAAAAGAAGCAGGTTTCCCAACCCTAGTCCTGTCTGTTACAATGGTGACCAGGAAATCATGCGTTTCCCCTTGACTCTGCTTTAACCAAGAGAATGTGACAAAACAAATATTGCACCAGTTCTAGGCCTAGATCTTAAGAAGGCCTCTTGCTGCATTCACTTGGCTCTATTGGAAAGCCAGAACCATTATATGAGGGGGCTTTAAAAAGTTCATGGAATACAATAGTGAATAATTGTTATCAGGACTCATTGTGAAGGTTGGAAAT
>NW_006408628.1:2735664-2742710 GCF_000296735.1 Chrysochloris asiatica
ATATTATCAAGAGGGACCAGTTGCTGGAGAAGGTAAGGTGTTTGGTAAGGTGGAGGGTCAGAGAAAAAGAGGAAGACGCCCAGTGAGATGGATTGGCAAAGAGGCAGCATCAATGGGCTCAAGAGTGGCAACAATAGTGAGGTTGGCCCAGGATCGGGCAGTGTTTTGTTCTGTTGCGCATAAGGTCTCTATGAGTCAGTACCAACTCGATGGCACCTAACAACAATAGTCTTGCTTGTATTTGTATTTGGTTATGTGTGTGTTAGTGTCACCTAAGAAAGATCTGCAAAGTTGAGACCCAATATTGTACCCACTTTTTTCATTTACATCCTTTGACTCCAGGAAGAGTTTGACCTAGATTTCTTCTTGGTATATCAGAGAACGGATATAATTAAGATCTATACTTTCAGAATATTAGATTGCCAATTTTCTAAATTGACTTGGAGTGGTGGTGGTTGTGTGTTGTTGAGCTGATTCCGAATCATAACAACTTTGTATTGGGTTTCTTAAGGCTGTAAACTTTACAGGAGCAGAAATTCTCCTCTTTCTCCCTGGAGTGGTGGGTGGAGCAGCCTAACACATAACCCACTCCACCACCAGAGCTCCTTCTAAATTGACTAGTCCTGGATTTATTAAGGGTCAGTTTAATACAGGACACATGGGAGGCATATTAGCTAATACTCATGATGCTTTTGTTGATGCTGCCATTAAGTGTCATTGAGTTGTTTCTGACTCATAGTGACCCTGTATAGGGTTTCCTAGGAGCAGCTGGTGAGTTTGAGCCATCGATTTTGCAGTTTAAACAGACCTTGTAGACCAGTGCATTATCCTACAGGGACCCATTCATATGCTTTAATTTTTTGAAATGAGAACACAATAATAAACTTATTCTGGAAGAAAAAATAAATATATAATATCAATATATCAATCTGTATACCAATTCTATATTAAAATATAAAATGTAATGTTTTTATATAATGGGAGGGACCTGGGTGGGTGGGGGAATCAATCCCACTTTTTATTTCTTTACCATTTCTGTTCTGACAAGAGCTCCACAGGCAGTACTTGGTCTGATGCTAACACCTAAGGCAGTAAGACTTCACAAGTTCTAGGACATAGTCAAATCTGCCTTAAGACTTGACGTGTCAGTCACAAGCTTGGGAGTTTAGGAGAGATCCTCATTTCTGACCTGCTGGTTTCCATTACTTCCTCGAATTTGATCCTTCTCTAGAATGCCTCACAGAAGTAACAGAAAGCACGATACTTGACGTTGTGTTATGGCAAAAAGAACACAAATATAGCACCTGGTGTGGCACTGGACTGAGAGCTGCAAGGTTGACAGTTCAAACCCAGGTACTTCTTGGAAACCACATATATAGGGTCATTCTGAGTTGGAACTCACTCAACGGCACTTAACAATAAGACAAGCAAGATCTGGGAGGTTTCCAATGCCAAACTTCCATGTGCACAAAAAGGACATCTACCTTAAAATGTGTATTAATATCTTTCACCAACTAGGAAGCCTATGGAACCTCCCTATCCAGAATTTTTATTGTATCTTCTCTGCATAGTCATGAATCAGCCCACCTCCCCTGAGTTTAGCCAATCTCATGAGGTGGTTTTCCTGATATCTCATTATACCTCAGGTATGCTCTGGCAGTCTCATCAAAGACATTCTAACACTAGTGGAAGGTCAAGATTTTGGAGGTTATCTCTCAGGAACCAAGGACATAGACAAAAGTATCTGAGTAAAGTTAATGGAAACCCCACAGGACCTACAAAGGCAAAAGTGCCAAGAATCCATGAAAGTATTCACTTGGCCCAGAATTTACTAAGGGTTCTCAATATTGATATTAGAATTTCCTGGGATACTTATAGCAATCCAGCTTTTCAGTCATAATAGCAGATTCCATTAAGTAGAACTGGAATAAATATCATCAATCTGGATACTTAATAAGTAAATTACAGTCCTGGTATGGTGCTATAGAATAAGACCTGGACTGCTAACCAAAGGATCAGTGGTTCAAGCCCATCAATCACTTCTTGGAAATCATGTGCAGAGTTGCTATGAGTTGGAACCGACTTGAGCACACTCACCAACAGGAGTAATTTAAATAGTTCCATTACACAGGAGCTCTGGTAGCGTAGTGGTTACAAATCGGGCTGCTAACCTCAAGCGCAGCAGTCCGAAACTACCAGTGGTTCTGTGGGAGAAAGATTACAGCCTCGGAAACCCTGTTCACTATGAGGATCACTATGAGTCAGAACCGACTCCACGGTACTTAACAACAACAAATTACACATTGAATTAGAAAAAAAAAATTCCTAAGAAAGTAAAGCCAGAAATGGTTAAAGTTTTTGCATCTGAGGGCAGGGCTAAGGAATGGGACAAATAAAGCATGAATATGTTGCATTTTATTTTAACGTTTGTGTCCTAATTGCTTTTTTTTACTCTCACCATGCACAAGTTAGTACTAGACATTGGCTCTCTGAAGATCAGCAGTGTACCTGGTACTCCCTCGAAATTCTCCCAGCTGTGCGTAGATTATTTTCCAGGGAAGGAGCACAATTTGTTGACTACAAAAAAAACACTTACAATTGTATGCTGGCAAAACAAGACATATCGGGTTAACCTTGAAAAAGCTGAGATTGTAGTTCATTGTGAAAATTGTAGCTGAGATTGTGTACAAATGGGGCCAGTTGTGTAGATGATTGAAATACTAAACAAAAACCAGGAAAAAAAATTATAATTCAAAATGAGAAGATAGAATGTTTCTTTATTGTTATTTTGAATAGCTTTAGAAGCTTTCATTTCTGTAAGAGAAAAGTAAAATCAAGACGTAAAAGGAAAGAGAAAATAAGAGTTGGGTTGGAATGATGATTGTTGAAACTAGCCCACTGTGACCCATGTACTTATTAGGAAAAATTAAAAGGCCCAGAGGGATGGGCTTCCTCATATATATGCAATGAGGGTCTCTAGCATATTGCTAACTTGGAATGTGGTGTTTGGAGTCTGGCATGTAAGATAAGCACTCGGCTGCAAAGTCAGTTTGGCTGCACGGCTGGTGGTTCAAACTCACCAGCTGCTCCTCAGAAACCCTATGCAGGGTCACTATGAGTCAGAATCAACAGGATGGCACTTAACAACGACAACAATATGGTGCTTAACAGTCCCTTTCTACAGCATATATGTCTGATGTTTGGGGAGCTGACATTGATTGATGAAGAATTTCACCAGATTGCCCAGCACAAGCAGCTTCCAGCCAAGCTGATTATACACAAGCCAGTAAATTATACTTTAATTAAGATGAATTGAATTAGGGGGCAGGGACTGGACAAATCTAGAAATCTTACCCTATTATAAACAGCAACATCTTTTCTAGGAGAAACCATAACACGTTCCACAGCATGATCTGGTGTTATTGGTTATTCCATGTCCCAGGTAGCACAATCTAGTGCTTCGTGATTACAAAGTGGTGCCTCATAACATTCATTATTTTATCTTCACAACAAGCCTGTTGGGCAGTCTGGGAATGTGATTCCCATTTTACACAGGAGGAAACAATCAGAGAGAGATTAAGTAACTCACCCAATGTTCCAGAATGAAAGAAGATAGGTCCAATTTTGAACGTGGAATTTCTAGCACATCATTTAGCTCATTGCTTAGTTCTTCTACAATCCCAAAATAAGTCTGACTGATCTGAACATTCAAAAAGACCTCATAATTAGTTAAATTTAAAATATCTTGATGGACATGAATCCTATTTCCTATGTATCTCATCTCTGTGCCTGTGTTATGTGGAATTTCTCCACTCAAGGACAGCATTGATTTAATTGGATAGAGCTGTGTTCTTGTTTCCTATTTTGGCTACCACAGTACCCCCAGCCATATGCACAGTGGCCATCTGGAAAAATCTGTTCCTAACTTTAGGGAGTGTTGCATCAGTCTGCCCTGAAACTGTTTGCCCGATGGCACTGTTCTTCATTTTCAGAAGCAGTGTGATTTCTACTTGGGTTTACTTCAGATTCTGCCTAATAACCCAAACAAACAGCAGTGCATGGTTCTCCATGGAGAATCCACACACATATTTAGAGAATATTCCCTTAGTGCTACTTCCTAATTGGTTCCCTTTTTTGTAGCTTTTGTTTTTTTTTAAATATATAATATGGCCAAAGAATTGTTGAATTCAGCTTTTGTTCAATGTATTCATGATTACAAGGCTTGTTTTCTCTATCTCTCTTTTTTTTTTCAGACTAAGAAAGACTCAAAGGTATAATCAGGTCCTTCCACAGCATTTAATTAGCCAGAATTAAAAGGCATCTACACAAAGCACAGTGTTTTCAAAGTCTTGTCTTCTGTTACATTGCTAATGAATTAGAAAATTAATTGGTATTGTGAGTTACAATAGAAAATGTCAGGGAAGAAATTGTAACCATCTTCTAAAATCAGAACTTTGAACCGGTTCATTCTGGTTTGATCCCTTGCTGAGAATTTGCATTCTTATATATACATAAGAATCACCTGAGAACTTATTAAAATGTAGATCTGATCATTATATCTGAAGTGGAAATAGTGGTTAAAAGCACTGCGGCTAACCAAAAAGGCCTGGGGTTCAAATCCATAAGCTGCTCTGCAGCAGACAGCTATAAACAGTCTGCTTCCATAAAGATTGCTCTTGTTGTCAAGTGCCATCGAGTCAACATCAATTCACAGTAACACTGCACAACAGACAGCCCAGTCCTACACCATCCTCACCACAGTTATTACCCTTAAGTCCATTGCTGCTGCCACTGTGTCAATCCATCTTGTTGGGAATCTTCTTCTTTTTCATTGACCCTCCAATGTACCAATCCTGATGCTTTATCCCTCCTGACAATGTGCCCAAAACGAAGCGTTACCATTCTCACTTCTAAGGAGCAGTCCAGGTATACTTCTTCTGAGATAGATTTGTTTATTCATTTGGTAGTCCATAGTACTTCCAGTATTCTTCACCAATAAAGATTACAGCCTTGGAAACCCTACTTTTTCCTATCAGGTTACCATGAGTCAGGTGGCAAGACAGTGGTCTTTCTTTTAGGGTAGGAAAGCAGTCTTGGTGTGGCACTGTAGGATAAGCACTGGACCACAAGGTCGATTTGAATCTCCAGGTTTATGGTTCAAACTCAGCAGTTGCCCCTGGGAAACCCTATACATGATGCTGTGAGTATGAACCAACTCAAGGGAAATTAACAAGTTAGGAGCAGGGATGAAAATGCAAATTCTCAGCAGGAGGTTAAACTGGAATATTGTGGTTCAAATCCCTGTATAAAATTATTCTTTTTGTAGATAATGTTTTGTCATTGTGTGAAATCTAATGTAATTTTCAGCCACTTAAATAAATAATAATGGTGGGAAGTAAAGGGCAGTGAAAGGGATAAAGAATAGTTCTGTTGCCACATATCCTAGAGTCCTGGTGTGATGCTGTAGGATAAACACTGGACCACAGCTCAGTTGGAACTGCCAGGTCGGTGTTTCAAACTCACCAGTCACAACCCTAGGCAGGGTCACTATGGATCAGAACTGACTCAACAGCACTTAACCACAACAATATATACACATATTATGGTTGGATTGTTTAGAATGTCCATGTGTCCAAGTTATTATATTAGTTTTGGGAGATTTTTTTAAATGATGACTCAGTGACAAAGTAGAAGCTGGTGGGATGGGGCTGGGATGGCAAAAGCAGGGAGTGTAGAAAACAGAATGCACTTATTTTTGTTCTACACAACCTGACTCTATGCTTAGTAATATATATGGAAATATTATACATATGATTAACTCTAACAACAGTAACAAGGTCTCATGAAGGATAGTGTAATAAAGAATATGAAAAAATTATCTCATGTTTCCATCTTTACAAAGCCGCTCTCAATACATATATTTACACTTCATCCTCCCAAATGAAATGCTATGTAGTGACTTGGTGTCCTAGCATAAGAACTGAATTGCTAACTTCAAAGTTGGTGGGTCAAACCCAGTAGCTGTTCCTCAGAAACCCTATTCAAAGTCACTATGAGTTAGAAATGACTCAAAAGCCCTCTATAACAACAATATTGACTTGTATTTGAGTAAAAAATAGAAATCAAATAGATAAATATGGAAGATTTAGAATGTAAATCTGTGAAAAGCTTATAAAAATTTACAATAGAAGGACCCTGGTGGTGCTGTAAAATAAGCAATGGATTGCTAATCACTAAGTCGGCAGTTCAAACCCACCAACTACTCTTGGGAGAAAGATGAGACTTGCTTCTCCTGTAAAGATTTATACAGGGCCACTCTGTGAGTTGGAATCAACTGAATGTCATTGAGTGAGAATACAGAAATACCAATGCAGATAACAAAGGGCATAAATATAATCTAATACAAAAAATATATCTGGTTAATAAACATAAAATGGATTAATTTTCCTTGTAACCAAAGAACTATAAATCAAATAAAGCAGCATTATTAAGAACTGCTTTAAATCATAAATAATTAATGGTTTCAGAATTAATGGTAGAATTCCAACGCTTTGCTGTCGGTACAATAATTTGAAACATTGATAAATATTCTAGAAAGCAATTTAGAGATACGTAACAAAAGCTTTAGAAATCACACATGTTTTTGACACTAATTTTACTTCTAAGAATTTTTACTAAAGAAATTTTCAAAGATGATGGGAGAGACTTATATAATCGTTGATGTATCAAAGTAAAAAGAAAGTAAATTTGTAATAAGAAAAAAAATCAAAACCACCTAAACTCCCAATAGCAGTAAAATTTTAAATGTATATTGATGATCCATTTCATTGAATATTGTAAATCCAATGGAATTATTAATGACAGTGAAAGAATTATAATACAGTATTTTGTAGACAAGATGTAAAACTATTTCATTCAAATTAAACATATGTATATCTATAAGGAGCTCTGGGGAGAAAGATGAGGCTTTCTGCTCCCGTAAAGATTTACAGCCTCGGAAACCCTGTACAGGGTCGCTATGAGTCAGAACCGACTCCACGGCACAT
>NW_006408628.1:2743935-2745954 GCF_000296735.1 Chrysochloris asiatica
ACTTGGTGGCACTTAACAAAAACAACATTAGTTGTGCACCACTTGGACTGCTTAAAATGATATTTTTATTTCTTATTACAAAATGTAGAAAGGCTCTCTGAAGTTTTTGTTTTGCAAAATGAAGGTATTAGTGTCTTTCTCTTCCTCCCCTACCCCCACCTTTCCCCCTCTGCTCTCCATAACTGCTATCTATACTTTGATTTCATATTTTCAAGGTTAATACCTGTGATAGGCTATGTATCCAGTGTTGTACATAGAATGTTTCTAAATGATGGCACTATAAGTAGATAGTGTGATTGGCAGTGTCATTTTACAAGGAGTGGCTGGTGAGCTTGAACCACTGACCTTTCAGTTCAAACCTACCTTACAGTTGAATTATTTGTCCTACAGCACTGCACCAGGACTCCAAAAACATTCACTGTCGTTTGTGAAATCATGTTTTAAATTCTAAGCAATCTTTCAAGTTGCTGGGTTTTATTTTTAATATTGCATCCTGTTCTTGTTTGAATAAAGTAGAGTTTTTAGTAATTTCTCTCAAATCTCCCTGATAATGTAATCTGATGTTATTTTCAAAGTTTTAATTCATGCTCTGAAAGAACTTTATTTTTCTCATTGCTTCTTGACTCTTTCTTCCTTGCTTTGTCCTCCTCCGCTTCATCTTCCTTCTTTATCCTTCTCTTGCATTTTATGGACACAGTAGCTCTAATTGTCTTTGTCCCTCATGTAGAATAACTTGGAGGCATATCTTCTATGTCCCAGAGTTCTTCAAGAAGATTAAGCTCCAGTTGTCCACAGTATGCACTGGCATGATAATGCAACTTCACTGGCCATCCTTTCCATTCCAGTCTCACTTGACCTTTCCTCCAGTGTTTCTTGAATTTCCCTCCCAAATTGCCTGCTGCTTCTTGCCTGCTGTCAAACTGGTTCTGACTCATGTTGTTGTTGTTAAGTACCGTGGAGTCGGTTCCGACTCATAGTAACCCTGCACAGGGTTTCCGAGGCTATAAATCTTTATGGGAGCAGAAAGCCTCATCTTTCTCTTGCGGAACAGCTGGTAGTTTTGAACTGCTGACCCTGAGGATATCCGCCCGATTAGTAACCACCAGGGTTTCTGAGGTTGTAAAACCTTTACAGGAGCAGAAAGCCTTGTCTTTTTCCTGAAAAGGGGCTGGTAGATTCCATTTGCTGACCTAACCCACTTTGCTATCAGGGCTCCTCCCAAGCAGTCTATTTGCATCTAAATCAAGACCTTGAGTTTTCTGAGCTGCATGTGACCTTTGATTACCAATCATATTTAAATGTAAAGCAATTGAGTAAATGATGGTAAAAGACCATTGTATTGGAGATTCCTACATATCATCAAAATGAAGATTTTGCTCTCTAACATTAATATCCAGATTACTTGTCTCAGACTCTAGTTCCAAGGACTAGTGCCCAGGCACTCTCAAGACAGTTTTGTTGTTGCTTTTCCTATTTCTTTAAGAAAAAATTTACTACTTAAAAAATATAAATGTGTTGTTGATGCTTTATTTTCCTGTCAGGTAATGCCTGAGCTCCTGGGTCTTGCAGATCTGGGCAGGGTAGGCTGTGGTCCAGTTGTTGGAAGACAACCATGTTCATCCCTTTCCCAGCTATCCCTTCGGCTCACCCTCAAAGGCTGAATTGCTTTGAGGTCCTTCAGGGAACAGCCATTGTCCACCTGGCCACAAGCCTCACTGCATGATTTCAGTAGCAGTTTTTCCCACCCCATTTTAAAGGAGGTAGCCAGCCCTCATTCTCCATTCACTTTCCATCATCCAGACAGTTGTTGAAATCTCTTGATGATAACTTCTCTCCCATTCTTGTCATGAGTGTGAGTTTATGTATTTTTAATTAATTATTTTACTATACATTTTAGGATAGACTCTTAAACACAGATCTAAGTACAAACCTGAAATGGAAGCTGGCTATTTTTGTTTTTTAAAAAAAGCTAAATTGTGACAAAAATGCACTCTACCCCTTATTTAACTGCAAACTATT
>NW_006408628.1:2746349-2747396 GCF_000296735.1 Chrysochloris asiatica
GACCCAAAGCATGTTCATTTTAAATGTTCTTTGAGTTTTGAGAACAAACTGAAGGCATAAGGGGAAAGATCAGAGTTATAGGGTACATAGGGTAAGGGTGGGTTGAGTGGAATTCTCAAAGGATGCCCCTTGTTACCTTCCAAGAATCAGCCATTGTCATGGTGGAGAAAAAATTCCTCAGCACAACTTCCTGGTCTTATTCTCACCAATGAAGTTTTCCATTTTGTTAAAATTCCTTAATAATAAGCCCCTATTATTGTTCTGTGCCCTTTGAGAGAATCTTTCATGGTTGTTGTTGTTATGTGCCGTGGAGTTGGTTCCGACTCATAGAGACCCTGTACAGGGTTTCCGAGGCTGCAAATCTTTATGGGAGTAGAAAGTCTCATCTTTCTCCCATTGAACAGCTGGTAGTTTCAAACTGCTGACCTTAAGGTTCACAGCCCGATTCGTAACCACTACACTACCAGAGCTCCTTTCACTGGTTTTCCAAAAAAAAACCAGCTACCGTAATCTTGTCAGCAGACCTCAGTGACATGAATTTAACTGGCCCAGCACATATACTAGGAAAACACTGTTTTGATTGGACCTAGTTCTATGGATCGAATGTTGATAAATTATCCATATTGATAAATTCAAGACTCATCCCCACTTAATATTCATTGCATAAAATTATCTTTGTTAGCTTTGATCTTGCTTAAAAGACTAATGAATAAATCAATTCACTGAGACCGCTGATCTTGACACAATGCTTAAAGCTTGTTGTGGCTAAGATGTTTGCTTAAACCTGAAACTACTGAACCATGCCAGAACCATCTACAGACTTCTTCCAGCAGTTCCTGGACTTCAACCACAGCTTTTTCATTTTTTGAGGTTGAGAGTTTTGGTGGAAAAGGGGCCCAACTCATATGTTGGTGTAATTGTTAAGTACAATTGAGTCAGTTTCAACTCATAGTGACCATGTATAAGATTTCCAAGGAGCAGTTGGTGAGTTTGAACTGCCATCCTTGCTGTTCAAACTGACCTTGCATTCTAGTGCTTATCCTATAG
>NW_006408628.1:2766557-2771601 GCF_000296735.1 Chrysochloris asiatica
TAATCAATTTTGTTTCTATATATTCCATCTCATGAGTTTCATCTGCCCAGTTTATTCTATCACCAAGGACATATTTCGAACTACAGATTCTCCTCTTTGTTCCTAGTCTTTATAATCCAATCAATCACCTGTAATTATTAAAGAATCTTGATTACTTGTTTGATGAATTTCATATTGAAGAAGTTGGTAGCAGTCTTCATTTTCATCATTACTGAATTTTGTGGTTGGCGTGTAAATTTGAATAATAGCGGCATTCTCTATAGGCGTATGGATATTATTCTATCACACACAGTACTATACTTCAAGACAGATCTTGAAATGTTCTTTTTGATGATTAATGAGACACCCATCCCTCTTCAAAGTAAACCATATAATTGTCTGATTCAAAAATGACCAATACCAGTCCATTACAACTCACTAATGCCAAGTATATCAGACTTTATGTATTCCATTTCCTTTTTGACAACTTCCAATTTTCTTAGATTCATGCCTTGTGCATTCCACATCCCAATTATTAATGGATGTTTACAGTTATTTCTCCTCATTTTGAGTTGTGCCATCTCAGCAAATGAAGGTCCTGAAAACTTTACTCCAGTTGCATCATCACGGAAGCTCTTCTACAGTCATATTTTGAGTGCCTTCCAACCTAATGAGTTCATCCTCTGACACAATCTCTGACTGTATTCTAGTGGTAGTCATAATATTCAGTATTCAATATTCATGCTATCTGGCAGGGTCCCACTATTGTTCATAGTTTTCAGTGGCTAAACATCCCAAAGTAGTTTGCCTCTCCTTCTTCCTAGCCTGCCTTAGTCTGGAAGCTCCACTGCAACCTGTCCACATGGGTGAATCTGCTGGTATTTAACATACTGATACACGGCTCTCAGCATCACAGAAACAGGCAAGCCACCACAGTACAAAAACTGACAGACAAGGAATGGCTACAGGGCTTGATTTTGTTGTTGTTAGATGCCATCAGGTTGTTTCTTAACTATAGCAACCCTGTGTAATGCAGAATTCAAAACCACCTGGTTCTGCACCAGCTTCACAATTGCTGCTATGCTTGAGCCCATTGATACCACTGTGCCAATCCATCTCCTTGGGGGTCTTCCTGTTTATTGCTGACACTGCACTTTACCAAGCATGATGTCCTTCTCCAGGGACTCGTTCCTCAGGATAATGTGTCTGAAGTATAAGAGATAAAGTCTGGCCATCCTGACAATGAAGGTGCATTCTGGTTGTAGTTTTTCCAACACCAATTTGTTTCTTCTAGTAGTTCATGGTACCTTAAATATTTTCCTTCAACACCGTAACTCAAATGCATCAATTCTTCTACTATATTTCTTATTCAGTGTCAAGTTTCATATGGATATGAGGCTATTAGAAATACCAGGGCTTGGGCCAGGTGCACTTTAGTCCTCAAACTGACAAATTTGCTTTTGAACCTTTTAAAGAGATCTTCTTCAAAAGATTTGTCTAATGGAATACATCATTTAGGTTCTTGACTGCTGCTTCCAAGAGTGTTGATGGTGGTTCTAAGGAATATGAAGTCTTTGACAACTTCAATCTTTTCTCCATTTTTCGTGATATTGCTCCAGTGATGAGGATTTTTGTTTTCTTTACATTGAGGTTCAGTCCATACTGAAGATTGTGGTCTTTGATCTTCATCAGTAAGTATTTTAAGTCCTCCTGTGGCACTGTGGGTTAATGCGCCAGACTGCAAAGCCATTTTAACTGAAAGGTCGGCAGTTCAAGTTCACCAGTGGCTCCTTGGAAACCCTATACAGGGTTGCTATGGGTCAGAACAGACTCACAGCACTTAACAACAACAACACTTTCAGTAAGCAAGGTTGTACCATCTGCATATCAAAGATTTTTAATGAGTCTTCCTCCAATCCTGATTTCACGTTCTTCTTCATAGAATCCAGATCCTCAGATTATTTGCTAAGCACATAGATTGAGTAAATATGGTGAAAGAATACAACCCTGGCACACAACTTTCCTGATTTTGAACCATTCAGTGTTGCCTTGTTCTGTTCAAATGACTGCCTATGGTCTGTGTACAGGTTCCTCATGAGCACAATTAAGTGTTCTGGAATACTCATTCTCAACAATGTTGTCCATACCTTTTCATGATCCACACAAATGACAGTCTCTCTGTAGTCAATAAAACACAGGTAGACATTTTTTTCTGGTGTTTTTTGGTTTCAGCCAAGATCCATCTTATACCAGCAATGATCTCTCTAGTTCCACATCCCCATCTGAATCCTGCCTGAATCTCTGGCAGCTCCCTGTCAATGTACTGCTACAATCATTTTTGAATTATCTTTAGCTAATTTTACTTGCATGCTCTATTAATGCTTTTTTACCAATGATTTCCACATTCCGTTGGGTCACCTCTGTTTGGAATGGGCACATATATGGATCTCTTCCAATCAGTTGTCTAGATAGCAGTCTTAGGATACTACAAGTCTGAATCCAGGGTACCGGCTCTAAAGGAAGACTTTCCATCTCTGCTCCTGAGCATTCTTCTTGTGACTTAACATCTCTTTCCCTATCTCTGCTTCTGTCCCTTGCTTGTTTAATCTCTTTTATATTTCAAAAGAGATTGACTTAAAACACACCGTACATTAATCTAACTGATTCACGTTACCAAAGAAAACCCATTCCCAAATGGGGTCATAATCATAGGCATAGAGGCTAGAATTTACAACACATATTTTTAGGGACAAAATTCAGTCCATAATAGGCAACTATGTTGCTATAATGATCTTCAGAGACGATGGGAGGGTGGTGGTGAAGTAAACATCTTTGGCTCTGGGATTTACTTATTAATGAGAACGAACTGATGCCTAAACTCATCCATATAGTATACACATTCATACTAATGGCTTCATGAACATTCTTTATGAATGTTATGCCATGCTAATTGGTATACATAGTTAAAGTTTATATCAAAGCTTTCTCTTAAGTAATTTACTTAACATTATAGGTTTTTCCTCTCAATCCTTTCATTTTAAAGGGTTTAAATTAATACTGAATATAGACAATAAGCATCTATATCATTTCAAGTGTAGATAAGAAACAGAAATCATCAATTTCTGACCTGAGAGAAATGCTTCTATCTCTTTCTTGACACCATTTTACTAACTCTGTTAAATGTGATATTTGAGCATCTGAACAAATTTTGATAAGTATATTTGAAACCTTCCTTTCCACTGTTCACTAAGCAGTTACATTTTACCAACAAAGGCAGTGTAGTAAACAGAAATCCAGATACCTTTTTGCAATCTTGTGTCCCACAGCTATAGGATATTAAATGCCGATAGCACTTTACCTAGAAATCTTTTATTAGGTTGACAGAGTGTGATCTAGTGATGAAAAAGGAGAACTGGGTCCTGTAAACACACACACAAGCCTGAACACCGGCAGTTGCTTTTTGGTGGAGATATGTGATTCCAAAATTGGCATAATCACAGTTTCCACCTCGTTTATGACCAGCATAAAAAATTGCATAAAATATCATGCACAGCTGTAGTCAGAAGGAAGATTCAATTTGGGCTTTGTGCAGACTTGACTTGCTGCCAGTGTAGTTACATACATCATCTAGGGCTGTGTTTAAAAGGATAAAATACAGTTTTAATTCTTAGGGCAAATTTATTTTTTAAAGAGAGATAAAAAAGTTTAAATCCATCATAAAAAGCATTAGGTTCCTCCCTGCCCCCTCTCAGTCCATTGTTTTGTTAATATAATGCTAAAGGGTTAGCAAAAGACAGGGTAGCCATAAAATCAAAGGTTAAGACTGCAGCTCTCTTTATCCTCAGAATGAGAAGTTATCTGCTATGATTACATACTTCTTTTCATTATTTAGACAGCCTCGCTGGGAATATTATATATGAACAACCTCAAACATCCCTGCTGGTTTCTTTGAGAAATCTCAAAGGCCACCGTGATAGAGAACAGCATGGAAAAGCTACTGAGGAAAGGCAGGGTTTTCAGCTGAAATCTAAAAGCACAAAACAGCATACATTTCTACAAGAAGATTTTCTCAACCCCTATGGAGGAGAAGGTTGACTCCTACCCTGCTTTGTGCTGCAGCATCACAGAATCTCCAAGCTATCATGAGCCTTAAAGGGCCAGCTGCTTCACATGTTAATCAAGTCCCCATAACCTAAGTGAGTCAGCAAAACTCACATGGCTTAATATTATCTGCATCAGAAGCAGACCTTTATTCTCTGGAATTTTAATACAATATGTACTGAGCTATGCACTGTACTGGAGTGCTTGAATGGCATTATAGGTTAAGCTTTCAACTGCAATGTTGATTTGAACCTCAAGATTGTTGTTGTTGTCAGGTGCCAGCACATCGGCACTGACTCATAGAGACCCTATGCACAAAAGAAAGAAACACTGTCTGATCCTGGACCAACCTCACAATTGTTGCCACACTCCAGCCGATTGATGCTGCCCCTTTGCCAGTCCATCTCACTGGGGTCTTCCTCTTTTTCTCTGACCCTCCACCTTATCAAACATGATATCCTTCTCCAGTGACTGGTTCCTCCTGACAACATGTCCAAAGTATGAGAGACAAAGTTTGTCCAGCCAGGCCTCCACTGAGCACTCTGGCTGCATTTCTTCCAACACAGATTTGTTGGTTCATTAGGTAGCCTTTGGAACTTTCAATAATCTCCTCCAACACCATAACTCAAATGCATCAATTCTTCTATGGTCTTCCTTATTCACTGTCCAGCTTTTGCATGCATACGAGGTTCATGGCTTGGGTCAGGCACACCTTAGTCCTTAAACTGACATCTTTGCTCTTCCACACTATAAAAAGGTCTTGTGCAGCCAATTTGCCTAATGCAATGCGTCGTTTGACTTCTTGACTGCTGCTTCCATAAGTATTGATAGTTGATCCAAGAAGAATGAAGTCCTTGACAACTTCAATCTTTTCTCCATTGATAAAAATGATGTTTATTGGCCCAGTGGTGAGGGGTTTTGTTTTATTTACATTGAGATGCAATCCATACTGAAGGCTGTGTTC
>NW_006408628.1:2771944-2786768 GCF_000296735.1 Chrysochloris asiatica
TAAAGCACAGGTAAACATCTTTCTGATATTCTCTGCTTTCAGCCAAGATCCATCATCCATCAGCAATGATATCCCTCATTCCACATCCTCTTCTGAATCTGGTGAAGCTCTGGAAGTTCTCTGTGAATGTATGCTTGCAGTCATTTCAGTATTACCTTTAGTAAAACTTTACTCACATGGGATAGCAAAGAGATTGTCCAATGATTTCTGCATTCCACTGGGTCACAAATACAGATCTCTTCCAATCAGTCGGCCAGATAATTGTCATCCAAATTTCTTGGAATAGATGAGTGAGTGCCTCCTGTGCTGCCCTACTTTCTTGAAAGATTTCAATTGTATTCTATCAATTCCTGTTGTCTTGTTCTTTGCCTATTCCTTCAATGCACCTTGGACTTCCTCCTCAGTATCCTTGGCACTTGATCATATGCTTCCTCTTGAAATGGTTGAATTTCCACCAATTCCTTTTGTGACTCTGTGTATTCTTTCCATCTTCTTTTGATGTTTTCTGCATCATTCAATAATTTGCCCAGAGCATCTTTCAACAATGAAAGTTGAGGCTTGATTTTTTTCTTCAGTTCCCATAACTTGAGAAATGCTGAGTGTATTCTTCCTTTTTGGTTTTCTGACTCCAGATCTTTGCACATTTTGTTGTAGTATTTGACTTTATCTTCTCAAGTTGACCTTTGAAGTTTTCTGTTCAACTTATTTCTACCATTTGCTTTGCATCTCTACACTGAAGAGCAAGTTTCAGCATCTCTTCTGACATCCATTTTGTCCTTTTCCTTCTTTCTTGTCTTCTTAATGAGTTTTTGCTTTCTTCCTGTATGATGTTCTTGATGTCATCCCACAACTCTTCTGGTTTTCACGCTTTAGTGTCGAAAGTATCAAATCTGTTCTTCAGATGATCTCTAAATTCAGGTGGAATATATTCCAGGTCATATTTTGGCTCTCGTGGACTTGCTTTCATTTTCTTCATCTTCAGTTTGAATTTGCAAATGAGCAATTGATGGTCTTTTCCACAATCTGCCCCAGGCCTCATTTTGACTGATGATATAGAGCTTTTCCATTGTCTCTTTCTGCAAATATAGTCAATTTAATTTCTATGTATTCCATCTGGCGAGGTTCATGTGTATAGTTGTCTCTTATGCTGTCTAAAAAGGTATTTGAAATGAACAAATCATTCATTTTGCAGAATTTTATCAGGAGATCTCCAGCATCATTTCTATCACCAAGGCCATATTTTCCAACTACTGATCCTTCCTCTTTGCTCCCAACTTTTGCATTCCAATCACACTAATGATCAATACATCTTGATTGCATGTTTGATCAATTTCAGATTGGAGAAGTTAGTAGAATTCTTTTATTTCATCCTCACTGGCTTCTAGTTCATCCTCCGGAAGCTCATCTGAAACCTGTCCACCATGGGTTACCTTCTGGTATTTAAAATACGGGTGGCATAGCTTCCAGAATCACAGCAACTCACAAGCCACTACAGTATGACAAACTTACAGAAGAGTGGGGGAACCTCAGGGTAGTCAGTTCAAATCCACCACATGCTCCTGGGAAACCCTATACAGAGTTGCTATGAGTCAGAACCAATTCCACGGCAACAACAACATACATTGGACTGCTAACCAAGAAGTCATCAATTTGAACCTACCAGCCACTCTGAGGGAGAAAAAGTCTGATCTGCTTCATTCAATATTTAGAGTCCTGGAAGCCCAAAGGGGTAGTTCTCCTCTAAGTCACTCTGAATTGACATCAACTTGATGGCAATAAGTTTAGGTTTTAGGTTGGTTGTTTTTGTTTTGTTTTTTTACTTCCCACACTTTGATTCTGCTTCAAGGAAGTGCTCTGAGAATTAGCAAGAATGTCTATTGATAGTGAGGAAATTTTGTTTTTTGTTCAGTTGTGTGTTGGAGCCAGTTACACATTCTTGAAGTCAATCTATGTAGAACTTTGATTCCCTGACTTTATTGTTTTACTGTTAGCTGTCACTGATTTAACACCAGCTCATGATGACCCCATACACAATGGAACAAAATGATATCTGGTCCTATGCCATACCTAACAATGGGCTGTAAACTGGACCATACTGATCCATTTTTGGAAGTAGACCAGTAGGCCTTTCTTCATAGTCTACTTTAGTCTGGAAGCAGCAGAAAAATCTGCTCAGCACCGAAAAGCATAAACACCTTCATTGATAGATAAGTGATGGTTGTACGTAAGGCGCATTGGCTAAGAATCATTGGGTCTCTCACATGGAAGACAATAATCCTGTCACTAACCACCATGCCTCATGATAGGAGTATTTACACCACAGAAACCAGTGAACACCACAAATCAGGGCTTTTTTTTTTTTTTTTTTTTGCTTTATTTCTTTTCCTGTAGGGCTAATTGTTAAACATTTATCAATGTATCACTTCTCTTTCTGTACTATTCTTAGAGCTAGCGTTTCAAGGGTTAGGTTAAATCTCTCACCTACCAACACTTACCTGCTACCTCACAGTCTCTAGTTACCAACACTCAAGTTTATGACACATATAGGAAACTCCTTCACACCATAAGGGATTGTTTGTAAGATTGAACCAACTGAGAATCAGCTTTTTCTGGGGGATAGGGACACCTGAAGTCTGCACATACCAGCACAGGAAACTTCATAGAAAGCAAATATACACATTAGTGCATTTTTCAAACCTTGAGTTTCCAAAGATTTATTTATTTTACTCTAAAAGTGCATGGGGTCTTTAGTGTATGTAGATTACATATAGTTTATCATTAAACAGGGATATGCTTCAGGAGGTACAGGTTCTTAAAATTGAAAAAAGAAACTGAAAAATAAATGTGTACAAAGCTGACTCAGCTTCAGTTAGAAGAATATTTCTTACCAACAAGAGGTTAGAGTAGTTTGTCATTCAGAGCATTGTAGGCAGGGAGATTTGGCTTTGATCCCATCTCTGACATATCTGTGACCTTAGATAAATTATTGATCTCTCTAAGCCTCACTCTCCTCACATGTAAAAAGGAAATTTAAAATAATATTTGCCTCATAGGACTGTTGTGTGAATTAAATGAGGCAGAATGCACTAGACCCCATACTCTTTTTGTCTAGCCCAGAATATTGTCTAGTGATTCCTCTCTCTCTGATGTATCATCAATTGTTTGTTGTCTTCTAAGACATTCCCACCAGCATGCAAGCATGCTGTTCTTTTTCCCGTTAAAAAAACAAATCCTTCATTGGACCCCATGTGTGCAGCCAGCTACTATGTAATTTCTTTGCGCCCTTTGGCAGAAAAAAAACTCAAAAATTGTCTATACTCATCTTCAGTAATCTTCCTCTATTCTTTTCTTAAACCCACTCCATTCTCCACTCATGTTACTTGACAGCATTTGGCACAGCTAAACAATCCCTCCTCTTTAAAACACTCTGTTCCTTTTATTTTCAGTATTCCAAAATCTCCTTTTCCTTCCTGTCTTATGGGCAGTACTTCCTAATCTCCTTTGCTTTTTCCTACTTTCTTCCTCACAGGGCTCAATCCTTGGTCCTCTTTCCTTCACTATTTATACTTACTGTTTTTTTTTGTTTGTTTGTTTTTTTATCCAGTCTTTTAATGTCTTTGTTGTTGTTGTTAAGTGCCATCGAGTCGGGTCCGACCCATAGCGACCCTGTACAGGGTTTCTGAGGGTGTAAATCTTTACGGGAGTAGAAAACCTCATCTTTCTCCCGCGGAGTGGCCGGTAGTTTCGAACCTCTGACCTTAAGGTTCACAGCCCGATTAGTAACCACTATGCTACCAGAGCTCCTCCAGTTATATGCCAGTAATTCCCAAATGTAGATTTCTATTGTAGACATTTCTCTTGAACTCCAGACTGATATGCTTCCTATCTGAATGCGGCCATGTTGGTGTCTGCTCACCATGTATAGAGTTGTAGTCCTCATCTCTCCCCTACTTACCACCACAACCTGTTGCTTCAGTTGCACCACTAAAAATATTATTATAATTTTGAATTCCTGTCACTTTCTCTCATGCTGCTTCTAATTCATCAGCAAGTCCTTTTGATTCTATCTTTAAAATATATTCAGAATTCAGCCCATAATGACATCCTGCCGAGATTGCGGCAGTAGCCCCTTTCTGATCTCCTCTCTCTAATTTTGTCCTACTTGTCACCATTGAGTCTGCCTCAGAGAGATTACTTTAATTCCTAAGTCAAATCGTGTCATTTCGTCATGTCATTTCTATAACCCCAAATCCAGAAATTTGTCCTCAATGAGTCCACAGTAAGTTTACAAGGCTTTAAAGATCTTCCCTTACATCTCCTCTCACCTCTGTGTCCCTCTAAACTTTTATTACTCTCGCATATTAATTTCCTTCCAACTCTAATGATCTCCTTTCTGCACTTCAAACATGCCAGTCCTACATTCTGTCTTCGTTCTTTATGCTCCACTTTCCTCTGTTTGGAATGTTCTTTCCCTTATATCTTTGTTTGGTCAACAACTTTAAATTTTTGATTCCTACTCCTAGAAAGACATTCTTAATCCCCTTTAATCTGCTCGACTTTGTTTCTATTTCTGTACATTCTCTTACGTATCATGCAGTTACTTACTAAGTTTAATGGTTATTACCTGACTCCTTTTACTGGAATACACTCTATAGGGACAGGAATTGCTATCTTTTTGTTCCACAATGCTTCTCGGGTGCCAAAAGGGGTACCTGGTATGTACAAAGGAGCTTAAAAAGTTTGTGGGAAAATTCCATTATCTTTTAATTCCATTTTCCCACACATTTTTTGAATCTTCCTCTTATAGTAGTATGTAAATGTATAAATAAATATATATGTATGAATTTGAGATTGTTTATGATCACTAAATGATTTAAATAGAAAACATGAAGGATAATATATGTTATAGAAAGATTCAATAAACAATCTAGAACATACTGCAGCATAATGTGTTTTTTTAAATGTGAAAATATTGTCATTAACAATGAAATACTTTTGACATCTACATGTTGTTGTTGTTGTTGTTAAGTACCGTGGAGTCAGTTCCAACTCATAGTGACCCTACACAGGGTTTCCGAGGCTGTAAATCTTTACGGGAGCAGAATGCCTCATCTTTCTCCCGCGGGACCGCTGGTAGTTTCGAACTGCCGACCTTGAGGTCAGTAGTCCAATTCGTAACCACTACGCTACCAGAGCTCCTTTGACATCTACATGGGAGCTTAAAAAAGTTTGTAGAAAAATTAACAGCATTGCCCCTGTGAACTAGGGCCTGTCCTAGAGTCTATAAGGGCCTTTGAAAATGCTGAAACAGATTACTCCAGGATTTATTCATTCATTCAAATATTTATAGAGTGTTCACGATGGACTGAGTGCTAGGGAGACAACTGTTATTGTCAGTTCCAACCCATAGCAACACTGTATAGGGTTTCCGAAGAGCAGCAGGTGAGCTTGAACCATCAGCTTTGTGGTCCCAAGTGACATTCCAATCCAGTATATTAACCCACAGTTCCACACCAGGATTCATAGTGAACACAAAAGCAGACACAGACTGATCTCCAACAGAGCCTCCTACTTAATTGGGGAGACGGCCACTACATTAGTCATATGAATTCATGTAAGATCCCAGTTGGATAAAGGCTGTTAAGGAGAGCTATGTGGTATTATTACAAAGTTTGCTCCCAAGCCAAGGAGGTCAAGAGATACAACAGGTGCAATGAAGAACAAGCAGGAGATGTTTAGAGTAGTCTTTTGCATTCTTGACTATACACTAGAATCCTTTGAGGAGCTTTTGGAGTTCATGGTATCCCAGTCAGACCCAGCAAATCAGAATCTAGGGGTGAGACCCAGGCATCAGTGTTCTTCAAGGTCCCCCAGGTGATTACAATGTGTAGTAAGCACTGAGAAACACAGATCCCAGGAGGAGAAAGCAATTTACAGAAAGATTCCATGGGGGAAGTAGAAGATAAATGAATAAAAAAGATTAAAAAACATTTACCTTACCGTAGCAAAGAAAGTAAAGAGAATATGTCTGTTCACCAATAACTATGAGACAGAATATAATTTAAAAGATGCCATCAAAGGAAAACTAAACTGGTAAAGTACTATTTTAAGAGATTCAGTATAAAAAAAAAAAATTTTAAGAGATTCAGTATAAAAAAAAAAAATCACAGATGATTTGGACTCATAATAAACTACTAGTTCTATATAATAAAATACTATATAGATGAAAATTAAGAGAATATTATTGTGTATCAATTAAGAATCCAGAGTTAGAGTGGCTGGGTTTTCTTAGAGAATTAATTTAAATAAGTCATATAAGGAGGTTAGAATTGCATTAATGCAGAATAAAAAACAATCAATGTGAATTTCTTTTTCTAGTTCTTAGCTTGGTTCAGGCCTTTGACAAAAGTGAACAGAATTATATTTAAGTTGACCTAAAGTTTGAACTTTCAATTTTAACAAAGCCATGGTGGATATTTAGCTGAGTTTTCTTCTTACAATAAGTAGTCCACATAGCATTGTGAACGATACAAAATTTGTTTCTGTAGCCAGAGAATGTGCCCAGTCTTCCTTTTCTGTTCCTTTTTCCTTTTTTATGGCACTTCCTCCTCCCCTGTCCTTCTTTTCTACTTGCAAATACTTTGCAGCAGGACAGATCTGATAGCAGTATCATTACTGGGATTACTTTTTCTAGTAGAATTTTAAAGCTTTATCTACGACAGTTGAGTGAAAGATTTTATCCCCAAGTGAATCTTAGGAATGAGCAAATTAGTAAGATAATGTATAAGAAATCACTTCAATTTATAAATTTCAATTTATATGTCAACCTACACGTTGGATAACTTACCTCTACAGAGCCCCAAGTGACTTAGATGAGTATCCCAATTTATTTGCCACATGTCCTTAAAGGAGCATATAGGATCTTACGGGTAGGCCAATATTCATCATGAACAGTACCTCAATACAAAACTTATAGAAAAAAATTTGACTGCAGTAAAATTCGTGGGAAAAAATCAAGTCTTACAACTAACTGTGTATAAAATTTTCCATTCTTTTAAAAACTTTAGCATAAAAATCACACTGATTTACTTGAGGAGCAGGGAAAATAGAGGACAGATAGGAATAGATGTGTCCCTAGGAAAATAGCAAAGGCTGTCCATTTTCAGGTCTTTTTCTCCCACTTGAAATTCTCACTTCTTACCAATGTATTGCTGATTCAAAACTATTTATGAAGCAATCTCTGTATGCCAAACACTATTCAAGGCACTTGAAATATGAAGATGAATCTGCTCCTGAGAAGTGTGCCAGAGATTGAAATACACAGACCACTCAGGGAGATAGATAATTTCAGTAAAACAGAGAAATGGACAAGATAGAGAAGTAGGAACAGGATTCTGTGAAACCACTGCTCTAAACTCACATTGGAAACCATTAGAGAAGACAAAGAAATCTACAGAGAATTTTCCAGATAAAAGGACAAACAAATTTAAAAACATGATTAAGTCACAACAGTGTGCTGGTTAAATTCCCTGCCTCTGGTTCATCCTCAAATCACTGTGGTCTCCAGTAGGAAAAATCTGTTTCTTCCTATCAGAAGAAGCCACGCTGTTCCTTTCCATTCATCAGCATCATGGTCCCTTTCTCTCCTGCTAGTTTGCTCTGAAGGTGCATATCCAACAGTGTGCGTGCAAGTGTCCACACACGTGATCTAGGATTCCCACTCCACCTCAGTGGGAATAGAGACAATACACACAAAAATATGTATGCAAAGATATACACTGAAATTATCCACATATTATAAATGCAAAAAATGCTCAAGTACATTATGGTGTTTCCACACAATGAACATTGTAAAGTAATATAAAATGCATAGCTTAGAATTTTAAAGACTATTTAATGGCATGAGAAACTCCTCTGGATATAATGTTTGCGCCTATGTAAAATATATGCCTAATTTTGCCTTTTATGTTTATAGGAACACATGCTCAAAGTAGAAAACTTAAGAAACATATATATTAAATTAAATCATATCTAATTCCACCTGCCAGACATTACTAGCATTAGGCATGACCCCTGGTGATGCAACAGTTAAGCATTCAGATGATGCAATAATAATTTATTTTAAAAGGATCAATAGGAGGCTGGTCACTATGAGGAGTTGCTGTTGTTGTTGGTTGCCATAGAGTTGGTACCTACTCATAGCGACCTTATGCACAGCAGAATGAAACACTGCCCAGCCTTATGCACAGCAGAACAAAACACTACCCTATGAGGTAGACTTTAAATATATCCAAAATGTCTTACTTTTCTGAAGTGCTATGTTGTTATTTTGCACTGCTGAGTTGGTTCCAACTCATAGTGATCCTGTATAGGACTTCCAAGAGTGGCTGGTGGCTGTCAGTCTAACAATGACCAGTCTAGTGCTTATACTACAGTGCCACACCTGAGCTACACCAAAACCCTAAACCCACTGCCATTAAGTTGATTTTAACACATAAAGACCCTATGTAGGGTTTCCAATGCTGTAAATCTTTATTGGAGCAGAAAGTCTCCTCTTTCTCTGGTTGACTGGCTGGTGGATTTGAACTGCTGACCTTGCAGTTAGCAATACAACACACAAACCACTACATAAAATGTTATACCACTCCAGAATCCCTGATGTCCACCACTACTCTTACTCTAAGTATTATCCCTCGTGGCCCACAATTTACCCCAGTGTCTCACAGAACCCACGGGCTATCAAGGAAATGACTCACATGGTTGTAGGGATAGATAAGTTCCAAATCCACAGTTAAGATGTTGGTCTGGAAGATTCTCCTCACTAATGGCAAATCGAACTGCTGACTCACAAGGCTGCAGAAACTGGTGAATCAGGTTAGGCCACCAGCTTAAGATCTAAGAACCAGAGGTCAGATGGAAGAGAGCTTGATTAGTTAAGGAAATACACACACACACACACACAACACACACAACACACACACAAACACACACACGGCTCATCTTATACCCAGCAGGTATAAGAGTTCTGTGAGACACTGCAGAGAAATGAGGACCCCAGGGGAAAGAGGTAGAATACTAAGGGGAGGAGCAATGATAGAGATCAGTGATTATGGAATGAAATAACATTTTTAATAATCAAAATATGGAATGTACAAAGTATGAATCTAGGAAAATTGGAAGTTGTCAAAACTGAAATGGAATGCTCGAAATGAACTGGTATTGGCCATTTTAAATCTGACAATCACATGGTTTACTATGCCAAGAATGACAAATTGAAGAGGAATGGTATCACATTCATCATCAAAAAGAGCAGTTCAAGATCTTTCTTGAAGTATAATGCTGTGATAGGATAATATCCATATGTCTAAAAGAAACACCAATTAATATCATTGTTATGCAAGTTTACTATAGCCAGTGATGATGAAATTGAAGAATTCTACCAACTTCTTCAGTCTGAAATCGATCAAACCTGCAATCAAGATGTGTTGATAATAACTGGCAATCAGAATGCAAAGGTTGGAAACAAAGAGGAAGGATATCTCATTGGAAAATAATAGCCTTGGTGACCGAAATGACACTAGAGATCACATGATAGAATTTTGTAAGACCAATGACTTCATTACAAATACCATTTTTAAACAACATAAAAGATGATTATATACATGGATTTCACCAGGTGGAACATGCAGAAATCAAACTGATTACATCTGTGGAAAGAGACGGTGTAAATGCTCCATCAATATCATCATCCAAAACAAAGCCAGAGTTTACTAGAGAAGAGACCATCAATTGCTCATATACAAGTTCTAGCTGAAGCTGAAGAAAATTAAAGTCCCCAAGAGCCAAAATATGACCTTGAACATATCCTACCTGAATTTAGAGATCATCCCAAGAACAACTTTGATGAATTACACTGATGACCGAAATCCAGAAGCTGTAGAATGACATCAAGAACATCATAGAGAAAGAAAGCAAAAGGTTAATAAGAAGACAAGGCAGAAAGAAAAGACCAAAATGGATGTCAGTACAGAGTCTGAAGCTTGCTATCCAGTAAAGAGATGCTAAAACAAATGGAAGAAATGAGTAAGAGAAGTAAACAGAAAATTTCAAAGAGCAGCTTGAGAAGACAAAGTCAAATATTATAATGAAATGTGCAAACATCTGGAGTTAGAAAACTGAAAGGGAAGAACACACTCAGCATTTTTCAAGCTGAAAGAACTGAGGAAAGAAAATAATGCATCAGTTATAATACTGAAAGATTCCATGGGCAAAATATTGAATGATGTACAAAGCATCAAAAGAAGATGGAAGAAATGCACAGAGTCACTGTACCAAAAATAAATGGTCAATATTCCACTATTTCAAGAGGTAACATATAATCAAGAACCAATGGTACTTAAGGAAGATGTCCAATGTGCACTACAGGCATTGGCAAAGAACAAGGTTCTGGGAATTGATGGAATACAAATTGAAATCTTTCAACAAACTGATGCAGTACTGGAGGCACTCACTTATCTACGTCAAGAAATTTGGAAGACAACTACCTGGATAACTAGCTGGAAGAGATCTATATTTGTGCCCATTCCAAAGAAAGGTGACCCAACGGAATGCAGAAATCATCTAACAATATCATTAATATCAGATGCAAGTAAAAGTTTGCTAAGGATAATTTTTACATGGCTGCAATAGTACATTGACAGAGAGCTGTCAGAGGTTCAGGCAGGATTCAGTTGAGGACTTGGAACAAAGGATATCATTGCTTATGCCAGATGGATAAGGTTGAAAACAGAGAGTATCAGAAAGACTGTGTGGATCATGATAAACTATGAATAACATTGTGTAGAATGAGAATTAAGTGTAGAACACTTAAATGTGCCCATGAGGTAACTGTACATAGACCAAGAGACAGTCATTCAAACAGAACAAGGGGTTTAAAACAGGTAAGGTGTATGTCAAGGTTGTATTCTTTCACCATACCTAGTCAGTCTGTATGCTGAGCAAATAATATGAGAAAGCTGGATTATATGAAGAAGAACATGGCATTAGGATTGGAGGAAGACTCCTTTAAAATCTGCAATATGCAGATGATACAACCTTGCTTGCTGAAAACAGAGTACTTAAAATACTTCCTTATGAAGGTGAAAGACTACAGCCTTTGATTTGGGTTGTACCTTAATGTACAGAAAACAAACACTCTCACCAGTGGACCAAGAAATAACATTATTGTAATGAAGAAAATATTAAAGTTGTCAAAGACTTAATTTTGCTTGTATCCATCACAAACACTCATGGAAGCAGTAATTAAGAAATTAAACAATGTATTGCATTATGCAAATCTGCTGCACAAGACTTGTTTAAGTGTTCAGGTGCAAAGATGTCAGTTTGAGGACTAAAGTGCCCCTGATCCAAGCTATGTTTTTTTCAATTGCCTCATAAGCATGTGAAAGTTGCACAATGAAAAAGGAAGAATATAGAAGAATTGACACCTTTGAGTTATGGTGTTGAAGAAGAAACACATCTGCGTTGGATGAAGTACAACCAGAATGCTCCTTAGAAACCGGGACGCCCAGACTTCATCTCTCTTACTTTGGACATGTTGTAAGGAAGGACGAATCTCTGGAGAAGGACATCATGCTTGGTAAAGTGAAGGGACAGTGAAAAAGAGGAAGACCCCAACAAAATGATTGACCCATTGACAGCAGCAATGGGCTCAAGCATAGCAGTATTTGTGAAAATGGCACAAGACAAGATAGTGTTTCATTCTGTTGTGCATAGGGTCACTGTGAGTCAAAACAAACTCAACACCACCTAACAACAACAGTGACATACCTAGTAGGATAGCCAAATTGGCCAAGTCCCTTGTCATATTTCCAAGTTTTTACAATCATGATTAACCCTGTTAACAGCCACTCACTTTCTCTTATCCAGACCCAACAGGAAAAAGTAGTTTGATGGGAGATATAAATACTGTGACTAGAAGAGATATATTAAGTAATTCACTGTACCATAACTACTAAGCAAAATGTTGGTGGTTTGAATCATCCCAGAAGTTCCATGGAAAGAAAGACCTGGCTTGTTCACATAAAAATCACAGCCTAGAAAGTCCTTGGGACCGTTCTATTCTGTCACAGGGGGTCGCTCTGAGTCAAAATCCAATAGCTGGAGCTTTGCAGATGTCGTCACCCGAGCTCATGTTCAAATCGGGTGCTGTTGGGTTCAGCCATGGTCAACCACACCGTGTACTTCGACATCACCGTCGACAGTGAAGCCCTGGGCCGTGTCTGCTATTAAATAGATAAAGTTCCAAAGACGGCGCTCTGAGCACTGGGGAAAAGAGATTTGGTTACAACGGTCCCTGCTTTCACAGGATTATTCCTGGGTTTATGTGCCAGGGTGAGGACTTTACACGCCATAATGGGACTGGTGGCAAGTCAATCTCTGGGGAGAAATTAGATGATGAGAACTTCATCCTGACGCATATGGGTCCTGGCATCGTGTCAATGGCAAACGCAGGGCCCAATATAAATGGCTCCCAGTTGGATGGCAGACAAGTGGTCTTGGCAATGTGGAAGAAGGGATGAACACTGTGGAATCCATGGAGCGTTTTGGGTCCAGGAATGGCAAGACCAGCAAGAAAATCACCATTGCCGACTGTGATCAACTCTAAATAGTTTGATTTGTATTTTGTTTTATCTTAACCGCAATACCATTCCTTGTATAGCTTGGGAACCACACTTCTACCCCCAATGTGATGGCAACATTCTTCAATCTTTACTCTCACTCCATTCTTTGGGTTCCATATTTTCTTTATTCTCTAAGTCTAGCTGGATTACAGGGTAATGTTTATGGTTATAAAATAAAACTAAATAATAATAAAACACAATGGATGTCAGCTGACACCAGTAGCATTAGACAGGGTTTTCCCAGGCGATTCTCCATACATGTTATCTTTGATGAAAATTGCAATCAGTTTTTCATCATGTATTATGTCCATTCCGTGTAACAACACATTAAGATTCCATTTATTAATTATTCTTTATATGCTTGATTTCAAAGCCTGTAAAATATTCTATCTTTTGAATGTAGTATAATTTATTTAGCAGTCCTTTTATGGTGAGCTGTAATGATTTTTGTCCTCTTGTTATAAATGGTTCTCAAATGAACTTCCATGACCAGAAGTCTTTGTTCATATATTCACTTATTTGCTGAGACTAACTCTATAGAAGTAAAATTACCAGGTCAAGAGGTAAAAGATTTTTTATGCTGTTGAAATATATTTCTTAAGTTGCTTTCCAGAAAGATGATACCAGCTGATACTCTCCACAATGATATACAACTGTTCCCATACGTTCACTGTTGCCAGCGTAGAGTGCTATCTCTTACCAACATTGCCAATTTTATAAGTGAAAAATAGAACCTCTGTGCGGTACTATAGTATGCTAAATAAAATCAAGTATAAAAGCTTGATTTGTATGTAAAAGAGGATCTCAACAATGTAAAACTATGCTAAGAAAAACAATGAAAGTAAATACACTAATACACTTTTGGCACCTGATTGTAAACTACTGTCATTTTCATGTAACAACATTAGTAATTATAGGGGTTGTGGTTGTTGTTGTTAAGTGCCTTGTTGTTTTTGTTAAGTACCCTAGAGTCAGTTCTGACTCATAGTGATCCAGATTAGGGTTTCCAAGGGGTGCCTGGTGAATTTGAACCACTAACCTTGTAGTCCCAACCGTAGTTCAATGCTTATCCTACAGTGCCACATCAGGACTCCAATTACAGGAAGGTGGTTGTGGTTAAGTACCGTCGAGTGGGTTCCAACTCATAGTAATCCTGTATGGGGTTTCTGAGGAGCAGCTGCTAAGTTTGAACCACCCAACTTGCTATTCAAACCCACCTTGAGGTTGAGTGTTTATCCTATGGTGCCACACCAGGACTCCAATTAAGCACGGTCATTTTAAATTAATAATGCCCAATTATAAGAATGTTGTTGTTAAGTGTCATGAAGTTGGTTCCTACTCATAGTGACCCTATAAAGAGTTTCCAAGGAGCAGCTGGTGAACTTGAACTGCTGACCTTGTAGTTCAAACCAACCTTTCAGTCTTAGCATATTAGCCCACAGTGTCATACCAGGACTCCAGAATTATAGGAATAGGTATTGTTTACTCAAAATGACCATGTTTAAGAAACCGTGCTACACATTTAGCATATAAGAACTCACCTAATCCTCAAAGCAACTACATTTATTACTCCTGTTACAGAAGAACATGACTAACAGAGAAAACTAGCTAGGCATGGGGCCAAGAATTAAACTCAAGCTTAATTAATTGCATAATTCCTGCTTTATCTTCTTTCTACTACTTTCCTATATTTTTGCTTTACTATTTTTCAGTGAACATTTATTTCTGTTTAAAATCACAAAATAAACAATAACACAGGCTATTTTTGCAGTCATTTCCAAGTAAAAGGATCCTTGTCTAAAATTTTTACTCCAATTTAACCAACATTCCCAGGAAAGGAGTTTATTCCCCATTCAAGGAGACATGAGCATAAGATGTTTTGTGTGTCTCACAATGACTATGGCGGTGGTGGTCATTATGTGCATAGAGTTGGTTCTGAGTCACCCTGTACAGGGTTTCTGAGGCTGTAAATCTTTACGGAAGCAGAAAGCCTCATCTTTCTCCCATGGAACTGCTGGTAGTTTCAAACTGCTGATCATGAGATTAGCAGCCTGACTCATAACCACTATGCTACCAGAGCTCCTTCACAATGACTATGCTGTTGTTAAGTGATGTCAAGTAGGTTCTGTCATAGTGATCCT
>NW_006408628.1:2786868-2793718 GCF_000296735.1 Chrysochloris asiatica
TCTTTACGGAAGCAGAAAGCCTCATCTTTCTCCCATGGAACTGCTGGTAGTTTCAAACTGCTGATCATGAGATTAGCAGCCTGACTCATAACCGCTATGCTACCAGATCTCCTTCACAATGACTATGTTGTTGTTAAGTGATGTCAAGTAGGTTCTGACTCATAGTGATCCTGTATAAAGTTTTTGAGGAGTAGCTGGTGAGCTTGAACCACCAATCTTCGGGTTCAGACCAATATTGCAGTCCAGCGTACTAACCCACAGAGCCACACCAGGACTCCTTGGTCATCCAAATGTAAAAGGTCATTAACATCGTTACAGGGAATATCCCTTTCCATCAACCCAAAAACTACACCACCTGGGTGATTACTACTTTCCTTAGGTATTGACTTGGCCGTGGCTTATGACTTATCATTATGGACCAAAGAAATGCTATTTGTGAGAGCAAAGTGCCTACACTAAGGAGATGCACAAAGTCAGAATCCAAGCTCTTGCCTGGCTACGTTAATGGAATGATTATACTTTCTCTGGGTTGTTGTTGGTTTTCGTGGTTTTTAAGGAAACAGCAGTCAGAAAGTACTGGTGTGAATATGATGCATTTTTCTGTTTACAAATGACAAGTTTGCTTTTATTATCATTAAAGTCAACATAACAGCTAGTAAGTATGGGAGTGTTTGAACTTGTGGGCAGTATCTTCAGTATATTCTGTTGTTGCTGTTAAGTGCCATGTAGGAGTCCTAATGTGGCGCAGCAGGATAATGTTCTGGACTGCAAGGTCAGTTTGAATCTCACGGTCAGTGGTTCAAACCCGCCTGCTGCTCCTTGGAAACCCTATGTGGGGTCACCAACCCGATGGCACTTAACAAGAAGAAAAAGAAGTCAGCTACCCTGTATAGGATTTCCAAGGAGCAACTAGTGGGTTTGAATGACTGAATTTCTGGTTATTAGTCCAGTGCTTATCCTATTGTGCCATAACAAGACTCAAATTGTTACATATTATGCACCTAAAAATCTAGCCTATCTGCAATATATTAAAGGTATATTTGGGTACTTTACAATATATAAATATTGCTTAGTGATCATTATAAGGAGCTCTGGTAGCAAAGTGGTTACGTGTTGAGGTCCTATGTCAGGGTCCCACCTCAACAAGGAAGTGTGGGTGTCATGAAGAAGGGAGATCTGGCTGCGAAAGTGATAGAGAAAGACAGAGATGAAATATATACAAAAAAGACAGACACACAGATATGATGCAAGCTGGCAGGTAGAAAGATCAGCAAACATATTGCCTAGCATTGCACAGCATTGCATGCATAACTCTCTTTACCTCAGCCTTTTATTCTCTTTTTTAGGGAGGGATTTGTTACAAAGGAAGGATGTAATTCACTCAGGGAGGATGTCACAAAGGGAGGATGTGATTAAGACAGGATAAGGAACTGAAATGTGATTAATCATTCAAAACAGGACATAATGATTCACAGGAACAACTTTTAAGATATTTTCATAGTTTTTCTTAACAATCTAACATTTTTATTTTTACAGAAAAAAAGGTTCAATCAAGCTGTTATATATTAACTTTTAGGCTTAAATGATCTAGAGTAGCAACGTGCGGTTTCTTAAGGATACATAACATAAAGCAAGGTTCCTGAAAGGAGCCAAGCTGTCTCTGTACACTTTGCAAACTTTTGTTTGTGAGCAAGATCTCAGGCACCAGGCTTCATTTATCTATACCTAAAATGCTACATTGTTCTTAATATTCCTATATACTTTCAGGAGGAAGGAGAGCATCTGGGTTAAACTGATTATATTTAGAGGTGGTTTAATGGGGCTGCCACTGATCAACCCAGGGTCTGCGTATGCTGTCCCCAGCAGTTACGAATCGGGCGCGAACCTCAAAGCCAGCGGTATGAAACTACCAGCTGTTGCGCGGGAGAAAGATGAGGCTTTCTGCTCCTGTAAAGATTTACAGGCTCAGAAACCCTGTACAGGATCGCTATGAGTCAGAACCAACTCCACGGCACATAACCACCACCACCACCAGTGATCATTATGAGTTATGTAAATACATGTTTGAAGGTTCAAACCCACCAGTTGCTCCACAGAAACCCTATACAGGGTCGCTGTGAGTCAGAACTGACTGGACGGCACTTAACAACAACAAACATAGCTATTTAATTGAATAAGATGCCACTTTTTGAACTAGTAATTTGTTTTGTTTTTGTTTTATTAATGCTTTTTACATGAAATATTATGTTGAGAACACAATACACAGAACAATAAGAAAGGAGCAAAGAATATTTGTATGCGAGTGAAAAACCAAGATAACCACACAGTCCCAGAGCTGGCTTTAAAAAATATTCCCATGTCAGTGGTTTGTGTGTATGATCTATTCAGACACATCATGGGACATTGATATCTAGATGGAAATAAGCATTAACAAAGCTAACTTTGTAAGCTGACTTTTAGGGAAAAGGGACCGAGAAACATCCTATGTTGACATTTGTCATAAATGGTATTCAGAAATGATTCTACCATTTTGTAGGGACTTCTCTCTGTTTCCAAGGTTAAATTGTCAAAACCAGACTCTATTCCCCTGGTCCTCTACCATTGTATCATTTCACTGTAACTTCAGAGGGCTGCTAATTGTTGTCTTATAGGACAACATAACAACAGAACCCTTTGGGGACACTCCCATTCTTAAGAAAAGTACCACTAAGTTACTCATTTCTTTTTCTCCAAGAGCCACTGCAGTCCAGGTATCTGGTAAAGGTTTGCTTTTCTCCATTTCCTCGAGAATGTCTAACACATTTACAAAAGTTTCACAAGCTACCAATTTGCTCTTTGCGTTTCAAATAGGAGGGTTCGTCATGAGATCAAGAGTTTTCCAAAACCTTTTCTAAGTGAAGAACTGTAACACTTTTCTACTCTGAAAAAAAAAGTTGCTATGTAACAGAAAAATTAACGTGAAGTTATTGTGTAGGTTTTAAAATGACTCAAGTTGTGCCAAATAGTCTGCTTTTCCTGTTCATAGTTACTTCCTGGAGTTAACTGTAACCATGGAGCAAGCAAAATGATTTAAGCTTAATCATAGCAGGGAAATTAAGAAGCCCATAACTCGTAGAGTCATAAATTTATTTTAAAGAAATTATTGTTCACTACAGTACAAAAAATCTTTTCAAATACATTGGCCATACCAAAGCCTGTCAAAGAAAAAAGCAAATTATAACAATATATACTTTGTCACCTAACAGCAATGACACACCTCCATTCCCACCTCTTGGACTTGTGTCTCACCAACCTCTCTGTTTTTTGATTCTGTCCATCTACATTGTTCTCATTTGTTAAACAGTTTAAGCACACAGTAGCTCTACCATTAGGAGGAATAAGATCTCAGACTTATCAAAACCACCAGGTTTATGTTTGGTAATTCTTTCTCCAAGAGTTTCCACTTTTCTACTGTCTGTATAAAAAAATCTTAGATCTCAGCCAAGTTCTAAAAATTTGTCTTTGTTCGTCTGAGCTGAGTCTAGATCTTCTCCTCATATATCAAAGTAAGAGGGTTAAACTGGCTTTATTGGACTCCTGATTCCTTTTGGCAATAAAATTGTAATGAACTTAATTCTGATTCTATTCATATTAGGTGCCCCCTATGAGGCATTGTGTTCGGTGTTAAGGACACCTGGTTGAGTAAGAAAGAGCACATGGTCTCTGCCTGCACCTAACTTACACCCTTATGAGGGAGCTGGTGATGTTGCTGAATTGCTTTGAGCTATTTTCTCACTAATGCCCTCAAATAAAAGACTCCACTTTTCACAGCTAATTTAAAATAATCAGGCCATTTGACCATCAAACCAAATATGTTGTATACATTAAGCCATCAAATAATCTTGGCTCAAACAAAGCCTAGAGCAACATAAAAAGATTTCATTTTTGTTTCTTTGCTGACAGCTTCAGAGCCAAGGGCACTTCGTCTGACTCTGCTTTTTAGAAATGCCAAGTACAAGACAAGTCCGCACACCAATTGAGTAATTTGTGTTTAGAAAAGCATGGGGAGAAAGTCTCAGTCTGGCTCTTATTCTCTCTCTCTCTCTTTTAAATAAGTAACAAGCTATTTAGTTCCCTCATGGATTCTACTGCACTCAGAAGAATTCCATCTTAACCGACTCAGTTTTCTGCAAGAAAAATCACTGTCTGGGACCCTTAAGTACTCTAGGGTCAGAGATCTTTCTGAGAATTGAGAAAAGCAATGAACCTATGGCCTGGGAGTTTGAGAAAGGGCTTAGAGAAGGTGGGAAACTTACATGTGTGGTGATGGTTGGTGGTTATATGCCGTGGAGTCGATTCCAACTCATAGCAACCCTGTACAGGGTTTCCGAGGCTGTAAATCATTAGGGGAGCAGAAAACCTCATCTTTCTCCCACAGAACAGTTGGTAGTTTCGAACTGCTGACTCTGAGGTTAGCAGCCCGATTCAGAACCACTACACTACTAGAATACATACTTATTTTTGCATTCAACCTAAGGAAGTTTATAAGGCCAAGTTAACCAGTTCTATTTCAGAATATGTTTTAATGTTGCATTTCACAAAGTGTGAAAGAGTGGCATTTGTATTATTGGTGGGGAATGTTCTTATGGTGAATAAGTCTGGAAAATGTTTTGTTAAAAAAACATTTTTCAAGACAATTTGGCTTAAATTCTTTCATATATGAATGTGCTCTTACTACCCCAAAAAGATGATGTGTACTCAATTGTTCTTTCTTGTATATGATCTATGATGATGGAGTCTCGTTTCTAGTATCTACTTTTGACTGTCTCCTCTGAATGATGTGCAAAAAAATAGTTGGAGAAACATTGTGCTGGAATGCAGCAATGACATATCTCACCTGGGTCCACCCTGGGTGTGGTATGGATCTGGCTCACAGCCCTACCACACACCCAGATGCTTATCCTGAATCTGGTTGAAGAAAACCACTTGCTATGGAGTCCTGGTGTGGTGCTCTAAGATAAGCCCTGGGACACAGGTCTGTTTGAGCCGCAAGGTCAATGGTTCAAACCCAGCAGCCCCTCCACGGAAACCCTATACAGGGTAGTTATGAGTTGGAACCAACTCGATGGCATTTAACAACAACAACAAGAGAAAAAAAAACTAATAAATAATATTAGGATTCATAGTCAATGATTTGTGGGATATAAACATTAAAACAAATATTTTTTAACTTCTTAATTAATTCCATTTAATTTGATGAAGTTTTTCAGCTCTTGATTTGGCCCCTATAATGAAACAGGGGTGTGGTTAGGAAAGCCTTTCTGTTTCAGTTTTTGCATCTGTTAAAAGACAATAGCACCTATAATGTAACAGTCTCTGAAATTCTACCAACTTCAGGGCACTTAACAACAATAACACCATAACATTATTATGAGAATTAAATGAGTTGCTGCATGTAAAGCAAGTTAGAACAGTGTCCTGCACATAGCCTAAACCCAAAACAAAATCACTGTCATCGAGCTCATTCTGACTTATACATAAAGCTCTGGCAGTGTAGTGGTCACGAGTCGGGCTGCGAAATTCATGGTCAGCAATTCGAAACTACCAGCCATACCACAGGAGAAGGATGAGGCTTTCTGCTTCCGTAAAGATTTACAGCCTCGGAAACCCTAGCAGGGTCACTATGTTGTTGTTAAGTGCCTTCGAGTCGGTTCCGACCCATAGCGACCCTGTACAGGGTTTCCGAGGGTGTAAATCTTTATGGGAGTAGAAAGCCTCATCTTTCTCCCGCTACCAGAGCTCCTTATGAGTAGGAACTAAATCCACAGGACATCACCACCTCAATAGGGTTTAGAGTAGACAGCCTCAACCATTAACATACCAATGCCTAAACCACAGCACCAGCAGGACTCCTCATCCTGTATATTCTGTTGTTGTTGTTAAGTGCCTTCTAGTCTGTTCTGACCCATAGTGACCCTGTATAGGGTTTCCAAGGAGACACTGGTGAGCTTGAACCACCATCCTTGCAGTTCAAACGGCTTTGCAGTCTGGCGCATTAACCCACAGCGCCACATAAATGCACTTGTTGCCAAGGTGCCATCTAGTCCTATGCACAACAGAAGGAAACACCGCCTGGTCCTATACCATTAGTTAGTTTTGTCAATTGTGTGGCTATATTAATATATTCTGTTGCTTAAGTATCAATGGATAATGGCTACTCTAGCTCAGAATATCTTAACACAAATGAAAGTATTTGAAAAAAAATCGAATATTTGGAAACAACTATTTCTAATCAAGAATGCTGGTTACATTTTCATTTCGATAAATATGGGATATAAATTTGTTGTTGTTAAGTGCTATCAAGTAGGTACCAACTCGTAGTGACTCTATGCACAACAGAACAAAACACTGCCCGATTCTGGGTCATTCTCACAATTGTTGCCATGCCTGAGCCCAGTGATACTGCCACTGTGCCAATCCATCTCATTGGGGGTTTTCCTCTTTTTCTCCCATCCTCCACTTTCCCAAACATGATATCCTTCTCCAGAGACTGGTCCCTCCTGAACAGTATGTTCGAAGTATGAGAGACAAACTTTGGTCATCTTGGCCTCCAAGGAGCACTCTGGCTGTGCTTCTTCCAACACAGATCTGTTGGTTCTTTTGGTAGTCCATGGCACTTTCAATATTCTCCTCCAACACCATAATTCAAAGGCATCAATTCTTCAGTCTTCCTTATCCACTGTCCAACTTTCACATGCATATGAGGTTATTGAAAATACCAGGGCTTGGGTTAGGTGCACTCTAGTTCTCAAGCTGACATCTTTGTTCTTCAACAATTTAAAGAGGTCTTGTGCAGCAGATTTGCCTAATG
>NW_006408628.1:2794278-2804204 GCF_000296735.1 Chrysochloris asiatica
GAACTTTTTAAAGCTCCTTTGTATGTTGTTGTTAAGTGTTGTTGAGTTGGTCCACACTCATAGCAACTCTGTATAGAGTTTCCAAGGAGCAGTGTAGGGTTTCCAAGGAAAGGCTGGTGGGTTTGAACCACTGATCTTTCAGTGAGCAGCCCAGTGCTTATCCTACAGCTCCACACTGTATATACAGACAGTCCCTGAGTTTCCAACTTCAAATTAGAGAAAAGTTCTACTTGCCTTTTAATATTAGGTAAATTTGCCCTCACTTTGAAATGATTGAACAAACCGCTACTCACAATAGATTCTACATCGCAATCACCTTCACTTGCTGTAAGCTCATGCACATTTTAAATCACAGAAAAGGCATTAAGCTTTTTCTTGAACTAAAATAAGACTAAATAAGAACTGTATGCACCTGTTCCTTGTTGTTGTTGTTAAGCACCATGGAGTTTGTTCAGACTCATAGTGACCCTGCACTTTATGAGGGCAGAACACCTCATCTTTCTCTCGGGGAACCGCTTGTAGTTTCAAACTGCTGACCTTGAGGTTGGCAGCCAGACTCATAACCACTACGCTACTCATAATCCTACTTACCTACAAATTCCATTTAAAGACCTAGTTTGGAATGGATCTCATTTCTAGCCCAGGAACTGCCTGAATTACATCCACATTTAAAATTTGGTTACGAAACGAAGTAAAAAAGGTTTGATCTCTGTCAAAATCTTCCCATCTACATATAATACTTCTTTGGCATTTTCTTTATAGTAGACTATATTTGATGACATGATTAGAACTTGAAACATTGGATGACAATATTATAGCCTGCTGTAAAGCAAATCAGACTCTCAGTGCTGCATCTGAGGAGTTGTCTCACATCACTCTTCCCACCCTGGTCTTTCTTCCGTCCCTCATTCCTGCCTCAGGGCATTTGCACTTTGTGCTGCCTCTGCCTGGAATGTTTACTCCTCAGATCATCACTGAGCTGACTCTATCTGATTTAAATGGCATGTCCTCAAGGATGCCTTTCCTGACTATTCTAAGGTATCCCCCACAACCACCCTCTTCCTTTTTGTTATCTATCATACCACACAATTTTCTTTTCTTTAAAGTACTAATATTTACTAACTTCATGAGAACAGGTTATTTTTGGTTATGTTAAGAGATGCATCCCTAAATATAAGCATGCCTGGCATAGAAGAGGTGCCTAATAAATATAGTTAAATCAATGAATAGATTAATATTGGCACCGTATTTACTCTAGTTCATTATCTCCAAGACACAAATGAAGGCTATTATCTGTCAAAATTCAGGAAGAAGGAGTCCTTAATTAGCCATTGTTATTGACCCAGGCACCGTGATAATCATGATCTCATTTCTATTTTGCACAATAAGTTTCAAGATATGTAAGTTATTAACATTAATTTTAAAGCAATTCCTAGATTATGGTAATAAAAGTAACAGATGGGGATGATGAAGCTCACATATTCCATTTGTAGAGGGTTTTTATAGTTGTCAAAGAAGAGAAATGTTTATTCTCTTTATTGATACTTGTAACAACCTTGGAATCATCACGAATTTATGAAATCATACAAATTCAATATTGGAAGAAAATAACAAAAGTCTTAGGAACAGCAAGTCATCTAATATTTGAATCCCTTCCATGATGTTCCTATAAAATGATTATTCTCTACTAATAAGGAATTCATATCTCTTGAGTTAACCCTTTCTTCTTCAGAGACTTCTGACTTTTGTTGTTGTCAATACTGACTCATAGCGACCCTATGTACAACAGAACAAAACACTGCCTGGTCCTGGGCCAGCCTCACTATTGTTGTCACACTTGAGCCCATTGATGCTACCACTTTTCCAATCCATCTCACTAGGGGTCTTCCTCTGTTTCTCTGATCTTCCACCTTACCGAACATCATATCCCTCTCCAGTGACTGGTCCATCCTGACAGTAGTCCTAAGTATGAGAGACCAAGTTTGACCATCCTATTCTCCAAGGAGCACTCTGGCTGCACTTCTTCCAACAAAGATCTGTTGGTTCTTTTGGAAGCCATCGGCACTTTCAATATTCTCCTCCAACAGCATAACTCAAATGCATCCGTTATTTCACAATCTTCTTTACTCATTGTCCGACTTTCACATGCACATAAGGTCATTGAAAATACCATAGCTTGGGTCAGGCGCACCTTAGTCTTCAAGCTGACATCTTTGCTCTTCAACACTTTATAAAGGACTTGTGCAGCAAATTTGCCTAATGCAATACGTCGTTTGATTTCTTGGCTGTTGCTTCCATGAATGTTGATGGCTGATTTAAGAAGAATGAAGTCCTTGACAACGTCAATCTTTTCTCCGTTGATAAAAATGTTATTTATTGGTCCAGTGGTGAGGACTTTTATTTTCTTTACGTTGAGATGTAATCCATACCGAAGACTGTGCTCTTTGTCTTCATCAGTAAATGTTTTAAGTCCTCTTCACTTTCAGCAAGCAAGGTTGCATCGTCTGCATATCGCAGGTTGTTAATGAGCCTTCCTCCAATCCTGATGCCATGATTTTCTTCATATAACCCAGCTTCTCGTATTATTTGCTCAGCATACAGGTTCAATAAGTATGGTGAAAGAATACAACCCTGTCACACATCTTTCTTAATTTTAAACCATTCACTGCTCCCATGTTCTGTTTGAACAATTGCCTCTCAGTTCATGTACAGATTCCTCATGACCACAAGTAAGTGTCCCAGAATACTCATACTTGCTATGACCCACACAATCTAAATCCTTTGTATAGTCAATAAAGCACAGGTAAACATCTTTCTGGAATTCTCTGCTTTTAACCAAGATCTATTGAACATCAGCAGTGATATCCCTCGTTCCATGTCTTCTCTGAATCTGGCTTGAACCTCTGGAAGTTCTCTGTCAGTGTATGCTTGCAGCCATTTCTGTATTACCTTTAGTAAAACTTTACTCTCATGGAATACTAAAGATAATGTCCGATGATTTCCACATTCCATTGGGCTACCTCTCTTTGGCATGGGCACAAATACGGATCTTTTCCAATCGTTTTGCCACATAATTGTCTTCCAAATTTCTTGTCATAGATGAGTGAGTGCCTCTGCTGCCGCCTCACTTTCTTGAAAGATTTCAATTTTTATTCCATCAATTCCTGGTGCCTTGTTTTTTGCCAATTCCTTCAATGCACCTTAGACTTCTTCTTTCAGTATCATTGGCTCTTGTTCATATGCTACGTCTTGAAATGGTTGAACATAACCATTTCCTTTTGGTACAGTAACTCTGTGTTTTGACTTTTAGAAATCCCTAAAAGATGAGATTCAGTAAATATCTCATATGAAATCTTCTGTATGAGTCTTTATATGACTAAGGAATACTGTAGAAGTTTTGATGCATTTCAGTTATGGTGTTGGTACTTCCAGAAATACAAACAAATCTGTGCTGGAAGAAGTACAGCCAGAATGCTCCTTAGAAGCAGGATGGTGGCACTTCATTTCTCATACTTTGGACATGCTATCAGGAAGGACCAGTCCACACGTCATGCTGGGTAAAGTGGAGGGTCAGTGACAAAAAGGAAGACCCCCAGTGAGATGGGTTAACACAGTGGCAGCAACAATGGACTCCAGTGTAACCATTGTGAGGAAAGCACAGAACCAGTAGTGTTTATTTCTGTTTTGTGTGGAGTCACTATAGTCAGAAGAACCTAACAACAACAAGAACAAAAGATAACCTGAAGAGTTATCAGAGTAACCTGAAGCCATTGGACCTATTCTCTACCCTAAACCAAGGGCAATAAACCTAATACCTCTTTGATACAGCAGACTTCCAAGTTTCTGGGATTATTGTTAGCTGGTGTGGAGTTGGCCTTCTATTTATGGCATCTTCATAAATGATAAGCACTGAACTGTGAACCACAAGGTCAGTGGTTTCAGTCCACCAGCCACTCTGCAGAAGAAAGATGAGGCTTTCTGCTCCGGCAAAAATTTAAAACCTTGGAAACTTTATACAGTGTCACTATGAGCCGAACTGACTTGAAGGCACTTAACAACAGCAACAAGAATTTCTTCTCACAAGTACAAAAAGAAGACATATTTGTTTTACAGTTTTAAGCAGTGAAAATCCTGCAGACAATTTTTAAAAGCGTGAGAGGTAAAAAACAACAACAACAACAACAACAAAAACACTTGTAGTAAAGCCTTGGCCAGGTCTAGGTTTTGTCCTATTGCAGCTTTCTGTCTAAATTATGAAGCTTTTCTACAAACTGGGTTCAGAGGGAAACTGCTGAGTCATTTTCATTATGACATCGATTCTACACAGGGATATCACTAGCCTGTGTGAAGAAGCCAAACAGTCACTGTGTAGTCTTTAATTTATATCTCAGATCGATGGAATTATCAAATCATCTGTGTGTATCTGCTAAAGTGATTCATGCTTCAGCTCAGATATTTTATAGTTTCATCCTTCATCTTCTATCAGGTGAAGAGAGTAGTTATTCCAGAAGCCTTCATCATAAAGTTACATAATTCAGTAGATCCAATAGCATCCTGAACAGTCTTAAAATGTGAGCTCCACCCCACCCCTCAAATTGGTGGTTCATCAGGCCTCATGACTGCTGCTGTCGAAATAGCAATAACCATGTCAAAGTCCTGAGAATTATAGTAGTTAGAGAATAACATACCATGTGGGGGGAAAATGAAATTATTCTGTACTTAGGTCTCCATTGCCTTTGCAAAGTACTTTTGAAATGAATGTGTGCCAAGTGGTGCTTCAGCCAAACCTTGTCTCCTTCACAGCTCACCTTTCCTTAGTTAAAATGTCAAAGTCGTGACAACACTGCCATTTCTGTTGGCGTTGTGGTGTGTGGGTAACAAAGACAACCAGCAATTATTCAGCAAGGAAGAAAAGTTAGTACCAGAAGCAGAGAGGGCCGAGATCAGGTACCTGTTGCATTAAGCTGTGAGTAATGATGGGATCTTCATTTTCTAATAACATTAACTATTGATCCATATTTAGTCATCTGTTACAATACACATTAAGTAATGTTCAGCTTTGCTCTGGTGGTCCTTTAGTGTAAACACATTAGGCTGGTGAAGCTAGACTGATAGGGAGGCACACATATAGTCAGCAGCTCCTGAGTTGTGGACTTATCATGATTCCCTTGGCGGAATAAAAGGGAGAATTCGGGTAACAGAGAGATGAAGCTTTTAGGCAGAAAGATTAGGAATAGCAACCCATTTCAGTAAATTATACCATAATTCATGCAAACTTTGGAAAATAAAGTCAACTCACAGGTACCTGGTTATATCTGTTTCCATTCTATGGAGAGTTAATGATCCAGATAAACATAAAATTTATGCACACCCTTAAGTAAGCCTCATTACTGCAACAACATTAACATGGCAACAATTTTAGAAGAGAGACCCCCAAAATCTCTAAGCCATTGCTAAGCGGCCGGGTTGACTTGATATGTGCTCTAGCCAGCTGCGTAGGTAATCATGTTAGGGTGAATAGGTACAAATGAACAACATCTACAATAGAGCTAGTTTAATATCGCCACCCACACAGTAATTTTCATATTTCCTGAATCTAGGATATTTTCATTTTCATCCTTAAGTGAACTTTACCATATTTGGGCATTAATCTTGCTACTTTTCTGTAGACTCAATAAGAATTAAAAGCAAAATGGCTAATCCCCACAGACCTTCCAACTGACACCTCTACAAATCCTGCATTGTGTTGGAACCACAAAAATCATGAAAAAATGCAGGCAATGCAGGAGAACAAGCAGAGCAGCCAGCAGCAACCCCCTACCCCCGCCCCAGCCAGTGTACGTCTATGGTCTACGAGAGTTTCCAGGTATAAACACACTCTTACTGGGTGCGGACTGTATTCATTAGGACAATTTTTCTGCTGAGGATGTGAGGAAACATTGCCAAATCATTACTACTTGGAAGTAGCAAATGCTCTTTAGATCAAGATATTTTTTCCTTAGTATGACATTCCTTCTTCCAGAGGTATAAAGGAACAGGTCATTCATCTGGCACAGTGGGAAAATATGAAAATAAAAGAAGTCATTTAGCATTTTCTCCACATTAGAATAGTAGGTCTTTTCCTCAGGTAATAAACTTTCCTGTGAGCCAAGTGTTCTGTTTTTCAAAGGGTGAACTACTCAGTACACAGATGTCAAGGAAAACTACTCCGTAAGTGGGCTCTTTGCAGAAGTGTTTTACTTCATTTTAAGCCAGAATCAGAGCTGCTAAAGTGGCCCAAGGGACACTACAACCAAAGCAGCTTCTAGTGTGACTGGCTGACAAGAGGAGAGCACACACAAAAGCGTGCCTGTCACAGGACGCGACTTCGGCCTAACTCTCTGACTGAAAGAGGCCGGGCTCCCAGAGTCGCCTGAGCTAGCCTATTTTAAAGGATGCGTAGAAATGAAAACTAGAAAGCCACCCCCAATTGTATGTACTATTGTCATGGCTCCATTCACACACTGATTTTATCTTTTTGGAATCTAGAGTCATTTGACTTTCTTCTATAAGGAGCTATACTTTGCTATTTCTCTGTAGACTTAATACGACATTCAAGGGGAAAAGAAGTCTACTTCTCTGGAAATTTCTAGAAAACATGGCTAAAAACTTTAAGATCAATGAATGTTAAGATAGTCATGGAGAAAAAAACCTAAACTAGGGACTGACAAAGCTTATCCTGTGATTTAAAGCACTTCTAATCACATACGAAATGACTAACCAGTAGGGAGTCAACCCACAGCTAGAAGTCATTGTAATGATGTTAGGAACATCATCATTATTATTAAATTAAATTAAATAATAAAACTTGATTTCTTGCTATGCTCACATGGATTTTACTGAGGTAAGAATGTACTCTTTTGATAACTACACTATGGGAAAAATATAAAACTAAACAACTCATTTCACTGAATGTAACCGACAAAACTAATTCCCCACCTACTCCATAAGCAGCCATTCCATTGATATTAATGAACAGCTAAATCCCCACCTCTCCTTTCTACAGTTTAATATAATTTTCATAATTGTACTGAAATGTCTCTTAAACTCAATCCTATCCTTTTTGGTATCAAAGGTAGGAGACAAGGATAATTGCTAATATCTCACCATATTTATTCCCATGGTAATTTTTCAGCCTTTTGCATAACAAGTTGGTTTTGTTTGTTTTTTATGTTATCGTTGCATGTTTGCTTTTAAGCCATATACTTATATGAACATAAAAAAACTGACAAACAGAAAACTTTATCAATTTGATAGTTTCAACTGAGGGTAGGGAAGGAAGGGTCAGAATGCTGCTCAGGTATCAGTGTTACCTGAAACAGGATAGAAAAAATCTAGAGGTGACCTGATTACATTCATGAGGCTAGGTTGGAGATGTGACGTCAGAGCAACAGGAAACAGCAGCCTTGAACCAGCAGATGAACCCCTGTCATGCTGATTTCTGGTTTCACTCTCCTCCCCCTTTGCCCCCAACTCATCCTTTCTCTTACCTATACCAAGTTTCAAAGTCATGGCTCCTTCTATAGAAGAAAACCTAGAAAAGACCAAACTCCCCGTGAGTGAGCAGAACAAAATTCTGCCCGCATCATCATATGTGATTGTTCACTCACTGCTCACAGTTACCTGACAAACCACTTAACCTCACCATGCTCCAGTTTCCTCCATAACCCAGACACACAATAATGTGCAAACCTACCTCATGGGATTGTTTCAGTCAGTAAACAGACAGACACACACATGTGTGTGTGCTTAGGGGGTATGCATCCAGACACTTTAGCTTTATAGGGTACTCCAGCAATATTTAAAGATTAAGTGACAATGACTGAATTTTCCTGCAGCTGATGTGGTTCTACTCCCTACTCGAGGTGACCAGAATTAAATACTATGACCTATTTTCTGAGATTTCGGCCCTTAGGCCATAGCCTTTCTCAGTGCAACTTCGACTCTGGCTTCTCTCTGCCTCATCATTCATCCTTAAAACAAACTCAAATGATGAACTCTCTTGCAGAGCTAAGGAGGGGAAAAAAGGCAAAAAAAAAAAAAAAATCAATGAAGTGGCAAGCTTAACTCTACAATGTGGAGAGTGAAACGTTCAACTAAAAAAAAAAAAAAAAAAAAAAAGGGCCAGGAGATTTAATAACTGTGTAGGAAATAAACAAATAGCAGATAGGATCCAACTCTCAAAAGCCCACTTGTTATTTCTATTCATATAAATGCAAATTCAGCCCGAGAGTAAAATCATATGGAATTTTCTGATTTAAGACACTCACCTGGTAATAGTCAAAGATATTTTTCTGGCTTTAGTCAACCAAGTGAAGACTAAGGCATGTTAGAGAATGTTCATATCCATTTCCTGAATTATTTGTATCCAGCTTCTAGAATTTAAATTGTTGGAGTTATTTATGGCAGAGATTAATCATAAACATTTCAAGTAACCATTACTTCCTGACCCCCTTCTAACAAATAATTCTAAACTGTTTTCCTTGACTCGCTGTCAATAAAATGGATGGAACGTTTTCAATTCTCTCTTTTTCTTTCTTGGTCATAGCTTCAGAACCCTAGCGCTGCTTGATTCCCTTCAGATATTGGTGGCTGAAATCAAGGGCCAGGCCCTGAAAAGTTTCACAGAGGGGACATACATAGGGTCAAATGGGACCCTCCGATTCACACCGTGTATCTCTGAGATGTGTGGTAAGTGTCCGAGGTACTTGTAATGCTGCAGCCAAGATGGTAAATCAGAGCCAACACACCGCTTACTGTATTGAGAAGCTGGGTTACATTCGAATGCCAATTGTGCTGCAATGCATATGGCCCAGGTCATCACTCCCCTGGGCTCCATGCATTTTAATTGCACATGCTGCAATTAAAATTTAGAGTGAAAATTTTTTATTTCTTGTGTTTCCAAGTTATTGTCTAGTGTCGCTGCATTCTTCCACAAAAATATTTTTAAATTAAAGTTGCTTATATAGACACAGCCTTTGGATTATCTCCAAATATCTTCCACTTGCACAGAAAGACATATGTCACCACCAATGAGAAAACATTGGTGGAGGGGGAACAACTAGTGACCCCAATGCTGTAGCACTCTAGGGACCACTGTTGACTCAGATCACACCCACCGTGAAACAGACCCCTGGAGTAATGCAATGATGTTCTGCAAAAACCCCCTTTGCCCTTAGGGAAATCTTTCTAAAGGAAACTGGGCTCAAATGAAATAGAGAAACTACATTTATTGGCATAGTTCCCAGTCCTGCACTCTGGGACTGACTTTTCTTACCTTAAAAAAGAGGATTCCATGAGATGATCTACAGTATTAAGTCCTGCTCTGAAACACCACAATTCATCAAGGTCGCTTCAAAAACTGTGGGAAAATGGGTTCAGCATAATAGATTTTTCCCATGAACTTCTTGAAGCCAGCCCATGTGAGTGAAAGCCAGTGGACACGCATCAAATGATAGAGAATCCCTCTTTCAAGCAGTGTTCTTCCACCTACTCTCCTATTAGTGAAAGCAGGAAGAAATTCCAAATAACCTTTAGTTGCTTTGAAGTAGGCCGAGGGAAAGAAAACTCTCTAGGCGGTCTTACCAGTACAGTTTCTTCCATAACTAATGAAAATGCTTCATAAAACTAAAAAGCAGAATAGAAGCATAAAGAAAATTTCCAGAACAGCAATACAGGCAGTTTTTTCAAAACTGATTTTAGGAAGTTTGTTTCCTTCAAGCTGGAAGGATATTCTATAAACTAAGCAATGATGTCTATTTCAAATAAAAAAACCAACAAGGCTGTTGATGTGTGCCATCAAGTCAGTTCTGCCTCAAAGCAACTATTTATAGAGTTTCTAAGAGCAGTGGTGGGAGTTGAACAGTCAACCTTGCAGTTGCCAATCC
>NW_006408628.1:2804359-2814271 GCF_000296735.1 Chrysochloris asiatica
GGAGTAGAAAGCCTCATCTTTCTCCCGCGGAGCAGCTGGTAGTTTCGAACTGCTGACCTTAAGGTTCGCAGCCCGATTCATAACCACTACACATATAGTTGTTATTATTTAAAATTATGTTCCTATAATTTTTTTTTCTCAAACATCTTTTTCATATCACCAGCCAAATTGGTTATTGAGATTTACTTTCTATTATTTGATTTCTAAAATCAGTAGATGCACTGAAGATTATTTCTTTGAAATGCCACACATCTCTCTCCACTCTCCAAGTCCCAGACTCCCATGGAACATTGTGCCCACCTCCTACATGAGAATCCCTTTATACTCACACTAGCCCATCAAAATGTGAGCCAAGCTTACTTTCCAAATGAGAAATATCAGGTGAATTACATTCAAACAGATTTAGAAGTCACATCAAAAAACTATAATACAAGTGGCACTATGATTGCTTATAAACACGAACTTTTGTTTTAGAAATATAAACAAAAAGATGATTCTTAAAATTGTAAAAGTCATCCCTATCTCAAACATTAGGCACTGGGCAGGCAGCCTGACTCACACTGGATACAGATACACAGATCAGTTAGACAGATAAAGTTTTACAACAGAAGTTAACAAAGTCATAATAGCCAGAATTCAAACATGTTACCAAAATGAACACATATACACAAACACATAAAATATTCTTCATCAGGGACTAGAAGCAGAGAAGACAGGCATCTGACCTTACTAAGTGGATAATAGATACTTCTTTCAAAAGGACAGTGAGGATGCATCTTCTCTGTCTAAGCTGTACCTGCAGCTCTCCAATGCTTACCCATTTAAACACTCTCTGAATGTACCTATTTCCTTTACTGGCAGAGAGGAGATGGGTTTCTAATGTTACTCTCCATGCCGCTAGTCTCTGAGTCCCAGGAGATTCTGGTTTTGTTCAGCATTGGACCATTGGCACTCGAATGGATAGCAGATTGCTTGGCACATAGCAAATGCTGAGTAAATACTTGTTGGATTGTTAAATGAAGGTTTCTCTTTTTTTCCACCTAACACACAATCCGTAAGTGCCCACTATAGATCCTAGCAGATAGCTAGCACAGTTTTCATTCTAAGTCAGATTTTAGGATGAGAAAAAGCCTACTTGGACTTGAACTGTGTTCTTAGATTAGCAGTCCCTTGAGTATTTCCCATGAGTGTTTCCCTTGAGTATTCCCCATGATCACAGTGAATTACAGGGAACTTCCTGGCTTTGGCTGCTTCCTGTGTTGCTTATGGACTTCATATCCAGCTAAAAGATCGGCTTCTTTGTCCAGCACCTACCTATCCCTCTATGGGAAATTTGGTAGTTAGACTTCATCCAGTTGAGACTCAAAAAACTTAACACTTGTGAGTAAAAAGTTTTTAAAGAATAAAAATTCAGATTTATCACCTACTCATTTTGTATAAAAATACATATAGCTTCCTTTCCTATTCCTTCCAGAACAAAAATTATTAGCATTGCTCTTATTACCCTATAAAGGCATTCCACCCTGGGAGCCTCTTGAGAGAGTTTTTTTAAAAATATAAATTTGGTCTATTTACTCTGTGTTTAAATATCCCCAAATGCTTTCAACATAAAGTCCAGATTCACTAGCTTGAGTTAGTAAAAACTTGACGACCTGGCTCATAATTATTCTTCAGGCTCAACCCTGCCATCTTACCCAATAATACTCCCAATAAATCTGAATTATCTGTGGTTCCAAAATACATATTGCTGCATTTTTACCTCTTACCCTCCCTATATGATAAGTGTCCTTCCTCCTTCCTCCTTCCATTGAATTCTTGGCATACACACACATACACACACTTCACCAGGCTAACTAACATATCTGTATTTTTAACTTGCTCAGGAGTCATTCTTCCAAAAAGCCTTATAGACCCCCATCCATCACACCCTCCCACAATCTTAGTTAGTTACTACTCCCCGTACCATCACAAATTATTTGTCTGCTCCTCCCTTTCCCAATAGGCTAGAAACTCCTGAAGGACAGGGTCTGGGTCTAAATGCCTTTGAATCCCCACAAGCCAGCATAAGCCTTGGCATCTAGTAACCACTCAGTACAAGTTAATGAATTAAATGAACACATATGCCCATGCTCTTTCTTTGCTGTTGTTTAGACTTACTCCCAAAAGACTCTGTATGAATTTATTACGCAACCCTTTAACTCAACGTAACCAAGAACAGGTAAATTGTTTCTAAAAGGATGTATCTATAGTAGCCTTCTTTGTTTGACTTGCTATGGCTAAACTTTTGAACTTGATACTGAAATCAATGTGTAGACCACCCTGCATGCTCATCCTCCCAAGCACTTATCTCCTTCTTTAGTCTCCTGTTTGGGACATGTCTGTTCCTATTGATATTTTTCATTAGATTGCTGTGGGAACTGGGATCCTTTTGCTTGGCACTAGATTGTAAGAAGATGTCGTACCCAGGATTGTGACAAATATGTGTCCCAATGCCCGCATGGTCATAAATACAATGAGAGACTGATAGACACATTGGGCATACTTTATTGACAACTGGTGAATGACTCTTCATGAATTATTAATCTGCTCACAAAGCTGGAAACCATTATTTTATCGAGCATTATTCTCTAATTAGACATAACCATAGATAGCCACCTAAGGTCTGTATGTGAGCACAGTTGGCCTCCAGTAAGAACAAAGGGACAGTGGTCTGTTCAGCCTATTTTATGCTGAATGTTGTCAAGTTATAAATGTCTCTGCATCAATCATTTCAACAAAAATGTGTTGAACAAGTAAATTTGCAACTCAAGGAGATAAGAACTCCTATATAAAAATATTCTGTCTAAAGCACAGACTTTTTTGAGGGGAGGTACTTATGGTAATATATGGAGTCCTCGTTTGGGGCTGCAGGTCAATGTGTTGGGCTACAAAGTCAGTTTGTACTATAAGGTTGGCAGTTCAAACTTCCCAAAAACCCTATGTAGGGTTGTTAGGAGTTGGAACCGACTGGACGGAACTTAATAGTAACAACAACAACACTGTAATGCACACTCAAATAAAAATATAAACACATCCTTAAAGTTCATTGTCAGTAATGTAATTTTACTTAAAGAAAGATGTCTTAATGAAATGTATTCTCTACCCATCCCAATGGCATTTTTAGAAAATTCGATTTCATGTTGGGAGTCCTGGTGTGGCACGATAGGGTCAGCCCTGGAGCACCGCAAGTCAGTTTGAACTGCAAGGCCGGCAGTTTAAATCCACCAGCCCCTCCTAAGAAGCCCTATATAGGGTTGCTATGAGTTGGCACTTAACAACAACACTGTGTTACCTTAATTTGAATACTTTGCTTTGTCAACCTTAAGTTACTTAAGAGCTAGAGTAGTCACGTGAGTGAATTTAGGGTCACTTCTGTCAAAATCCACAGTATTTGAGAGAGGCATTAACTGTCTAGCCTATTTGCACAACTCACATTAAACTTTCCATTGGGGAAAAAACCCTCATAATTTTTAAGCTGAGCACTTTTAAATTACATCTATAGATCTTCCTTGCATGAATGGACAGCTGGCTTCTTATCTGGCGATGTTTGCTGCAATCCTCCTCATAAAATTAAGCAGCTATACGATCAATTAAATGTCTTAAAAGGCAGTGTGAAGGTACTCTCTTAGGGTACCACATTGCCTCTGGTTTGTGTGCGGACTACTGTGCTTGATTAAGAATGGTAACAGACACTTGATAACATTGCAAAAGAAATATAAATCAACTCAGAGGAGCAATAAAGCAGATTGTCATCAAGGGAAACGATTTATTGCTTAAATGTGTTAAATTCAATTGCAGAAAACTTTATTGAGTTATTTTGATAGTCCTGATCAAAATTTAATTCCTTTACCCAAAATTTGTCACAGTCAAAATGCAAAGGCAAAAGAAATGCTGCCATTAGTTCACTGTTAATAAAGTTGTCATTGCTAGCTAAAATCCTCATGTGTACCTTGTGCCAATTAGTAACAAAGATCCATGAGACTGAAGGAGACCTTTTAGATCAGTTAATGTCTGGCTACTTATTATTCTGAACCATTAAACTGAGAACCTACAATTTTCTGACTTAGTCACAAACTTTGCTAGTTGATAACTTTGTTCGTTGATAACAAAGTTACACTGACCTTGTTTAAAACTAATGAAGGGTGTATTTTATGTTCTCTTGATAGACTACTTTTCTTTTTGGCAGGCAACTGGGAATTAGATTGCATAAACTTTGTACCACTAATAATTTAAGGAAGATGGTAACACTCCTGAAACAGATCATTTGACCTTAAAAAAAAAAAAAAAAAAGACAACTTGTAAGTATTACGAGTCTTGGGTAGGATCAGTACAGACTGATAACCACAAGGTCAGTAGTTCAAACCCACCAGCCACTCCTTGGAAAGCCTACACAGAGTGGCTATGATTCAGAATTAACTCAATGGCACTTAATTGAGTCAGTTAGCAAGTATCACTAATACTAACAAATATAATGTTATCCAAAATCTAATTAATAATTTTGAATTGTAACTATAAAATAAGAAGCTATGGTAGTGTAGTGGATTACAAACTGGGCTGCTAATCTCAAGGTCAGCAGTTCGAATCTATCAGTTGCTTCTGGAGAGAAAGATGAGGTTTTCTGTACCCCTAAAGTTTTAGAGCCTTGGAAACCCTATACAGGGTCACTATGAGTCAGAACTAATTCAGTGGCGCACAACAACCACTACCACCTATAAATTGGTTAAAAAAAAAAAAATTGTAAAAATGAAGATGAATGTTGATCTTCAGTATATTTCTGAATCTTTACGTGTATTATTTCTTTAACCTTCAAAATGACCCATGAAGCAAACACTGAGTTTTACAACTAAACACTGAAGCTTAGAGAAGTTTTGTAACTTAAGCAAGTTAAGGCTAAGAAGTTAAGGTAACTTCCTACAAGTAGAAGATTCTGGAACAATATCCAAACCAAGCAACATGACACCAGTACCCTCACTATGAACTACTGACAATGCTGAAGAAAAAGGGTTCATTTTCTATAAGAGACGGTTTCTCCTTGGATATGGTGGCTGTACTCACATATCGGAGAGTTGGTGTCTTTATCTCTTGTATGTAACCAACAGGTATATAACCAACATATCGAAATGAAAGACATTTATTTCCACAGTTCCATATTTTGCAATGCTAATAAATATTACATTCTCACTAAGATTTACATGAGAAAAATGTAGACTTCATGTAAATGAATGTTAATCCCTGGGAATAACATTTGCTTCCTGGGAAATGTGTGCTAAATATCAGACAGCTTACCTTTGAAATGTCTAGCATCTGTAAATAATGCATTGAAAAGCAAGATGACAGGAACATGGGATGGATTTTATGATGATGTACTATGTCCCCTCAGCATTGTCAATGTGTTCTCTCCTTCACCAGTGACCAGAGCTAGACAGCTGTTCTTTTAGATAGCATAAAAAGAAACCAATAAAATTTATTTCCACTTTTCCCTTTTCTTTTACCTCCAACTAAGGATAGATAGTAGGACTCACCCCTCCCAGGTGGCACACTTTTTTCTTAAATTACATTAATTAGGAGATAATACTTGGAAGGAACAAGACCAAAAAAGTTGAAGAATTTGAAGCAGCATGCCACAAAGTATTGGGATGCCGCGTGAGATGCCTTCCCTGGCCAGGCTGGAGAGCAGCCGTTGTTAGGTGTCATGAAGTCAGTTCTGATGCATAGCTACCCTGTACATAGGTACAAAGGAATGAAACATTACTTGGTCCTGCACTATCCTCACAATTGTTGTGCATGAGTCCATTACTGCTGCCATTGTGTCAATCATCTCCTTGGGAGTCTTCCTCTTTTTAGTTAACCCTCCATTTTACCAAGCATGATGTCTTCCTCCAGGGACATCCTATTAACATGTTCAAAATATGAGTGACAAAGTCTCTTGATAGTTTATTTCTCATTCCTTCTATTTACCTCATTTTTTAAAAGTTTTGGTAGTAACCTAATAAGAAACTGAAAGAACAAAGTTCTCTCTTCTCCGTCTTTGCCTTGTTTCTTTAGCCTAGTGGAGTTAGCTATTTCTACATCATTCTTACCCATGCAGGCCTATATCTTCCTGCTTATCTGTGGGATCCTTATCCTAGCCACATTACAGCTGCCTCATTGCCCTATGTAGTCTTGATTCATCAGCTAGCATGCGTCCTTGCATAGAATAGACACCCAAACAACACTTGGCAAGGAATAATTGAATGGACTTGAAAATCATAATGGAAGATGGTCTTGGAACAAATTTTCTGCATGCACTAAAAATGGCAGTTGGCATAGTAATGAACAACATGAGCCTTAGGGATGTCAGACTTCATTGTGCATCCCTGGTCTACCACAGATTAGCTAGAGGCTTGGGTCAGTCACCTAGCCCCATTTCATTTCCCTACCTCTACAGCTGAGACAGTCAGCATGAACCACATTCAGCTCTGTGTACAACATGAAGCAAATATACAATAATAGCATATGTTTGTTTGTGGTAAGCAAATAATGTAATTACACCCATAATGTGGAGATTTTAAATGAGTCACTGAAACTGATGTATCCTAGGCAAATTTTAGAACAGCCATTCAAGTTCTACGAAGGAGTAGACACTGTTTATTCTTTTTTCCTGAGGAAAAAGAGTGGAATTTAATTCAGAATAATAGTAAACAGCCACCAGACGGGAAGTTCAACTGCTGAAGGAAGAGCTGCCGTAGTTGTTTTATTTTTGTTCAGGTGGAAAAGTTCATTCATTATGGGGCATTGCTAGCTCCCCGGGTGAACATCATGCCGATGATAGTCTGTCTGGCTTCAAAGCCTTCCCCTCATTTTAGGTGACTCTCACGGACTGCTTATTAAGAGTCCCTTCAGCTTGTCTTTGTATGCAGTGCAGTAAATTTTGGGAAAAGAAGCTGTGGCCACTGGGACTATTTGCATCTGATCATTTATACACAACCCACCAAGCTTCTAGGTAGATTGGAAAATTATATAAACACCTCCCAAACCTACCAGGATTGCAGTCCCTCTCAGGTGCCTAATACCAAGTGGTGTGTCTGTCTGGGGACCTGCATTGCCAATTGCCTTTCTGTCTTCCATGCTTGCCGCATCAGTGAACAGTCATTGCTGCTGACAAGACTTTGATGGCCTTAACACTGAAGTGGGAAAACTTCTCCGGCTGCTGCCTGGTTCAGATTGCCCCTGACATTGTTCAGAGATGTGCAGTTAATGCAAGATGCAGATCCTGGCACTGGGGCTGCCGAGTTTCTATTTTAGCTAGTGTCCACCACACGGTGACAGGGCTGCCCGAGGCAAGAGAAATCACTGCAGGCACCAGTCAAAACAAGCTCCCTGTATCCGATTATCCCACGAGTGTGCCTCTCAGATGCCCTTTCCGATCTTTTCACCCTTCATACTCTCTCTGCCTTTCCCACTCCCGAAATGGATTTATCCCAGGGGTGATTACAGCTAATGGCTGTACAATTTTCATACACTTTCATCCAAGACGTATTTATATAAACCTTCCTATTACTGAAACGTGGGCACAATTTAAAATGGTGTATCAACTTGAGATTCAACTAACTTTTTATTGCATACCCACCCCATGTCAGGTTGTCATTGTAACACACCTTTCTTGGCAACTTTCTGGTCGTTCTCATTGTGAAATCTGAATGTTTCTCATAGGAAACTTGCAGCTAAAGAATGTAGAATTCAGTTTGCATAGCTTTTTCTGGCAGATATTCAGTACTAGATATTCAGTTGTATTATTAACAAGCTAATGACAGTATCTCTTTTACGTTAACTTGAGACCTACTTCTAATTGCAAAAAGACACCCCCATTTTTTTGCCTCCTTTGCCCACCTTCCCAATTCTAAAAAGAGTTGAGTAGAGATGGTTTTAAGGTACATTCAAATATAATTTCAACCTGCCTAAATTTATTTTTGAGGTCCTTCAAGTCTCATAAGAAATTTTAACTTTAAATATAATTGAGTTGTTGTGTTGTTAAGTGCCGTCGAGTCGGTTCCGACCCATAGCGACCCTGTACAGGGTTTCCGAGGGTGTAAATCTTTACGGGAGTAGAAAGCCTCATCTTTCTCCCGCGGAGCGACTGGTAGCTTCGAACCGCTGACCTTAAGGTTCGCAGCCCGATTCGTAACCACTACGTTACCAGAGATCCTTGACCCATAATAATAGGATAGGCACTGGACTGTGGGTCAGTGGTTCAAAACCACCAGGCACTTCACCAAAACCTATACAGGTTCGCTATAAATCAGAACCAACTCCACAGCATCTAACAACAACAACAACAACGCTTTCACACACATAGTTTAACCTAGTATAAATCATTATTCAAAAAGGTTGCCAAGTGCCCTCGAGCTCTTTCTGTCTCATAGGGCCCCTGGGTAGGGTTTCTGAGGCTGTAAATCTTTGCAGGAGTGAAAAACTTCATCTTTCTCCCATGAAATGGCTGATGGTCTCAACTGCCAACCTTGTGGTTCACAGTCGAGTGCTTCTCATATGGAGTCTAATCAATATTACAAACTCCTCCCTTTCACATTACATTAAGAAGATTTGGGGATGATAGTTATGGAATATAATTGTCAGTGAAAAGTGTCTTATTCAGAGCACCTTTCAGAAACATAAACTGTTATATATGCTCCCAGAAAATGTAGAGACTAGTCATCCTCTAGATGAATAAACTGACCAAAAATAGCAAAAGAAAAAAAGGCTGAGGGGAAAATGAAGATGGTTGGCAAGATCTCTCAGTTTAATTGAATAAACAAGGGAATTCCAAATACTGTCCTACAAGCCCTCTCAAAGCCAAACCAGTTTGGCAGACTCTAAAGTACAAAGTAGTTCCTGCAGGACATTAAGAAGTTCGGGCTTTCTTCCAGATCTGCCAAATGACTTCAATTTCCCTTTCTTGCTGGGTAAGAGGAAAATATAAAATCTTTATGGTACATGCCAGAAGCATTATTATTTGTCAATACCATGAATATGGAAATGATAAAGATACCATAGTGCATTGTAAGACACAGGAGTGTTTTTCCACTTATTGTTTGGTTGGTTATACTGCAACCTTCTGAAGATAAAAATATAAATGATATTGCTATCTCCATATTAAATTAAGGAATTGAAATTCAGAAAGACCATACAGCTAATAAGGCACAGAACCAAAACTAGGACACATGGCTTGTGATTCCAAGTCCTTTACCCTGGCCATTGTACTATGTTTTGTCAAAGAGATTGGGAGATTGGGGGGTGGGAGATAGAAGGAGTCATTTCAACTGTGAATGTTGTTGTTAGGCGCCATTGAGTTGGTACCGGCTAATAGCAACCTTATGCACGTCAGAATGAAACACTGCCTGATCCTGGGCCAACCTCACTATTGTTGCCACGCTTGAGTCCACTGATGCTGCTACTTGGCCAGTCCTTCTTGCTGGGGGTCTTCCTCCTTTTCTCTGACCCTCCACCTTACCAAACATGATATCCGTCTCCAGCTACTGGTCCCTCCTGATAGTATGTCCGAAGTATGAGAGACGAAGTTTAGCCATCTTGGTCTCCAAGGAGCACTCTAGCTGCACTTCTTCCAAAATGGATCTGTTGGTTCTTTTGGCAGCCCATTATTTGGCACTTTCAATATTCTCCTCCAACACCATAACTCAAAATCATCAATTCTTCTACAGTTTTCCTTATTCTATGTCCAGCGTTCACATGCATATGAAATTATTGAAATTACCATGGCTTGGGTCAGGCACACCTTAGTCCTCAAGTTGGCATCTTTGCTCTTTAGCACTTCAAAAATGTCTTGTGCAGCAGATTTGCCTAAGGTAATATACCATTTGATTTCTTGACTGCTGCTTC
>NW_006408628.1:2814981-2884626 GCF_000296735.1 Chrysochloris asiatica
GACCACACAGAAAAGAGTAGAACTACTCCAAAGACTTTCCAAGGTTGCCATCTTTATGGAAACAGATGGCTACATCTTCCTCATATAGGGTGAAGAGTGGGTTAAACTGCCAATCTTTTGGTTGGCATCTGAGTACTTTAACCACTGAGCCATCAGGGCTTCTTAGATATAGAGTTTCTGTTAGGTGCTGCTGAGCCAGTTCTAAACCACAGTGACCCAATGTGGACCAGAAGGAAACATTGCCAGGACCTGCTCCACCCTTACTATCATCACCAGATTTGAACCCATTGTTGCAGCCTCTGTGATAATCCATATTGTTGAGAGGCTTCTTTTTCACTGATTCTCTACCAAGAATGATATCATTCTCCAAAGACTCATCCTTCCTGATAGCATGTCCAAAGAACATGAGACAAACTCTCACCATCCCCACTCCTAAGGAGCATTTAGACTGTACTTCTTCCAACGCATTCTTCTGGCAGTCCACGGTATAATAGATATCATTCACCAACACAATAATTCAAAGACTTCATTTCTTCTTTTGTTTTCCTTATTCTTTGTACAGCTGTTTCATGCACAAGGGGTAATTGAAAAGACTATGTCTTGGATCACATGCACCTTAGCTCTCAAAATGGGTTTTGAGATTAAATCCAATCTTGGACTTTTAACACTTTACAGAGGTCTTTTTGCAGCAATTTTCTCAAAACAATACCCCATTTTATTTCTTGATTGTTGCTTCCATGGGCACCGATTGTGAATCAAAGTAAAATGAAATTCTTGTGAACCTCAACAACATTTTCTCAGTGTATAATGATGTTACTTATTAGTCCAATTGTGAGGATTTGTTTTGCTTTTTCTTTCTGTGGAGGTGTCATCCATATTGAAGGCTCTAGTTTTTGATTCTCATCAGTGTTTCAAGTTCCCTTCACTTTCAGCAAGCAAAGTGTGTCATCTGCATGCCACACAAAATTATTCATGAAACTTTTCCCAATATTGATGCCACATTCTTGTTCATATAGTCCAATTTCTTGGATTGTTTGTTCAACATTGATATTGAATATTGATGGTAAAAGGATATTAGCCTGATACATGTTTTCCTTATTTTAGACTATGTAATTTTCCTTGATTGTCCTCAAATAACTCCCTCTTGGTCTATGTACAGATTCTGCATGAGCACAATTAGTCTTTCTGGAATTTCCATTATTTGTAATGTTTTTCATCATTCATCATGATCCACACATATGATCCTCTACATAATAATAAAACACAGGTAAATATCTTTCTGGTATTCTCTTCTTTCGATCAAGATACATCTGAATTCAGCAATGATATTCCTTATTCCACATCCTCATCTGAATATGCCTTGAATTTCCAGGAGTCCTGGTATAGTATTGTAGGATTAGTACTGGACTATTAACCACAATATCAGTGTTTCAAAGTCACTAGCCGCTCCTAGGAAACCCTATTCAGCATTGTTATGAATCAAAATAGACTTGACGGCTCTTAGCAACAACTGGCATACAACTGTAACTGCTTTTAAATTATCTTCAGCAATATTTTATCTGCATGTGAAATTAATGATAATGCTTAATGGTTCCCACATTCTGTAGGATCACATTTGTTTGAAGTAGACAAAAATATGGATCATTTCCAGTTAGTTAGCCAGGTAGCTGTCTGCCTAATTTCTTGGCATAGACAAATGAGTGCTTCCAACATAAAATTTATTTGTTAAAACATCTCAACTGGTGTTCTGTTAGTTTCTGAGCTGTATTTTTCACCAAAGCCTTCAGCGTAGCTTGCACATTGTCCTCCATTGTCATCTGTTCATGGTCATATGCTACTTCCTGAAACTGTTAAACATCGACCAATTCTTTTTGATACAGTGACTCTGTGTATTCCTACCACCTTCTTTTCATGTCTTCAGCATTTTCAATATTTGCCCATATAATTCACCCACATTGCAACTCAAGGCTTCATTTTTCTCTCCATTTTATTCAGTTTGAGAAATACTAAGTTCATCCTTTACTTTTGGTTTTCTAACTGCAGGTCTTTGTACATTTCATTGTAACACTTTACCAAGTGTTCTAGAACTACCCTTTGAAATCTTCTGTTCAACTTTTTTATTTCATCATTTCTTCTATTTGCTTTAGACATTCTACATTCAAGAGCAAGTTTGAGTCTCTTCTGACTTTCATTTTTGTCTTTTCCTTCTTTCCTGTCTTTTGAATGATTCTTTGCTTTCTTCATGTATGTTGTCCTTGATATCATGTCACAACTCACCTACTTTTCAGTCACATCTATTCTTGAGATGGTTTCTAAATTCAATTAAGACATACGCAAAGTCATACGGTGCCTTTCATGAACTTCTGTTAATTTTCTTCAACTTCAATTGATGATCTCCTTCACAGTCAGCCCCTTGCCTTGTTCTGACTTGACTAATGACATTGAATGTCTTTATCATCCCTTTCAACAAATGTAGTCATTCTGATTCCTGTGTATTCCATCTGGTGAGGTCCATGTGTATAGTCACATTTCGGTTGTTGAAAATATGTATTTGTTATGAATAAATCACTGGTCTTGCAAGATTCTATCATGATGTCTCTAGCATTATTTCTATTACAAAGGCCATATTTTCCAATTATTGATCCTTCTTTGTTCCCAACATTCCAATCACCAGTAATTATTACTGCATTTGATTGCATGATTGATCAATTTCAGACTGTGGAAGCTGGTAAATATTCTTCAATTTCTTTATCTTTAGTATTAATTACTAACTCATAAATTTGAATAATATTCATATTATCTGGTCTTCCTAGTAGGCATGTAGATATATTCTACTGATAACATTGCTGTTATTATTGTTATGTGCCGTGGAGTCGGTTCCGACTCATAACGACCCTTTATAGGGTTTCTGAGGCTGTAAACCTTTACGGGACCAGAAAATCTCATCTTTCTCCCATGGAACAGTTGGTAGTTTCTAACTGCTGATAACAGTGTACTTCAGGATAAATGTTCTTTTTGATAATGAATGTGACACCATTCCTCTTTAGTTTGTCATTTACAGCATGGTAAACTATATGACTGTCAAATTCAGAAAAGGCCAATACCAGGATAGACTTCAGAATGCTGCTGTTGGTAATGAATGTGCTGCTGCTCCTCTTCAATTTGTCCATAGTAAACTATATGATAGTCAAATTCAAAGTGGCCAATATGAGTCCATTTGTGGACTCACTGATATTGATCCTTATGCACTCTATTATATCTTGATGACTTCCAATTTTCCTAGATTCATACTCTGAACATTCCAAATTCTGGTTATTAATGGATGTTTGCAACTTTTTGTTTTGTTTTGTTTTGTTTTCCATTTTGAGTCATGCCACATAAGCAAATGAAGGTTCCAAACTTTTCATCTATAACATTAAAAGCGGTTCTACTTTGAGGAGACAGCTCAAAGAAAAGTATTTTGAGACCTTTCAAACCTGAGTGGCTCATCTTCCAGCACTCTATCAGACAGTTTTCCAGTGCTGTTCATTAGATTTTCACTGGCCAGTATTTCCAGTAGAAATAATCAGATCATCCTTCCTAGTCTGTCTTAGTCTAGAAGCTCCACTGAAATCTGTTCAATGTGGGTGATCCTGCTGGTATTTGAAATACTATCAAGAATAGATTAGAAGGAGTCCTGGAGTGGCACTGTGGGCTAATGCATCAGACTGCAAAGTGGTTTGAATTGCAAGGTCGATGGTTCGAGCTCAGCAGCTGCTCCTTGGAAACTCTATACAAGGTCCCTGTGGGTAGGCATCGGCTCGACGGCACTTAACAACAACAACATAGATTAGAAGGTAGAACTGTGACTGTAGGATAAGGACTGAGCTGCTAACAAGGTTGGCAGTTCTGATCCTCTGGAGAAACATGAGACTTTCTGCTCCCAGAAAGATTTACAGCCTCGAAAACTGAGTGCAAGTAACAATGACAAGATGGATTAGAAGCCCTATTTTAACAGACGTGTCTTCAGAGTTGCTGGTTCATTTATTAATTAGAACCAAACATTGTGAAAAGATTGAATTTGTAAAGTCTTCAAGAAGGTTATGGCAAGCTACTAATAACTAGCAAGTTAGGGTTGTTGCCTTCAGTTGCCTTCTCTTCAGCCTCTATGGGACTTGGAAGTTCTGATGACCTTCCAGGAATGTCCCCAAATATCAGCAGTCCACTGCAATAACCAATTCACTTAGTCCTCTCTACAGAAGCTATCCTCATTCTGGGGTGACTAGTGTCAAACTGAAACGTGATAGCCAAACAAGCTATTACAGAATAATTAACAGGTTGTGGCATTTGGAATTGACCATGAATAAGTATCCTAACCTTTGAATTTATATTTTGCATCTATAATTGAGGACACTACAATGTTCTTTACAAAACTTCTTAAAAGATCACAAAAGGTTAACAAATGAATCTCTTTATTATCTATGGTTCAGGCATTTTTCTATGCTCAGTTTCAATTCTGTGAGAGGTGCTAGCATTTATTATACTGTTTTGAAGATGGGAAAGCTACAGCATTGAAAAGTTAAGTAACTTGCCCAAGGGTACACAGCTAATACATAGCAAAATTCACCATGCCTGCTATGGTACTTCCCAGTTTCGTTAATTTTCATATACTCTATGTTCCATGTCCTAATGTGGTGCTGTGGGTTAATGTGCTGGACTGCAAAGTTGCTTTGAACCACAAACTCAATGGTTCAAGTTCACCAGTTGCTCCTCAGAAGCCCTATGCAGGGTCGCTATAGGTCAAAACCAACTCGATGGAACTTAACATCAAGCCATGTCTCTTAATTGTCAAAGTCTTTCAGATTAGTTGCCTTGGATAACAGGGTATAAAACCCCCATAGTGTTCAGGAATTCATTGCTCAATACGTCTTCTAGCAATCATAGAATAACCACTCTGAAGAGTGGAGTATATAGGTGGTGCAAACGGCTAGCTTACTCAACCGCTAAGCTCAACCAGAAGAATGCCCTGGTGATGATCTACTTCAAAAAACATCAGTCATTGAAAACCACAGAGAGCATGTTCTAAACTCTCTATATATGTTAAAGAATTATACAATTAAACATAAAACCAAAGTAGTAAAATACACTGGAAAGTTGAATTAATTGTGGCAGATGTATTTGTTAATATCTGCAGTAAGTGAATCGTGCAACAAAGGATTAAACAGAAAAAAGAAAAAAAAAAAAACCTTCTGCCAGGAGCTTTAGGAGCCAGGGTTTCTAATAGATCAGTGTGAGCTCTCACTTTGAAATCCATCATTATTAATTGTTCATCTTTTAGAAATATCTTTGCTAACACAGTGACTAACAGCCCAATACAAACTGCTGTAGAAAATATGAAATGGTGCCTGGCTGGTTCCTTTTAGATTAATAGCGTAAATGATCACAGTAGCACTTGATCCAGTGGTAAGGGGTGTGTTTTAAGCAAGATAGTTGTTTTGCTCAAAATTCAAAAAGTATCTGTGACAATGATACTACATCTAAATAAATAACATTTGTGATATTTAACAGGATAGAAAGCATTTTAAAATGTAATGTGGTGTTTCTAAGGAAACATATAGATGCTTAGTCTGAAAAAAAGTAACCCCGTGGCAATCTTTCCAGGTTTCTGTCGATTTCAATGAAATTGAAAACAAGGGTTTAAATTTTTAACTTGATGAAACTATTAGGGAAATCATGAAATTTGACAAACATTCCTAGTGACAATGTTCCAAGAATCTGAACATCTTTACAATGGAAAGATCCCATTAGGTTCTCACTACACAGTTGACTGAAATGCCTAAGTTTCCTCATTTCCACACCTTGCTTTTGTTGTTGTGAAGTTGTGAATTGCTATTGACTAGCTTCTGACTCATAGCACCTCTGTATAGGGTTTCCAAGGAGCAGCTGGTAGGTTTGAATCACCGACTTTGCAGATAGCAGTCCAGTGCTTATCTGACAGCGCCACACCTCGACTCCACTCTCACACCCTAGTTGTTGTTGTTGTTATGTGCCGTGGAGTCGATTCTGACTCTATACAGGGTTTCCGAGGCTGTAAATCTTTACGGGAGCAGAATGCCTCATCTTTCTCCCGCGGAACTGCTGGTAGTTTCGAACTGCTGACTCTGAGGTTCGCAGCCCAATTCGTATCCACTACGCTACCAGAGCTCCTTCTCAGACCCAGAGGGGAAAAAAATCCATGAAATTATTTAATCATTCTGCATCAACTGATTCACATTTATGTGTGGGAGCTAGCAAAATTGGCTGAGGGATATACACCAAAAATAATTTATCACCTTCCTGGAAGGCATTTCATATCCACCGTCCTATCAGTTCCATCTCCATCTCTGCTTACTGACTTTGGAATCTGATTTGGAGTCCTCTTCCAATATATCAATATTAGTATGCATAAGGTTGAGTGGAGAAAGGTAATTGGTATAAAAACACGTAAATACCTAGTTTTGCTGTAGGAAAGTAACTGTCCCTGAAAACAGTCTAGTGAGCTGAGCCTTAACGATTTCTGCTTCTCTGCAGTGTTGAATCTTTTATTTCATTTAGGTCAGACTCAAAATCCTGGTGCGGTGTTGTCATATAAGCACCAGACTGCTAACTGCAAGGTCGACAGTTCAAACCTACCAGCAGATCCTCAAAGCCTGTATAGGGTGGCTATGAGTCTGACTCAGTGGCACTTAACAACAGAAACAACAACATGGTCAGGTCACTCTAGTAAGCAGTACAAAGGAATTGCCTTGGTATTTGGCACAATGATGATAATATGCATAAAACTAGAGTTTGATTACCATATGTTCATTGTGTTAATTTTCTTTCAGCCAAATGCTCCCTAGATCTTGTTTTCTGTCTCTTTTAGTTTCTCCTAGATTCTCCTGGATTCTAATGTTTTCCTTCCATTTTCAATAATGCTCTAGTGGGGAGCATGCAAAAGTACTCCTTTATTGTAGAAATGGCCACAGTAGGAGTAATATTACACTAATATTACACTTCTCTGCTGTAGTTGTCCTCATTGTCAACGATTGTTAGTTTCATAAAAATGAAGTGTAATGTTCACAGGCAGGCCAAGTAATTATTGCAAATATCAGATTTTTATAACAACAACGGCAACAAAAAAAAAGATATGCATTGTTCAGAAACCTTATCAGATGATTTCTATTATAAAATGTTTGCATATTTGAAATGAATGCTCCCCTTCCATCTCTAAAACTCCAGCTTTGAGAAATATCATTTTTATCATTGGATGTTACAAACCACATTAAGTGGCTGGCTGAAAAGGCTGAATGACAGATGGGGCATTTTCAAGTGATTCTATGCCAAAGTAAGCATCATAGGGGGAACCCCAAGGAGGATGTTACCCTAATTTTAATACCAGAAGCAAAATTTACTTTCAGCAGTACAGCTGGAATAAATGCTACGATCATCTACTGAAGTCCTACTGTGCTGAGAGCCTTTATGGTATTCAAGGCCCAGTGATGAAATTAGCCTGTAAATAAATGTCCTCCTATGCCAGATTCCACGGCAGAGATAACAGAACACAGAGCAAATGCACCACAAATGAGTTCAGGGCCTGAGTAAGATTTAAGAAATAAAAACAGGATATCCTTTTCCAGTGACTGGTCCCTCCTGACAATATGTCCAATGTATTGGCCATCCTGACTTCCAAGGAGCACTCTAGCTGTATTTCATCCAACACAGATCTATTAGTTCTTTTGGCAGTCCATGGTACTTTCAATATTCTCCTCTAACACCATAACTCAAATGCATCAATTCTTCTATGGTCTTCCTTATTCACTGTCCAGATTTCACATGCACATGAGGTTATTGAAAATACCATGGCTTGAGTCAGGCAAACCTTAGTCCTCAAACTGACATCTTTACTCTTCAACACTTTAAAAAGGTCTTGTGCAGCAAATTTGCCTAATGCAATATGTTGTTTGATTTCTTGATTGCTGCTTCCATGAGTGTTGATGGTTTATCAGAGCAAAATGAAGTCTTTGACAACTTCAGTCTTTTCTCCATTGATAAGAATGTTGTTTATTGGTCCATGGTGAGGATTTTTGTTTCCTTACACTGAGATGCAATCTATACCGAAGGCTGCAATCTTTGGTTTTCATCAGTAAATATCTTAAGTCCTCTTGGCTTTCAGCAAGCAAGGTTGTATTATCTGCATATCACCGGTTGTTAACAAGTCTTCTTCCAATCCTGATGCCACATTGTTTTTCATATAACTCAGCTTCTCAAGTTATTTGCTCAGCATACAGGTTGAATAAGTATGGTGAAAAAATACAATCCTGTTACACACCTTTCCTAATTTTAAACCATTTGGTGTTCCCCTGTTCTGTTTGAACAACTGCCTCTTGGTCTATGTACAGGTTCCTCATGAGAACAAGTAAGTGTTCCGGAATACTCATACTTTGCAATATTGTCCATAGCGTGTCATAATCCACACAATCAAAAGCCTTTGCATAGACAATAAAGCACAGGTAAACATCTTTCTGTTGTTGTCTGCTTTCAGCCAAGATCCATCTGATGTCAGCCTCATTACTGATATCCCTCATTTCACATCCACTTCAGAATCTGGCTTGAACATCTGGAAGTTCTCTATCAACGTATGACTGAAGCTATTTCTGTACTATCTTTAGTAAAAGTTTACTCACTTGGGATATCAACGATATTGTCTAATGATTTTGCATTCCATTGGGTCACCTCTCTTTGGAATGGGCACAGATACAGATCTCTTACAATCAGTTGGCCAGGTCTTCCAAATTTCTTGGCATAGATGAGTGCATGCCTTCAGTTCCACTTCACTTTCTTGAAATATTTAAATCTGTATTTTATCAATTCTTGGAGCCTTATCCTTTGCCAAAGCTTTCAATGTAGCCTGGACTTGTTCCTTCAGGATGATTGGCTCTTGATCATATGCTACCTCTTGAAATGGTTGAACATTGACCATTTCCTTTTGGTATAGTGACTGTGTATTCCTTCCATCTTCTTTTGATGCTTTCTGCATCATTCAATACTTTACCCAGAGAATCCATCAAAAACTAAAGTTGTGGCTTGAATTTTTTCTTCAGTTCCCTCAGCTTGAGAAATGCTGAGCGTGTTCTTCCATTTTGTTTTTTTAACTTCAAGTCTTTGCACATTTCATTATAATATTTGACTTGGCTTTCTCCAGCTAAGCTTTGAAATTTTCTGTTCAGCTCTTGTACCTCTTCACTTCTTCCATTTGCTTTAGCATCTCTACACTGGATAGCAAGTTTCAGAATCTCTGCTGACATCCATTTTGGACTTTTCCTTCTTTTTTCATCTTCTTAATGACCTTTGCTTTCTTCTTGTATGATATTCTGGATGTCATCCCACAATTCTTTCAGTCTTTGGGCTTTAGTGTTTAATGTAACAAACCTGTTCTTCAGATGATCTCTAAATTCAGGTGGGATATATTCAAGGTCATATTTTGGCTGTCATGGACTTGTTTTCATTTTCTTCAGCTTCAGTCTGAATATACATATCAGCAATTGATGGTCTGTTCCACAGTCTGCCCCTGGCCTTGTTTTGATTGATGATATGGAGCTTTTTCACTATATCTTTCCACAGATGTTGTTGTTGTTGTTGTTGTTAAGTGCCATCAAGTCGGTTTCGACCCATAGCGACCCTGAACAGGGTTTCCGAGGTTGTAAATCTTTACGGGAGCAGAAAGCCTCATCTTTCTCCCACGGATCAGCTGGTAGTTTCGAACTGCTGACCTTAAGATTCGCAGCCCAATTCATAACCACTACGCTACCAGAGCTCCACAGATGTAGTCAGTTTTATTTCTGTGTAAGATAATAGGCACTGAAAATCCTATGGAATACAGTTCTCTGGCACATATGAGTTGGAATCCACTTGAAAGTAGCAGATTTAGAAGCACACAGTTTGTAGTGGACTGAAGAAAGTGTTCAAAAATCCAATGCAAAATTAACTAGGGCTACTAGAACAGAGATAATATTCAAATACTGTGTGGGCTGTGATTGTTAACAGTCATGTTCTTGACGTGTGTGTAGCTGCTCTTTAGAAAGAGCAGTTTATTAATTTTTCAATGGTAAATACTAGCCTCTACATAAAGGTTATTGGATAGAGGGTTATCAATCAAGCAGACCCCATTTGAGACAATTGTAGAGTAAAACTCAAGCCAAGGTTTAGCTCCTAGAAACAAGGCTCAACAATTAAAATGTACCAGGTGTAAGGAATGTCGCAGAAACATGAAATTAGAATTTCTATAGGAAGCAAGTAAGTAAAAGCACACTCCCTAAATTTCCTGGGTTAAGTGGAAAACAAATGATTTTGAGATTTCACCAGTTCACAGGTTAGCATGACTTTATTCCCACACTAGTAGTTGGAAAGCAATCATTTTGTCCCGAAGAGATGCAGTGGATCGTATACAGTAGGCACTGAACAGTGTTTGCAGCTTGAATCCATAAATGCATGAATGTTGCCTCTTTTATATGCATGAGAGTTTTTATTTCTTCTTCCAGCTTCTTTCATTGATTTGGGTTTCACACTGAGTTACACAAGTTAATGTGAATTCAGCTTTCTTCAAATGTCTTCTCAATGTGGAGGCAATGCCAAGTAATTCTAAGGTTGCCATAAAGTCTACAAAAATCATATGACTCACGGATGTTTTCCTCTCTGGGGCCCTTTGCCAATGGTATGCTAGCAAAGCAACTAGTCTCTGCTACTCCTCACTTCTCTTGCTAGTTCTACTGAGCATCTGACTCACCAGCTCGCTAGTGTTCTGGGTGTTCAATCACTGCTTGACAACACAAACCATGTAATTTACAAACATAAAACATTTACAGATACATATTTTTAAACTTTTGTGCCAATATTCTCTAAGATCTGTGTGGGTATTTTCCAGAAGCTGCATATTGGCAGAGATGACTGCGTGTATTTTTGATTTCTGAAAATGAATAGTGCAAGCCAGGACTTACAATTCATAAATAAATTTCCATGTTTTCCCTGCAGGATATAAATACTCTAAAACGCTGCCTACAAATTCAAATCTGGGCAGGGAATTCAACCAAATCTAGTTGATCAAGGTACCATCTGAGAGCACTGGAGTAGTCTTGCTCTGTTATTAAAAATAAGACAGCTGAAATCAGGCCATGAATGATTCAGTCAAATCCATCCAAATTGTTAACGAACGATTTGTCAAGTGGCTATCATGATAACAAACTGCTTGAGGTAGGAAAGTCTTTGGACCTCCTGTGTTCAAGCTGGACCAACTTTTTCCTTCCAGAGAGACTTTTTAAGAGGGTCCTGGTGTGGCACTGTGAGATAATGTACTGGACTGCAAGGTCAATTTGAACCAAGAAGTCGATGGTTCAAACCCACCAGCCACTCCACAGAAACCTACAGGGTTGCTGTGAGTTGTAACAGACTCAACAGCACTTAACAGCAACAACAAAACATCATTAGTATTCAGTACACACTTTGAAATTCTTTAAATCACTGTTAGGAAATTTCATCTTGTCTAAGTTAACCCTACCTGTACCTGCAAATTCACTCAAGTGGTGGAGTAACAATTTCCTATTGCTGCTGTAACTTTGTGACTTAAAACAATACACATTTCTTCTCTCACAGTTCTGGAGTTCACAAATGCAATATCAATTGTTGACAGAACTGTGTTTCTCCTGGAAGCTTCAGAGGTGACTCCATTCCCTTGCCTTTTCCATCTTCTACAGGCCACCAGCATTCTCTGGCTCGTGATTCCTTCCTTTTATCATCCTGATTTCTTGCTTTCATTATCACATCTCTGACTATTGGCTCTGAGCTTCCTGTCTCTCTCTTAAAAGTTCCTTATATTACATTGGAAGAAACACTGGTAGTGTAGTATGTTATGAGTTGTGCTGCTAACTACAAGGTCAGTAGTTCAAATCTACCTGTTGCTCTATGTGAGAAAGATGGGGTTTTCTACCCACAGAAAGATTTACAGCCTCAGAAATTCTATACAGGGTTGCTATGAGTTGGAACCAACAGAGTGGCACACAACCACCACCAATATTACATTGGGCCCATCAAGATAAGTCATGTAGTTCCCCATCTCAAAATCACATAATAACATCTGCAAAGTCCTTTAGTCATACCCACCACTATCTTTTAAAATGTTCAAGAGTTTGAGGATGAAGGTATGCCTGACCCAAGCCATGATACTGTCACTCACCTCATATATATATGAATGTTGAACAATGAATAAGGAAGACCATTGAAGTTGATGCATTGATGCATTTGATTTATGGTATTGGAAGAGAATATCAAAAGTACCATTAATTTCCAAAAGAACAAATAAATCTGTATTGGAAGAAGTATAGCCAGAATGTTCCTTAGACAAGAAGAAAAGAAATAATAAAGATTAGAGCAGAAATAAATGAGATAGAAAACAGAAAAACTACAGAAACAATCAACAGGACAAGAAGCGGTTCTTTGAAAGAATTAACAAAATCAACAGACCATTGGCAAACCTAACAAAAAAAAAGAGGGAGAAGACACAAATAACATTCATTAGAAACCACATGGATGATGTTACAATGGAACCAAAGGAAATCAAAAGGATAATAACAGAATACTATGAAGAGTTGTACTCCAACAAATTTGAAATCTAAGAAGAGATGGATTCATTTTTAGATAAACACAACCTACCTAAACTTACACACAGTGAAGTAGAAAACCTGAACCGACCCATAACAAAAGAAGAAATTGATCAGGTCATCAAAAGACTCACAACCAAAAAAAGCCCAGGCCCCAATGACTTCACTGGTGAATTCTACCAAACATTCAGGGAAGAGCTGTCACTAATTCTACTCAAATTATTTCAGAAGTTAGAGGAGAATGGAAAACTTCCTAATACATTTTATGAAGCAAGCACAGCCCTCATACCAAAACCAGAGAAGGACATCACTAAGAAAGAAAATTATAGACCAATATCCCTCATGAGCATAGATGCAAAATTCTCAACAAAATCCTAGCAGCACATCAAAAAGATAAAACATCATGATCAAGTGGGATTCATATCAGGGATGCAAGGATGGTTCAACATTAGAGAAACAATCAACGGTTTCCACCATATAAATAAGAAGAAAGAAAAGAACCACATGATCAAATCAATTGATGCAGAAAAGGCATTTGACAAAATCCAACATCCATTCCTGATAAAAACACTCAGCAAAACAGGAATTGAAGGGAAATTCCCCAACATAATAAAGAGCATATGTACAAAAACCAACAGCCTACATTACTTTCAATGGAGAGAAACTGAAAGCCTTCCCTCCGCGAACAGGAACCAAACAAGGATGCCCTTTGTCACCACTCCTATTTAATATTGTGCTGGAAGTCTTAGCAAGAGCTATATGGCAAGACAGGGAAATTAAAGGCATCCAAATTGGCAAAGAGGGAGTAAAACTCTCTATATGTACAGACGATATGATCCTATATGTAGAAAACCCCAAAGACTCAGTAAAAAAGCTACTAGACCTCATTGGAAAATTCAGCAAAGTGGCAGGATATAAGATCAACATACAAAAATCAGTTGGATTCCTCTGTAGTAACAATGACAGCACTGAAAAAGACATTAGGAAAGCAATACCATTTACAATAGCCACCCAAAGGATGAAATATCTAGGAATAAATGTAACCAGAGAAACAAAGGACTTATACAAAGAAAACTACAGAATGTTCCTAAGAAGCCAGAATGGCAAAACTTCATCTCTCACACTTCAAATGTGTTATCAGTCCCTGGAGAAAGAAATCATTCTTGGTAAAGTACAGGGGAAATGAAAAGGTGGAAGACCCCCAATAAGATAGATTGGCTCAGTGGCAGAAGCCATGGGCTCAAACGTAATAACAGTTTTGAAGATGGTGCAGGAATAAGCAGTGTTTCTTTCTGTTGTGCACAGAGTCTCTATGAGTTGGAACCTCACAACCACAATATCCACTACCAGATGCCATTGAGTCAGTCAGCTCTAATTTATGATGATCCCATTCATGTAACAGCAGTACTGTGCTCTACAGAAATTGTAGTGCCTGATTTTGGGAAATTAGATCACTAATCAGCAAATTTCAAAGTGTCTCTGGATGGCCTAGACCCTCCAACCTTTCAGTTAGCAGCCAAGTACTCATTGTACTACTCAATGACTCCTTTACCATATAAAATGGCATAATATCAAATCCCAGTGATTCCACATCAATAGGGTAGACTCTACTTTGAGGAGACAGCTTTCCCCAGTTATAACTTGAGTGCCTTCTAACCTGAGGAACTCATCTTCTCGTACTATATCAGACAACTGTCTATTGTTATTTCTACGTTTTCGATGGTTACTTTTTTACAAATGGCCTGCCTGTTCCTTCTTCCTAGTTTGTCTTACTCTGAAAGTTCTGCTTAAATCTGTTCATCACGGTTGACCCTGGTGTATTTGAACTACTGGTAGCATGGCTTTTAGAACCACAGCCACCACAAACTGAGAGATGAGTGGTGGAGGGCATCTTTAGGAAGCAGCTCTTCAGTCTATCATAGGTGGTATTCCAGAGATGATAGAAAAAGAGCAGGTCCACCTATTTAAGGCAGTATTTCTCTTCTAAAGTACCAGAGAATCATAGATGAAAAGAAGCAATTAGAACATTAAGTTGTACTACTGCACACAGTCCTGGTGTGGTGCTATAGGTTAATTCACTAGACTGCAAAGCCACTCTGAACTGCAAGGTTGTGGTTCAAGCTCACCAGCTGCTCTTCAGAAACCCTACACAGGATTGCCAAGAGTTGGAACAGACGACAACACTTAACAACAACAACTGTAAGCAAGCTGTTTTAATAAATTGATATACCTGTATAATCATGTTATAAAAGATAAAACATTGAGATCTGGGTGAATTTATAAGGCACATTTCTTGGTTCCTAAACATAGCCGCCTTTGTATCCCCTTTATTGTCCTAGGTAGAAGCTTCTGCTAGGGCTCAGAATTAAGCCGCAAGCTAGATCAAAGATGTTGTTGCCTAACCTCTTTCATGAAGGAGCTATGGTAGCGTAGTGATTACGAATCAGGCTGCAAATCGCAAGGTCAGCAGTACGAAACTACCAGCCGCTCCTCAGGAGAAAGATGAGGCTTTCTGCTCCCGTAAAGATTTACAGCCTCAGAAACCCTGTACAGGGTCGCTATGGGTCGGAACCGACTCGACGGTACTTAACAACAACAACAACAACAACCTCTTTCATAAGCGTGCTGAAAACTTTCTGTTGCAGAAAGATGGGGCAAACCCAGATAAAGTGCCTAACTCAGTGTTTAGAAACAAGTTAGCTTGGAAATATGCATGCAAAATGCTAGTGCTGCACAAATTCTCTTTATTGCTCAAATGCTCCAGAAAGTACACTCCCTAGGGCTGTGCAGTGCCATTTGGAATGAAAATGAGCATCATACGAGAGCTTGGGTGTATCTAAAGGTCAGTGGAATTTCAACCAGATGTTTTGCATCCCCACAACAGGCTTGGCAAGTAGTTTATAAATTCCACTTGGGGGAAGTAAATGTAAATATTTTTTAATAACATGTTTCTATCTCATCCTTGGCCTTTACTTAAATTTAAAAGCACAGTCTCACATTCTTTTATTAGCTCATGTATTCAACCAATGTTTATCACCAGAAGTAAAATATATTCAAATGTCTAAAACTGAACTTGTCTTTCCCATCTCCCACATGTGACCACCATGCCACTACCCTCCTATTCCTCGAGCCTGTTCCTTTTTCTGTCATCTCAGTGAATGGCCTTACCTATTACCCAATCCAGAAACCAGGGATGTGTTACAGGCTTTTCCCTATGCCTTGTCCTCTATATCGAACGTCAATAAACCTTGTATTGTATTCAATGTCCTTTCCAAGCTGAAAATTAGGTCTGATTTCAGACTCTTGTCGTTCAGTTCAACATTCATGATAGTTTTGTGAGTCATATCCCTGCCTTTGATCTTGCTCACCTCTGTTCAAGCCTCCAGTCTCTGGACAGAATGAGTTTCTGAAGCGTTAACACCATTTTACTTCCCACCTCAAATTTTCAGTGGATCTTCATTGCCTACCCGTTAAAACCCAAACACATAATTTTGGTTTTTTTTTTTTTTTAATGCCATTCATGATCTTCTAGTAGCACTCTCTCAAATATTATCTCTTTGTGGGCCACTACTCTATTCCTGACTTTAGGATGCATACAAAATTTCTTCTTTGTCCAGCACTGCTAGGAAAATTAGTTCTTGCTAGTCAAGATTTTATGATCTCTTAAAAGAGATAAAACTGTTGAATTATGATGGAAACATATATATATATTGTAAGTGAGGAACAAACTGCTTTGAGGTTAAAAGGTTAAAGAAAGAAAATTTTTCAGAAGAATCAGTCTAGCATTCATAACATTCTTCAAGTATAAATTTTGCAAATGGTCATAAAGAAAATAAAGGGCATTCAGGATGGGAAAGAACATTTTTCTGATCTTTCAAAGTTCTCACTGGGATTTTACAAGTCTTTTATTCCCAATAAAAGAACCAGGAGCTATAGCAGATGTGGTAATGCAGAAGCTATTTTGGTGACCAGTTTCAGAGTCTGTAGCAGCCTCACACTCTAGTTGGATAGGTGGCCAGGGGAAAGGAGAGAATAATGACCGCTTCAGGTGGGTTATTTGTCTAAAACATACAAGCAGAAAACCTGTGCTGAGAGACGGACAAGCAGTTGCAGTTGCTGGCAGTGTAATATTTCTCATGTCCATTAATGACTATGATTGATCCCCATCTCCTTCCAATCTATCAGTTCTCGTTGATTTTTATTGGCTTTTCTTTTCAACCTAGGTCCTATGGTCCATTAATTCACTCTTTTTCTTGCTGATTCCCACTTGCCTAGCAAAACCCCAAACCTACATCAATCTGTCTGCCTCCTCCAATAGCAGCCCTAGGCAATTGGAGAAACCCACACAAACATTCAGTTTCATACTACAATAAACTTCATGGTTTCCATCCCAGTCAAGCTTTCCGTGCTCCCCACTCAACAACGAGAAGAAGCTCTGTCGTACCACATCCCCTTACTTCCCACTCATTCTCTAGAGGTCATTTCATCCCTAGAGCAAAATGAGATAGCAACATTTTTACGTCCTTCCTTTCCAACGTCAGGAAACTCATACTTCTATCATATCACCATATCTTAGGAAACTTTATTTTTCTTGTTAAAAGACAGATTCCATTTAGTAAGGCTGGGACGGGGCTTAATATTCCTTGTTTCTTGCATGTTCACCGGAATGGCGATGCTGATTCTGGGATCACTCTTGACTTTTACTAATAAAGTTCTGAATTCCTGCACATTTGTCCAGAACATCTTCTCCTAACCTTTGATTTTTCCTTCACTACTGCTTCCTTCCTCTCAACATATGTATAATGTATATTTCCTTGACCTTAAAACAAATGTCTCAGAAGCTGACTGAATTAATCAATTCTACTCCAATTCTAGCCCTACATCTCATCTTCTTTTTAAAACCAGGCTTCTTGACATATAGGCTATATTTTCTGTAGACCCACATATAATATTCACTTTTCATAACACTGAAATTCAGATTCATCCACAGAATGACACAGAAATTGCCTTTCCAGAGACCATCTAAGACCTGCTGATAAATTCAATGTATACCTTCAACACTTGTATTATTCAACATCCCAGAAGCATTTGACTTCTTCTACACTGAATTTCATTTCATCATCTCATTCTTATGTCCATTCATTCACAACTTCCTTCTCCAGATTCCATTTCTTTATTCATGACTTAACAGGTTCTTAGGCATTTCATCAATGATTACTTTCCTAGTATTTAATCTCTTTTTTTTAAGAACCCATTTCCATGGATTCCAACATCAGTCATATCTTGAAGTGTTTCTAAGCTTAAGCCTTCAATTCAAATATCTTTCTTGAGATCACAACACATCTTGTTGCTATGTGCCGGGGAGTCGGTTCCGACTCATAGCAACCCTGTACAGGGTTTCTGAGGCTGTAAATCTTTACGAAAGCAGAAAGCTTCATCTTTCTCTCACAGAACAGATGGTAGTTTCTAACTGCTGACCCTGAGGTTCGCAGCCTGATTCGTAACCACTACGCTACCAGAGTTCCTTTCACAACCCATACGTGTGATTATTTATTCTAAGCTCTACATTTGTTACAAACCAAAGACTTTAAAGTTTAACATGTCTAGAATTTTACTCTAGACCCTTACCCTAAACTTGCCTTTTCTATATTTTTTCTCTCAATGAAAAATGTTGTCTGCTCTCCAACAAGTAAGCAAGAAACCTGGATACTATTTTATATCCTTTCTCTTCCATATCATTTATATTCACTTCTATCCATCTAGTCCCCATATTATCTCCCTAGCTTGTTCCCACTTCACCCTTCCACTGGTCACTGTTTCATTGTGGACGTTCCCCATATCTTTCCTGAAACAATTTCTGCTTTGGGTTACTGGCAATTTTATCAGTGTGAGTGCCTTAGAACCCTCACTCCAAAGAGTAGTGTAAGTGATCTGGCTAAAACATAAATATGATTATATCACTGTACCATTCAAACATCTTTTAACATATTCCCAACAAGTAAAATCCATTTTAGTCAGTATAGTTCCATAATCTGGAAGACCCTGACACTTTCTTTCTCCAGCAGCAGTTCCAGATACCACTCCTTAGACCCTAAGCTCAAACTATAAAGAATCCCCTATATTTCCCCAATGAGTCATAATGACATCACCCATGCCATCATCTCCTTATTGATCCTTCCGCATCCACTACTGCCATCCTGATTATTCATAAAATAATTCACTTTGGCCTCACAAGAAGTCTTGAATCCATGTTTTGGTGCTGGTGTGTAGTGGTTACGACTTGGGCTGCCAACTTCAAGATTAACAGTTCGAAACTACCAGCAGTTCCGCGGGAGAAAGATGAGGCGTTCTGCTCCCATAAAGATTTACAGCCTCAGAAACCCTGTGCAGGGTCACTGTGAGTCAGAATTGACTCCACGGTACTTAACAATAACAACAAACTATCCTTAAAACTTGACGTCAGTCTACTGACAATTCCTGAGAAGGCAACAGATTTGAGGACATTTTTGAGATGTGAGTGGCAGTATTTCCACTTAAAATTGACTACCCTGACCTCAGTTCTTGCCACTCCTCCTTTAAACTCAAGAAAAGGTCATCTTCACAGCCATTGATAAAACCAAAATTTCTAGACACTCAGGGGGCCAGTCCCTTCTCTATGATTGTATTTTGTTTACTTATCTGTTTGTTAGTACAGGAAGCTGTTTTCCTAGATTCAGAGAGCATAATAGCCTCTTCAGTAATATTCTCACCATACAAAGCCTTGGTAGTTTTCCTACCTGGAATTAAATGGTGTTGTTTAAAATCCATTCAGGTTTATGATAAAAGGCCAGGGTCCCAATGAATGGTCTGAATGACCAGACAGAATGTATTCTCTGAGACAAAATAGCACCTCCGAGTGGCTCCTACATCAGCTATGCAGAATTTCTCTTAAAGTTCATCTTTGGAGGTTGTTTATTCTGCAGCAATTCAAGCTTAGATCAGACTGATTGTTTTTCTGGCTTAAATTGCATTGTGGACCTTAAGGAAAAGAACATAAACAGTTGGCAAATTTACAGCTTTTAAACAAAATTGCCTTAACTTGAGGGTATTCCCTTAATATTGCTTCTTATAATTTTTTCTCTTCTTAAGAACTTTCTCATTTCAGAAGAATTCAGGAAACACGAAGCATCACACATGGGAATGGTGTCTGAACTCAAATGCTTAGAAAAACACAAAACCACACACACAGCAACCACATTTTAAAAACATGTAACAGGTCTTTTATTCCGGATGCCACAGTCAAGGAAAGAGAAGATGCTAGAGTGACAGAGCTCCGAGCGTATTATCCATTTTCCATCAACACTCCTATTCTTCTGTCAGCAAAACTAGCACGCTATCAGTAGAAGACAGGAATCCATACCAGGAGGCTTTCCAGTAAATGTAAAACAATTTAGTGATTTGCAAAATCAATGTCTTCACTTCTCCTTTCTCCAGTTTAACTCCTTAAACTACAGTGCCAACCACACTCTTGGTGATATGCTACATTTCTTTGCTTCTACCATCCTAAATGCCTGCCAAAGCCCCAACCTTGGATAATAGCTAAAACATGCATAGTACCTACTGCATGCTGACTATTATCAGGACTTTATACACACTGTTGTTAGCTGCCATCAAGTCAGCTCCAACTCGACATGACTGCATATAAACAGAAAATGAAATCTTGGCCAGTCCTGTATGATCTGAGTCTGTTACTGTAGCCATTGTATATTTTAAGTGCCTTCCAACATAGGGACACAGCTTCCAGAATTATGTGACTGATGTAATCTAGAGGGTTTTCATTGGTTCATTTCAGAAGCAGATTGTCAGGCCTTTCTTCCTAGTCTTAGTTTGGAAGCTCAGCTAAAACCTCATTGAATCCTGCTGGTATTTGAAATACCAGCATCGCTTTGTTGATTATGTGCCATGGTGTCGGATCCAACTCATAACGACCCTGTACGGGATTTCTGAAGCTGTAAATCTTTACAGGAGCAGAAAGCCTCACCTTTCTCCCATGGAACAGCTGGTAGTTTCAAAATGCTGACCTTGAGGTTAGCAGCCCAACTCATAAGCAATATGCTACCAGAACTCCTTGAAATACCAGCATAGTGACATGAAAACCAGTCCAGTATGACAAGCTGATAGAAAGGTGGTTATATGTACAAACTCATTTAATCTTCACAAACCCATCGGGTAGGTACTATTATAGCTCATAGTTCACTAATGAGGAAATAGGCACAGAGAGAGTAAATGACTTGCCCAAGGAAATATAGCTAGTAACTGATGACAATCTGCCTGGTACGGCATTGTAGGATAGGAACTAGACTGCCAATGGAAAGGTCAGCAATTCAAACCTACCAACTGCTCCTCGGAAACCCTAATTAGGGTTCATCTGTATGACTCAGAACTGACTTGAAAGTACTTAACAACAACAATAATAAACTATGGATGTCAGCAGGGGATGTTTGTCACATACCCCAATAATGAAATGTCCTGCACATCATCTTTTTTTATTATTATTATTGTAAGGTCTTTTAACAGAGAGAACAAAATTGGATAGTTTTCAGTTTCATCTTTATTATGAAGCATGTGTGTGTGTTGGTGTTATACCCACTTTGCTATATCCCTTGCTCCTCTCTGCTAGTAAGAATGTGATTCCCATTCCAGTAGGTTTAATCAAGCCCATTATTTTAAGGACATGAAAATAAGTTTGCAATTTGTTCATCAGTAAAGTAAATAGCTTTCTTCATACTCTCATGGACTTCAGACTTTATGAAGCCAGGAAGGTAGATGAACCCCTGAAACTATGATCCTGAGATTATCGCTAATCTTTAGACCAAAAATGTCCCCTGGAGTCTTCTTAAAATCAAATAATATTTAAGCTTAAGTAGTATTAAACATCTGCCTTGAGTATTATGCTCTTTATAAAAACTATCTATAAGGAATCAAACTGACACTAGCAACTCAAAAAATTAAGAGGCAGCAAGTTTGTTAATGAGAGATGAATAACTCAGGAAAGAAGAGTGAAAATGGTTTCAGAACTTGAAGGACGTCATCGATGTCACTCACCTGTACATGTGGAAACTGTTGGATTGGCTTGTGGTTGGCTGTGTATATTCTCAACAACAAAATAAATAAAATCTGGGAAAAAATGAAGTAGGTTAGCTTTCCAAGTTAATATTAAATGGTCAGATGTAGAATGCTTATTGCTTAAAGAAATGTTATGTTTTATATGAATATTAAATAAAACTGAGTAATAGAATCTTTTCTAACCTGTTTCTATCCCAAAGACAAATATATACTATTTCTTTCCTGCCATAACCTACTTTTTTTTTTCTGAAAGTGAGATCATTAAAGTACCCAAATAGTTCCAAATGCCAAGTTTCACACATGAGTCTTTGATTCTCAAGCTGTCATAGGTAAAATCACACGTATCAAAGAGACACAATAATGACAGCTCAGAGGCTGAGGCTGAAACTTGAAAGTAATTGAACCATTTAACCATTGTTTACTTGCTCAGAAATTTTCTCTGGAATGACCTATGGCTAAAAGCCTGTGTTCTTGCAACAAGCTGAATTCATTGCATTTCACATAAACTCGGTCAATACTGAGACTTCTTCCAAAACTCCAATGAACTATGCTATCTTCCTGGTTCCCAGTGCTCTGGGTTTTATCCAAGCTGTGCCTTAGGGTAAAGCAGTGGTTCTCAAACTTTATCTTGCATCACAATCACCTGGAACATTTGTTAAAATATAGTTTACTGGACCCCACACTTGGAATTTCTGACTCAGCAGGTCTTTGACCCATTAAATAGCAAAGTGATCTTTTCTGTAATATTTTTCTCGTAATACCTATATATAGTTAATAGCAATGAAACAAGAATAATGATATGGTCATTGTTTTGTTAAGTGTTGTAGAGTCAATTCTGACTCATAGCAACCCGGTAAAGGCTTTCAAGGTGCGGCTAGTGGATTAGAACCTCAGACCTTTCAGTTAGCAGTCCAGTGCTTATCTTACAGTGCCCACAAGGACTCCATAACATGATTAAACAGTATATAAATAAATAGTTTATAAATTGGGCACTGAGGTTAGTTAATTTAGCTTTTGACATTATCTTATGCTGATTGTTTAGAATCATACAACAGATATTTAGTACCCAGCACGCTCCATACAATAAAAACAGACTGTGAACACAAGGTCCAGAGTTCGAGCCTACCAGCTGCCCGCAGGAATAAAATGAGGCTTTCTGCTCTTGCAAAGATTTTTTTGTAAAGCCTCGGAAACCGCATACAAAGTGCTATGAGTCGGAATCCACACGAAGGCACTTAACAACAACAACCATGTACTAGGCAAAGTTTGATGCACTAGGATGATAATATTGAGCAGAAAGCCATATTTATTCCCAGTATGAATATGGGGAAAGTAGATACTGAAAATTAGATAATAAGGAAGTATAGCGGGAACGCGCCTTAGAAGCCAGGATGGTGAGATTTCTCTTTCTACTTAAATATGTTATTAGGAGGGAATCAGTCTCTGGGAAGAACATCATGCTCACTAAAGTGGAGGGTCAGGGGAAAAAAGAAAGACCATCACAAAATGGACTGATGCAAGGGGCAGCAGCAATGGGCTCAAAAGCAACCATTGTAAGGATGATGCAGAACTGGGTGGTGTTTCTTTCTGTTACGCACAGGGTTGCTATGAGTAGGGACTTAGACAGCACTTAACAAAAACAACAACAAATAACAATATGATAAGTTTTATGAGAAATATTCATCATTGTGACTAATTGTGACTGTCACAACTGTAAAGGTAGACGTTTTGTAACAAAAACAGGGGAGCAGTTAATCTTATAGTCCAGGAAAAGAGGACCCTAGGACCATCAAGGGACAAGAGCATGAGTGGAATGTAGGGCTCTATCCAGAGAAGTAGTGACACCAGAAATGGAGGCAGCGATGAGGACATGGAGACAGAGAGAGAGCAGCTGAGGACTCTAGACTCATGGAAAGAGAAAGACTGAGTGCTGGCGGCCAGGAAGCAGCCTTACAGAATGTGTTTTTAGTTTTTTAAATTATTAGATATTTCTGAGTATTTTTTGTGTACATCCCCACCCCCAAGAAAAACATAGGAAATAGAAGTAATTACTGTTGAATGATGACGCACGGAGGAGACTGTAATCATTGCAATGAAATGACGAGTGTAAAACCAATGTTCTCCCATGTAAACTAAATCTCAATTCACAATAAAAACATTAAAAAAAATGTTTTTGATGAGAAATAAAATCACGAGTGCATCCAGCAAGAGGATTTAATCTAGTAAAGGAAGCCCTCTTTGAGGAAGTGATAGGAAGAGGGAGTGAGAGAGATCAGGTCATTGAAACTATGACCTGACCAGATTGAATTTTAAATAGATTATACTAGCTGTGAGTAGGTTGGAATAGAGATGGGGCCTGTGCTGACAGAAGTCGACCCATTTAATCAAGTTTTGCAAAGGTAATGATGGGCTAGACTCAGGTTTGAAAAATACGAGTACTTAGAAGCTAGACTCAAAATAATTCTCAATTAAGCAAGTATATGGAACACTGGTCAGTTTGAAACTCAAGGTCATCGGTTCACACTCACCAGTTGCTCCTCAGAAACCCTGGACAGGGTAGCTGTAGGTCAGAACCCACTCAACAGCACTTAACAATAATAGTGGGGCACTTGTGAAGAAGCTGGGGTGGAGGGAAAGAATATGAGCTTAAAGTTAGAAAATTATTGAAAAGTTATTATTCAACAATAACACATGAAAATCCCTGAAGAATTTTCATGTTAAAGTTCCTAGTGATGCTGATGCTGTTTGCCACAGGACCATGCTTTGACAACCCTGTTCCAAAAATATTCACATTCACATTCTATGCTAAATTTTGTAAAACACATTTTCCACTCCTAGCACCTAGTGTGCCATAATTTATCTAGACCTACTGTGTCCAACAGAAACACCAGGCACACTGTTAAATGTTCTAGTAGCAACATGAAAAAAGAAAAATACAGAAAACTAATTTTAATAATATGTATTATTTAGCCCAACATATCCAAAATATTTTTTTTTCAACATGTTAGTATTATGGTAAATATAAATGGGTCATTATACCTTCTTTTCTTCATATTAGGTCTTCCGAACATGGTATATATTTTTATATCAAAATTTATATATTTTTACATATCTGTTATACTTATAGCATATCTCACTTGGGACTAGTTTCATATTAACTGTTGCTTTAATATGTTGGACTACAAAGTCATTTGAACCATAAGGTCAGTGGTTCAAGTTCACCAGGCACTCCTCAGAAATCCTAAACAGGATCGCTATGAGTTGGAACCAACTTGACAGCACTTAACAACAACAACAAATCCACACTTGGCTAGAGGCTACCATGTGGGACAGGGCATGCCTAGAGCTTTAGAGGAAATGAATCTGAAGTAGTAAGGGCTCTGCTTGTCCTGCCCCTTACTATGACTTTCACACATTTCCTCAATTCTAAGATGTCCCTGACTCTTAGATGCATTATCAACTTAATAACAGGTTAAAATTTGAACTACATTATTAAGTCTACCCATTGATTATAAAGTGCATGCCAATATCAAAATGTTGTCTGTTTTATGCATAACACCAAGTAAAAATGTTATGATAGTTTACATTAGTGCAGAATTTTGCCTTGTTTTTCTCCTATCTCTTCACCCTACTCACCTTCTGCCTCATCAGGCACCCACCCAGGTTAACACTGTAGTATTTATACTTAATTTTCTCTCCATCTTCTTATAATCCTGCACAATACACACAGACAAGTTTGTGTTTGCCTTTGTTTATTTTGGATTCCTGGTATTGCACTGTAAGATACCCACTGGACTGTGAACTACAAGGTCACTGGTTCAAACCCACCAGCCACTCTTTGGAAACCCAGTGTAAAGTTACTATGAGTCAGAACCGACTCAACGGCACTTAACAACAACAAAATATTTATTTTGAAGTCCTGGTGTGGTGGTAGGATAAACACTGGACTGTTAACCATGAGATCAGTGGTTCAAACCCACAAGTCACTCCTCAGAAAACCTATACAGGGTCGTTATGAGTTGGAACTGACTCAGTGGTACTTAATAACAATATTTAATTTTTTATTAAAGTGAGATAATATCATACCCACTTCTCTGCATAATTTCTTTCTTATTCAATATTGTTGTTGTTGTTAAGTGCCGTGGAGTCGGTTCAGACTCATAGCGACCCTGTGCAGGGTTTCCGAGGCTGTAAATCTTTACGAGAGCAGAACACCTCATCTTTCTCCCGCGGAACAGCTGGTAGTTTCAAACTGCTGACCTTGCAGTTCACAGCCCAATTCATAACCACTACGCTACCAGAGCTCCTGAGAAAGTCTACAACTCAATTAGAAGTTGTAATTTGTTCTTCGTTTTCCTTTTTATGACTTTAACAAACAGAATCGTATTCTCTCTCACAGTTTAGCAAGCCAGAAGTCTGAATTCAGGACACCAACCACAGGAGAAACCTTTCTCTCTGTCGTGGTTCTGGGGAAATGTCATTGTCATCAACCTAACCCTGGTAGTGATGTGCCGTGGAGTCGGATCCAACTCATAGTGACCCAGTACGGGGTTTCCGAGGCTGTAAATCTTTATGGGAGCAGAAAGCCTCATCTTTCTCCCACGGAACAGCTGGTAGTTTCAAACTGCTGACCTTAAGCTTCACAGCCTGAGAATTTTCTTAGTATAGGGACCCGTGGTCCACTGGATGTTCTTTGTTCCTGGATCTTCCTTCTTGGTGGTAGGAGGTCCCTGGATCTCTCCTTGCCTGGTTAAACTCTTTTACATTTCAAAGGAGATGGATTCACTGATACAACCTAATCTTATAGATTGTATCTGCTTCATTAACATAAATGCCTCTAATCCTTTTCACTAGCTTTGTAGAGGTGAGGATTTACAGCACATTGCAAATGGAGGCTAATGTCATTTGGTTTTCTTAATGGCAGTAGAAATGTCCATTGGAGTAGGTGTTATAATTCCTTCAACATTTCTCTTATTGATATTTATATACATTATATCTTTTTTATTACTACAAAAAATGCTATAGTAAAATTTATTCTCTAAAGGTAAAAGGACATTGTTGTTGTTGTTGTTATGTGCCATCGAGTCGGTTCCGACCCATAGCGACCCTGTACAGGGTTTCCGAGGGTGTAAATCTTTACGGGAGTAGAAAGCCTCATCTTTCTCCCGCAGAGCAGCTGGTAGTTTCGAACCGCTGACCTTAAGGTTCGCAGCCCGATTCGTAACCACTACGCTACCAGAGCTATGCTTGGTAAAATTTTAAAGAAGTTTTTGTTAAAGTACTGTACTGTCTGTTCTGACTCATAGTGACCCTATATAAGATTTCCCAGGAGCTGCTGGTGAGTTGTAACCACTGACCTTGAGGTCTAGTACTTATACTGCATCACCACACCAGGACTCTTTGGTAAAGTTGAGGGTCAGTGAAAAAGAGGAAGACCCTCACTGAGATGAATTGATACATTGGCTGTAAGAGTGGGCTCAAACACAGCAACAACTGTAAGGATGGCACAGGACTAGAGAGGCTTTCTTTCTAATGTTCATTACTGTGAATCAGAACCAACCCAAGTAACACCTAATAACAGCAACGCAGGGAAATAGATGGACAGATACTTAGATACAAAAATGTAAATCTTTACCTATTGTCCCTTTTATTTCTGTGAGAGAATTTTTTGGGGAGTGGATTTCTGGGTTAAAGGACATGTGCATTTTAAATCTAAACAGATGTTCCCAGATTGCTAGTTGACATTTGAAATATTATAACTTTTGGGGGTGAAGAGGAAATGTCTCACAGTAGCTTTATCTCTCATTCCCAGATGTATGGCTCAGAAAGATTAAAAACCTTCCAAAATGGACAGAACAATCTTTAGGTTGCAACTGTTTTGTTAGCTTTCTATTTGTTCAACTTTCTCCTACCATATCTGGATTCTTACTTTCCAAAATATTTATCATTAGAAGTCCAAGCAAACCATTTTAAATAATGTTCCTAAGAATCCTCCCTCAGGCAACTACTGGTTCTGAGCAGAATATGTTCCTATGTTGTTGTTGTTGTTGTTAAGTGCCATTGAGTCGGTTCCAACCCATAGCAACCCTGTACAGGGTTTCCGAGGCTATAAATTTTCATGGGAGCAGAAAGTCTCATCTTTCTCCCACGGAGCAGCTGATAGTTTTGAAGTGCTGACCTTAAGGTTCGTAATCACTATGCTACCAGAGCTCCTTTAGGTGCCATCAAGTTGGTACTGACTCAGCGACCCTATGCACAACAGAATGAAACACTGACCATCCTGATGCAACCTCACAATCGTTGCTACATTTGAGCCCATTTCTGCTGCCCTTGTGCCAATCCATATCATTGGGGGTCTTCCTCCTTTTCTCTGATCCTCACTTTACCAAACATGATATCCTTCTCCAGTGACTGGTCCCTCCTGACAATATATCTGAAGTATGAAAGATGAAGTCTGACCATCCTGACCTCCAAGGAGCACTCTAGCTGTACTTCATCCAACACAGATCTATTGGTTCTTTTGGCAGTCCATGGTACTTTCAATATTTTTCTCCAACACCATAATTCAAATGCATCAATTCTTCTACCGTCTTCCTTATCCACTGTCCAGCTTTTGCATACATATGAGGTTATTGAAAATTACACAGCTTGGGTCAGGCACACCTTAGTCCTCAAGCTGAAATTTTTGCTCTTTGACACTTTGAAGAGGTTTTAGCAGCAAATTTGCCCAATGCAATACTTGTTTGATTTCTTCACTGTTACTTCCATGAGTGTTGATAGTTGATCCAAGCAAAATGAAGTCTTAGACAACTTCAATCTTGTCTCCATTTATATGGATTTTTTTTTTATTTATTATTGGGCCTGTGGTGAGGATTTTTGTTTTCTATACAGGAGCTCTGGTAGTGTAGTGGTTACGAATCGGGCTGCGAACCTTAAGGTCAGCGGTTCGAAACTACCAGCCGCTCCGCGGGAGAAAGATGAGGCTTTCTACTCCCGTAAGGATTTACACCCTCGGAAACCCTCTACAGGGTCGCTATGGGTCGGAACCGACTCGATGGCACACAACAACAACAACAACATACATTGAGATGCAAGCCATACCAAAGGCTGTGGTCTTTGATCTTCATCAGTATTTTAGGTCCGTTTTGTTTTCAGCAAGCAAAGTTGCATCATTTGCATATCACAGGTTGTTAATGTTCCTATTGTTGTTGTTGTTGTGAAGTGCCATAGAGTCGGTTCTATAGCAACCCTGTATAGGGTTTCTGAGGAGCAGCTGGTGAGCTTGAACCACTGACCTTGCAGTTCAAATGGCTTTGCAGTCTGGCGCATTAACCCACAACACTACACCAGGACTCCTAATGTTCCTATGTTGTTGTTGACAATAAAAACAGTGTTCCTATAGGTCTCCTTAATGATTTCTCTAGCCAAGTGTCCTCTTCATTTATATGGTTTCCTAAGAAACAGTAAATAAGCTTGGAAGAAAGAGCACACAGAAAGGACGTTACTACGTTATGTCCAATCTCTTTACAAAATTTAATGAAAAAAGACTAGAAGCCAAAGGACCTGCACTATGTAACCTACCTAAGTAGCATAAATTGGAATTCAGGTGATAATAATAATTAGAATCATACGTAGCAGCAAATAACGTATTTTGCTTTGGTGTGTGTTAGGCATTGTTTTAATTATTTTACCTTTGTCAACTCATTTTCTCTTTCAAAACCTCCATAAGGTCATTACTATTTTAATATTATTCCCATTTTTAGGACTGAGGACATAGAGGTCATATAGTCAACAAATGGCAGGAGGCAGATTGGAACATAGACAGTCTGACTCCAGAGTCCTAATCACCTGAATTTACTCCTCCCTCTTTGACCCTGAGTGACCTCATCTATAGGATGGGCATGGTCAACACTAACCAAAATTGCTGAGAATAAATAAGAAAGTGATTCGAACCTGTTAAAAGCATTAACAAGGTTATGTAGTCTTATTTCCATTAACTGATTAACACAACGGTAAAACAAGGCTTCTGATCACAAACATCCTTCTGAACTGGACACTGGACAGATAAGGCCAGCAAAAGCAGAGTGTGACTTGCAGCGTATCCCCACAGCCTACTGATCTGCCTGCAATTAAAAAGAAGAGTAGCCTTCACCTCTATTGTGTAGCCTAACCGTGTCCTCCCTCTCTCTGATTCAGCCCTTGCATTTTACGTAATTGGAGCACCAGCCATAAATCTTACATACTTAAGGGCCAGAAAACTCTCTGGAGCTCTCAGTCTGAAATTTGTGTGGGAGCTCAGCAATATTGAATTTTCAAATAAAATGATTAACAGGCACCTTTAGGGCAGCCTCAGAGAAAACAATCCTTGCTGAGTCTTCCCACCTTAATCTGAGGAAGCTTTTTGTTTTTAGGCTTAATAAAAAGGGTCCAAAGGTAACGTAGGGATAAGTGACTAAAAGCAGGTAGAGGGAGGCCATCAATTCTCCTGTCTGGAGACACCTTCTAGCAACTGAAACATCATCATTTCTCTTTGTCCTGGTCTCAGGTCATAGGAATATGTTACTAAGGAGTTTAAAGCATTTGATTCAAATCAAGTCCTGGTGTGGTACTATAGGATAAGCACTGAACTTCTAACTGTAAAGTCAGTGGTTCAAACCCACCAGCTACTCTTTGGAAACGCAACGTAAGATCACTATGTGTTAGAACACACTCAACAGCACTTAACAACAACTGTTCAACTTCATTGCAATCGGCTCTAATTACTGGGTTTTGGGGTAAGCGTTTGTTCCAAGTTTCATAATCGAGCCTGGGTACACCTGATCAGAAAGCCAGTGTGCTTTTCCACAGCACAACAAAATCGATCAGATTTCATGAAGCAGAGAATTAAAATCAGTTAAAAGGAAGAGCATAATCCAATCCAATTCAATCACAGACTGAGGCCTACAAGCCTACTACTTTGCTGAAACAATGATTTAGGTGCTCTGCCAAATAAATAGAGGATGTTTATGGCTTTACACAATAGGAATCTGCCTCATTTATGCAGCAGGAAGATCATTTACAGCCAATTGCTAAAAGACACCAAGCGTCAATAATAAAATTTCAAATCAAGGCCAGAAATTGCAATACTCAAAAGAGGTCTTATTAAGCAATATGAAGTTGTTGTCAGAGGCGGGTTTTCAGGGATACCATATCAATTTATAATCACGAAACGTCTATAAAGTGGTCATGACCCACCTGGCTTTCCTAGTCTCTGGGAAACAGAAGGCTGGACTTCAAAGGGGATCTGGGTCAACTAGCAACCAGGACAGGACATGGATCTCAGTGTTGATCAATCTGACTGCCTTCTTGGCCATATCTCCTTCTTGGAGCATTTCTAACTTTGCAGTGATCAAGGAGACATTGGTTAAAGTTGCTAGAGAGGCCAACATCTCTGCCCCACAAAGAATGTTACAGTAGACACCCCCTCTTCCCATTTACCAATTTTCCCTTTTAACGAACTGGCAAATGCATGTGTGTGTATGTGCACACACACACACACACACACACACACAAACTCACCCTTAAGAAACTGAAATATAAATACCCTAGCCGTTTCCCTCCACTACCTTCCAAACCATCAAGGCTTCTTTAAAAAAAAACAACAAAAAAACCAATCAGCTCCTGCTCACAAAAAGACTGAATTTTAGGTTACAGTTTGGAAAAGTAACTCCAGATACCAGCCGAGTCTCTTACTAACCATGTGACTTTGTGGGAATCACTTGATATTTTTCTGACCCATTGTCTCACCTGTAAAAGCATGGAAATAGTGTGGCACTGTAGGATAAGTACTGTACTGTTAACCACAAGGTCAGTAGTTCAAACCCACCAGCTGCTCCTTGGAAACCCTATAGTAGGTTGCTATGAGTCAGAATGAACTCAATGGCACTTAAGAGCAACAACGTGAGAGTGCTATGAAGTCATGCATGAACAGCTCTTTAAAAGAACCTGTTGTTAAGTGGTTCCAACTCATAGGACCCTGTACAGGGTTTCTAAGGAGCAGATGGTGAGTTTGAACCACAGATCTTGTGGTTTAAACCAACCTTGCAGTCCAGCGCTTATCCCACCAACTCCATTAAAATAAGCTAATAGGAGCTAATGGAATTTAGAGTTCTCAATTGGATATTGGCTCAACTCCCTACGAAAGAAAACTAGGAAGTTAGAAACAGAATACTGTTGTAAGCAAACATACCTGCAGGAGATCTGAAAGATCAGCAATGGACTTCCTTCTCCTTATATGATTAGATTAAATAATGACACTTATAAAGAAAACTGCTCCACGGGGCAAGTAGTCAACATGGGCCATTGCCATTGAAGGGTTAGAATGTGAGCTCTCCAGTGGCTTAGTGGAGTCCTGCTGCGGCGCTGTGGGTTAATGCGTTAGACTGCAAAGTCATCTCAACTGCAAGGTCGGTGGTTCAAGCTCATCAGCTGCTCCTTGGAAACCCTATACAGGGTCACTATGGGTCGGAATTGACTCGACGGCACTTAACAACAACAACTGTTTAGTGGAGTCCTGCTGTGGTGCTGTAGGATAAGCACAGGACTACGAGCTGCAAGGTTGGCAGCTCCATCCCACCAACCTCTCCTCAGAAACTCTCTGCAGGGTCACTATGAATTGGTGCCAACTGAACGACACTTAACAACCACAACTGCTTAGTGGGACTGTTTAGTTCTCTGCCCTTTATTAAGTCACCCAACCTATCTAATTCCTATTGCCTCACTTCTTCAGTGGGATTGGTAGTACTGAGAGTCCTGGTGTGGCGCTGTGGGTTAATGCACCAGACTGCAAAGCCATTTGAACTGCAAGGCTGGCAGTTCAAGCTCACCAGTCACTCCTCAGAAACCCTATACAGGGTCGCTATGGGTCGGAACCGACTCGATGGCACTTCACAACAACAACAACAACCTGCTAGGACTATTATAAATACTAAAAAGAAAATGATTTGTAAACTATACAGAATTTTACCACTGTGGGTATAGGGTACTCACTACATTGCCTTCATGTTTATAGCACAGAATGACCTTAAATAGCCCTGTGTCTTGGTTTTGCACATTTTGTTTCTTCATCCCACCAGAGTGTCAACTCTCCGAGGGCAGGAACTCTAGCTTAGTCCCAGCTCTCTTGCTTTTGGTTAGAGCAGTCTTGTTCTGAATACATATTAATTTTGTTAACTAACTGACGGACACATCATCCCCAGAAATACATGAAGCACATGAAGTTTGTCTTCCTTGACTCTCTTCTCAACCCTCATAGCATCACAAATGAACAATTGCCTCTTTCCTACGTTCCAGGAAATAAATCTTCTGCTTAAGAATGAGGCCTTTCCTACAGGAAAACATACAAATGCCAGAAATGCATTGGTCAGCTTTCCTTGAAGCTAAGGTGTGAGCACACATCAGGCTCTGTTCAGAAGAACTGCCTGCTGCAGATTTGAACTGTAAACTAGGACAGCTTGTCCCCAGTGCTGATTGTTTGGTTTATGAACAACTACTACTTCCCCTTTAGGAAGCCCTGGTAGTATAATGCGTTCATTACGTGTTGGGCTGCTAACTGATAGGTCAGCATTTTGAGTCCATGAGGTACTCTGTGGGAGAAAGACAAGAGTTTCTGCTCCCATAAAGCTTTGCAGCCTAGAAACCCTACAAAGAGGCACTATGAGTTCAAATCTACTCCATGGCAAACCACCACCACCACTTACTTGTCCTTTAAGCAGGATTTCGAATTGATTCCAAGCAGTTGTCATAACCAATGAAGCAAAGTAAGAACAGACCTGAATTTTCATACTTTCAGCAATTCATTATGATAACCAGAATAGGAAGAATTATGGGTTGATTTTCAGGATGTGGAGATTCAAAAGAGGCAAAATGATCCCTTTCAGGAGCCAGATGAGTGAGATTGGATTGTTGGCAGAACCCTGATGGTGCAAGGGTTAAAGTGCTCAGTAATAACCAAAAGACTTGAACCCACTGGCTGTATGGGGCAGTTGGACTCTGTTTTATAGGGTCACTATGCATAGCGTAGTGGTTACGAATCGGGCTGCGAGCCGCAACGTCAGCAGTTCGAAACTACCAGCGGTTCCGCGGGAGAAAGATGAGGCGGTCTGCTCCCGTAAAGATTTACAGCCTCGGAAACCCTGTGTAGGGTCACTATGAGTCAGAACCGACTCCACGGCACATCACAACAACAACAACAATGCATCAGAATTGACTTGAAGGCAATAAGTGGGTTGTTGCTGTTTCATCTCAAAACTCATTTTATGTTATGTATATTTGCCCTAACTATGAAGCATTCACAACAATTCTTCCTCACAATCACCTTCACTGGCTGTATGCAGGTTTTCAATTACTGAAAAGCATTCGAGCTTTTCCTTGTACTTGTTGTTATTGTTAGGTGCCATCAAATCTGTACCAACTCATAGTGATGCTATGTACAACATAACAAAACACTGTCCGGTCCTGGGCTAACCTCACAATTGTTGTCATGCTTGAACCCACTGATGCTGCCTCTTTACCAATCCATCTCGCTGACAGTCTTCCTCTCCTTCTCTGACCCTCCACCTTACCAAACATGATATCCTTCTCCAGCGACTGGTTCCTCCTGACAATATGTCCAAAGTATGAGAGATGAAGTTTGGCCATCCCGACCTCCAAGGAGCACCCTGGCTACACTTCTTCCAACACAGATCTGTTTGTTCTTTAGGCAGCCCATGGCACTTTCAATATTTTCCTCTAACACCATAACTCAAATGCATTAAATCTTCTATGATCTTCCTTATTCACTGTCCAACTTTTGCATGCATATGAGGTTATTGAAAACAATTAAGAACTACATGCACCTATTTCCATTGGTCTACAGATTTTTAAAGATACAGGTTGGAACAGATTATATTTGTAACTACAGGATCATCTGCAATTTCAACAGGCAAGGCTAGCAAGAGAAGAAAATGTACCAATTGTTCAAGCAGCAGAATCCAGAGACCTGGGTTGGTGATACAGGTGGATCAGCAGCTATGTCTGTGTCCAAGCTATGTCTTCACTGAACCAAATATTTGGCATAATTTCAATCCTTGCTCCTTACTTCATTACCTCCAAGTTTGGTCCTCTGATTCTACTGCATATTCTCTGATTATACCATACTTTAATAAGTGACTTTTCTGCTGAAATTATCTAGTGTTCATCTTATTGCTTGGCTGATAGGATCCTCCTCTTCCTCAAATAACCCAGTATCTCCATCAAATTGCAAATGACCTGGTCTCCTAAGGCCCTCAACTAAGCTACCCTCTTAAAAGTGACCTCTGTCCTCCAGCCCTGTTCTAGTTTCTGTCACCAGATCAAATTGTTCATTTCCTGACTCCTTTTCCCTTGGAATATTACTTTCTATAAGAAGATAATCTTACCAGTTAATTCAAGCCAAGGTGTTAATTGCTGACACTAATTTAAAACTACCCCAGCATTATAGCAGATCATTTTAATGCCTCAAACTAGAGCAGAAACTAATGCATCACACACAGTGCCCACACTGAAACCTGAAAGCTCCTGTATCCACCAAAGCAGATCGTGTCTATCCCATCCATGGATGCTCTGTTGACCAGTCATATAGTGACAATGGTATAGTGTATGGAATCAAGATCTTTACTTCATGATAACACAGAGAGAGGGACACTAACATATTTCCTCAAAAAAACAGCTTCCCATTGCTCTTAGAATAAAGACCGCAATCTTTAACATGGCCAACAAGGCCCAGGATGTCAAGTTCCAACCCAGCGAGATGGCTATGAATGCTGAACACTTAGCATTCTAGGGGAGAGGAAAGTCTTGATTCACTGAGTTGGATTATAATGACTACCCTACCAGGTCAATTTTGAGCTACCAAAGCAATGTCAACCAGTTTACAATGTTTCTGAAAAGTTGGCATTTGGCTCTAGTATGCCAATGTGAGATGTTTCAGTGTATCGCTACTCTATCCTACTTTCCTAGACCAGCCTCACCTTGCTATGTTGTTGTTAAGTGCCATCAAGTCCATTCCGACCCATATCAACTCTGTATAGGATTTCTGAGGAACGGCTGGCGAGCTTGAGCCACCAACCTTGCAGTTCAAGTCAACCTTACAGTCCAGCGCATTAACCCACAGCACCCCACCAGGACTCCCATCTTTCTATACTCACCACTTAAACTCCATTCAGCTCATTCTGCTGTTTCTGTGTACCAAATCCCTATGCACACACACACACTCGGAGCCTTTCCATAGACTCACAATCTAAATTAGGTTCTCAGTTACAACCTGCCCCAGTTTGGTGAGACTCCTATATACTTATTTCAAATTAGAGATTTAGTCTTTAATACAACTATGTGATAGTTAGCATCATAAGCACACACACATCTTTAAGAGGTATGATCACAGTGACATGGACTTCCTTCTCCATGGACTGCCTGCCTACGTAGTACCCTTTTATGATGGAAACTTAAAGGATTACCAAGAGGAAAGAAAAAAGAAAAAAAAAAAAATGGTGTCTGAATTAATCTATTCAGTTCTTGAAACTATTAACATGAGAAAGGCCCTTTTATTTTCTTCTGGCTTCTTAGAATTTGGAATTGTTGGAGCTGGAGGAAATCATTCCGCATGCTTTTCTGTGAGCACTAAATTTCCTTTACAGGTAGCCTCCTAGGCAGCCTTAGCAAGGTTGAAGTGGGAAAATGGGAGCAAACACTGCTAAGATGGTAGACCTCGTGGCTCCCCATAACCACCTATTCATTTTAACATATATATTGGCAGACCACTCCTCTGTCAGTGTGTCGTGCTGTGTGGTTGTGTGTGTGTGTTGCTATGATGTTGATGCTATGCCATTGTTTTTTTTAAATATCAGCAGAAGCATCTATGATGGATATAGGTTTGAACTGACTTTTCAGACTAAGACAGACAAGGAGGAAGGAAAGGTAGACTACTTCTGCATGGTTACCCACTGAAAACCTATTAAAAACGATTGATAAAATAGCAGCAGAATAATGCCAGATATAGTGCTGGAAGATATGCCCCTCAGGTTGGCAGGTACTCATAACATGGCAGGGGAAGAGCTACCCCCTCAAAGTAGAAATGACCATGATGATGTAAATGGAGTAAAGCTTCCAAACTTTCATTTTCAGATGAGACACAAAATGAGGAAAAATAACTGTAAACATCCACTAATTTCAGAACATAGAATGTATGAAGTATGAATCTAGGAAAATTGGAAGTAGTCACAAATTCAGGAGAACGCGGTGCTGCGGGTTAATGTGCCAGACTGAAAAGCCATTTGAACTGCAAGGTAGATGTTCAAACTCACCAGCTACTCCTTGGAAACCTTATACAGGGTCACTATGGGTCGGAACCAACTCAATGGCACTTAACTACAATAACAACATGAAGTTCGATATCCTACGCATTAGTGAGCTAAAATGGACAGGTATTGACTATTTTGTATCTAACAAATATATGGTTTACTATGCAGGGAAGAGCAAATTAAAGAGGAATGGTGTTGTTTTAATTGTCAAAAAGAACATTTCAAGATTGATCATGAATTACAACCCTATCTGTGATAGAATAATATCCATGTGCCTACAAGGAAAGCCAATTAATACCATTTTCATTCAAATTTACACAACAACCACAAAAACCAGGGATGATGAAATCGAAGAGTCCTGGTGTGGCACGGTAAGAAAAACATTCGGCAATTCAAACCCACCAGTTGCTTCTTGGAAACCCTATACAATGTCCCTATGATTCAGAACTGGCTCAACAGGACTTAACAACAAACCAAATATTTCAGTCTGAAATGACCAAACATGCCCTCAAGGTATATTAATAATTACTGGTTATTAGAATGTGAAAGTTGTTAGAAAGATCAATAGTTAGAAAATATGACCTTGGTTATAGAAATGATGCTAGAGATCTCATGATAGAACTTGAACATTGATGACTTTGCACATGGACCTCACCAAATGGAATACACAGAAATCAAACTGACTACATCTGTGGAAAGAGATGGTAGAAAATTTCAATATCATTAGCCAAAACAAGTCCAGAAGCAGACTGTGGAACACACCATCAACTACTCATATCAAATTTAAGGCTGAAGCTGAAGAAAACTAAAATGAGTTCATGAGAGCCAAAATATGGTGTTGAACATACCTCACGTGACTTTTAGAGACCATCTCAAGAAAGACACTAATGAAACAATAATGCATGAGACACTAATGACTGAGGACGAGAAGAGCTATGGGATAGCTTCAACATCAGACAGGAAGAAATCAAAAGGTCAATAAAAAGAAAGCAAAGCAAAAAAAGACCAAAATGCATGTCAGAAATGACTCAAACATAGAAATGATAAAGTGAATAGAAGAAATGAGAAAGTCAAAGAGCTGAATAGAAAATTTCAAGGACAGCTCTAGAAGATAAAGTCATATATTATAATAAAAATATTAAAATATGCATAGACCTGGAGTCAGAAAACCAAAAGGGAAGAACACATTTAGCATTTCTCAAACTGAAAGAACTGAAGAAAAAAATTGAATTCTAGACATGAAATATTGAAGGAGTCTTTGGGCAAAATATTGAATGATGCAGATAGAATTAAAAGAAGATGCAGGCATACGGAGTTACTGTACCAAAAAGAAGAGGCTGATGTTCAACCTTTTAAAAAGATATCCTATGATCAAGAACTAATGGTAAAAAAGAAGAAGTCCAAGACACACTGAAGGCACTGATGAAAACCAAGGCTTAATGAAATATAAACTGAAGAAGTTCTAGAGGAACTCACTCATTTATGCCATTAATTTTGGAAGACAGTTATTTGCCAACCAGTTGAAAGAGATCCATATTTGAGCCCATTCCAATCAGAGGTGACCCAATGGACTGTGGAAATTATCAAACAATGCCATGAATATTACATGCAGGTAAAATTTTGCTGGAGATAATTCAAAATGGCTGCAACAGTACATGTACAGGGAACTGCCAGATATTCAAGCCAGATTCAGAGGACCTGGAACTAAGGATATCATTGCTAATGTCAGTAGGATCTTGGCTGAAAGCAGAGAAAACAAACAATCAAAAAAATGTTTATTTGTGCTTTATTGATTATGAAAGGCTTTCAACTGTGTGCATCACTGTTGTGGACCGTGTAAGACTGGTCAGAGGTTCCAGGTCCTATAGGCCTGAGTGTAACAAATGAGGCCGCTGGCAGTTAATGGCAAATTGCTTTCATCTTAATATTCAGTTATATATATTAAATTAATACACGGAGCCTTTGAAAATCCACAGATAAATGTGATATTTTCCTAAAGCCGAGACTAAAGGTTGCAAAGTTAAACCTTTCTCCAAAGGATTAACTAAAAATATCTTAGCTACTTCTCAGTTCTTTGTTCTATAGACAAAGAACCCATCCTCCCTAATCCCTTTTCCAGGTGCAGCCCATTCACCTGGGCCCTGGGCGTCTCCTGCAGAACTCTCACCTTCCCCCAACAGAGTTCAGGGGCTATAGATATGTTAATTGGGCCTGAGAATGCAAGTTGCTGGCCTGGGATTCGAACCAGCGAAGTATGATGTAAAGTTACCTGAATGTCTGGAAAAGTACTGATGTTAGCTGTATCTTGCCTTGGTCCCTCCCAGCTTGGTGTGAAGCTCCTCCCCTGAATAAAGCAGAGGCCTGGGCCTCCCCAGGTGTGCATTGCTGGTTGGGAGGCATGGAGTAAAGATTGCGGTGCATTACGGGTTGGAAGGCATGCAGTAAAGATTGCAGGGCAGTGAGTCGCTGCCTGCAGAGGCCATGATGCCTGTAGTCCCAAGTCTGCCCACCAGTGATGTATCCACCCTAGCTTTGGGGTGCCTCATTGTCTCCCTTCTTCTGTTTGTCTGTGTATTCTTTCGCTATCCCTATCGCCGCTGGATCTCCCCTCCTCGTGAACCAAACACTCGTGACAACTATGTCGAGGGCAGACCCCGACAGATCACAACAAACTATGGACAATACTGTGAAGAATGGGAATCAAGAAGCAGTCATTTGAAAAGAACAATGTAAATGGTTTAAAACTGGGAATGGTGTGATTCAGCATTGTATTCTTTCACCATACTTATTCAATCTGTAGCCGAGCAGAAAATCTGGGAAGTTGAATTAGATGAAGAAGAATGTGGCATTAGTATTGGAAGAAGATTCATTACTAACCTGAGATATGCAGAGGATACAACCTTGCTTGCTGGAATGGAAGAGGACTTACAATACTTAGCAATGAAGATCAGCAACTACAGCCTTCAGTATTGATTGTGCCTCAATGTAAAGAAGAAGAAAAAAATCCTCACAACCGGATCAGTAAATAACATGATAAATTTATAAAAGATTGAAGTTGTCAAAGTTTTCGTTTTGCATGTATCTACGATCAACAGTCATGGAAGCAGCTATCAAGTCCATTCAGGACAAACCCCTCCAAGACTGAAACTCATAAGGAACACTCAAGCAGGCATATAAACTTGCTGACAACCACACTGGTCTGCTGATGAGTGGAAGAGGGGGGAAAAGCAGCAATGAAGATATGGGCTGAGTTCGACCATGTTCCATAGACTCCTATTGACCTGGAGATGAGAGAAACAAGAGGAAAGGCTGGTTGGTCAGAAGTGTGGTGAGACCTGAGGACTCCTAAGCCCATGGACAAGGACCTAGTCATATAGGGCTAGAGTTGAGGGTGAAGCATCCAGCTGATACGAAGTGAGGGAGGATGCACAAGAACACCAAAACTTGCAGATAGTACCCATTTGACCCAGCTTCGATGAATTGGTAATCAGAACTTGACAAGAGGAAAACAAAGAAATTTGATAAGGAAAACAAGTTGCTACAATTTGATGAACTAACTTGACCTATACATATGGATGTTATTGCTGTTGTTGTTATGTGCCGTTGAGTTGGTTCTGACCCATAGCAACCCTGTATATGGTTTCTGAGGAGCAGCTGGTGAGCTTGAACCACCAATGTGGCAGTTCAAATGGCTTTCTGGCACATTAACCCACAACGATGTAGCTGCTCAAAATACCAACTGAAAGGGAAGGAGTCTTCACATCAAGGATCAAACCTATCCCCTCTGTACACAGGGTTGGTTGTTGTTGTTGTTAGGTGGCATCAAGTCCATACTGATTCATAGAGACCTTATGCACAGCAGAACTAAACACTGCCTGACCCTGGGCCAACCTCACTACTGTTGCCACGCTTGAGTCCATCGATGCTGCCACTTGTCTAATCCATCTCCTTGGGGGTCTTCCTCTTTTTCTCTGATCCTCCACCTTACCAAATATGATATCCTTCTCCAGAAACTGGTGTCTTCTGACAATATGTCCAAAGTTGAGAGACAAAGTTTGGCCATTTTGGCCTCAAAGGAGCACTCTGGCTGCACACGGGGTTGGTAGAGACAGGCATCTGGCTGCCTAAAATGGTGGAACCTATGCTTATGGATATAGTACCTATACTTACAGTGCCTATACTTACAGATATTGTTGTTGTTAAGTGCCGTCGAGTCGGTTCCGACCCATACGGATATAGTAGCTCAAAATACCAACTGAGAGGGAAGGAGTCTTCACATCAAGGATCAATCCTATCCCCTATGTATACAGGACTAATAGGATGAGAAACTTAGACATTATTGTTGTTGTTAAATGCTGTCAATTCGATTCTGTCATATAGAGACTCTGTTTAGGGTTTCTGAGAAGCAGTTGGTGAGCTTAAACTGCCGACCTTGCAGTTCAAAAGGCTTTGCAGTCTGGTGCATTAACCCACAGCTCTACACTTAGACATTGCTACCTAAAATGGGGGATGGGGGGACTATAAAGGCACTAAGTGACTGGCTTACAAGTTTTTAAGAGACAGTTTAGTTTCAGAGTGTGTGGGGCAAGGTAGAATCCCCAGTGAATAGTTTTTATCTTGTCTAGATGGGTTTGGTGAAAGGAAATGGGGATAAGATTCTTATAATTCAATAGTGAGTAATTGTTATAATTACTAATTGCAATGGTCACAACTGTAAAGGTAGAAGTTTTGCAACAAAAAGGGGGGAGTAGTTAATCTTACAGTCCAAGAACAGAGGACCCTAGGACCATCAAGGAAGAAGTGCCTGAGCAGAATGTGGGACTCTATCCAGAGAAGCAGTGACACCAGAAATGGAGGCAGAGATGATGACATGGAGAGATATAGCAGCTGAGGACAGAGAAAGGCTGTGCACCAGTGGCCAGGAGGCAGGCTTGTAGAATGTGCCCTTGGGTTGTTTAAAGGATTATATATTCCTGAGTGTTTTTGTGTACATTAAAAACAAACAAACAGAGAGAATAGAAGCAAATACTGTTGAATGATGATGCATGGAAGGGATTGTAATCATTGCAATTAAATGAAATACAATAGGATGAGTGCAAAACCAATGTTGTCCCACATAAACTATCATTCAATTAACAATAAAAGCTTTAAAAAAAAAAAAGATCAAATGATAACATTGCATTGGATGAATCTGATCCACAAGATTTCTTTAAAATGTTCGAGAGCAAAGATATCAATTTGAGACTAAGTTGCACTTTATTCAAAAGCATGGTATTTTCAGTCACCTCATATGAATATGGAAGTTGGACAGTGATTAAGGAAGATGGTAGAAGAATCAATACATTTGAATTATGGTAATGGAGAATAATATTTAAAGTAACATGGACTGGCAGAAGAACAAACGAATTTGTGTTTGAAGAAGTACAGTCAGAATGCTCCTTAGTATCCAGGATAATGAGAGTTCGTCTCTCATACTTCAGACATGTTATCAGGAGAGACCAGTCCCTGGAGAAAGACATCATACTTGGTCAATTGGAGGGTCAGTTAGAAAAAAAAAAAAAAGGAAACCACCAACAAGATGGATTGGCACAGTGGCAGAAGCAATGGGTTCAAGCATAACAACTGTGAGGCTGGTGCAGGAAGACTGGACATTGTTTCTTTGTATTGCATATAGGGTCACTATGGGTCAGAACTGACTAGACTGCATCTAACAACAACTTTAGTTATCCTTAGAAGATTTCTTTTGAATGATTCTCATTGTGGAAAAAAAAAAAAAATCCAAACCAGTCTTTATTTATTTTATACATATGCAAAATAAGGACTAGGAGAAATACGGAATAGAAAAGTAATTATTTATTTTATAATAGAAAATCCAAGGAAAAAATAAATCATTATCATTTTAGAATAATAATTGTTCATAATAATAACAACAATTGTTTGTAACTTTTTATTATGAATTGAGTAAAGGTTTATCAACAAGATCATCAGGTTTACTTTCAACAAATAATAGAGTTTGCATTATCTCAATTGTAATACCCTCCCTATGGCATCTATTTCCATTCCACCCTCCTTCCTATCCCTTCTCACCTTTGTCCTTAGGTACATGTTGCCCCTTCATGTTTGAATGATTGGCTGTCCTAGCCAGTTTTTGTTCCCCCTAACTATTTACTGCTTGGTTGAAAGTTGGGCCATGAAGGTGAGTTCCTTTCCATACCTGAAGGGTGGTTGAGGGCCATAATCTTGGGTTTCTCCAGTGTCTTTCTGAGCAGTAAGCCTGGTGTTTTGTTTTTGTTTTTTTTAATAATAATTTTGAGTTTTTTCCACATATTCTACCATTCCATCAGGACCTTCTAATGTAACCTTCTAATGAACAGTTTTCATATTCCTAGATATTCTCTCTTCTGTCCTAATTCCAACTTTCCAGTAAAATGTGAATTTAATTTTACTGCATTTCTAAAAACATAATTACTTGCAAACACTAGACCATATGGGCTTGCAGTTGTATTTGGGTTATATAGTGTTAGCGCAAAATCATGTAGCTCAACAATCATAGAGCCATGACTTGATTGAGGTCTCCTGAGTTACAGTCTAGGTTCATTCTGCTCCTCAGTTTATATCTGGTACCACTGGAGACTTCACTGCTACGGAAAGGAAAGCCTCCCTGCCCAGGCGTCTTCTCTTTGGTGCATTTCTTTTAGTTTTTAAATAAATGAAATCTCCTGGGGACTCTATGGATTCGCAAGATTTAGTCTATCATATCATAAGGACCAGTCTCTGGAGAAGACTATCATGTTTGGTAAGGTGGAGGGTAAGTAAAAAAGAGGAGGATCCCCGACAAAATGGATGACACTGTGGCAGCAGCAATTGGCTCAAATGAAATAACAGCTGTGATATGGCAAAGGAGCAGGCAGTGTTTACTTCTGTTACACATAGGGTCGCTATGAGTCGGACCCACTTAACAACACATAACAAAGCAAATACGAATACACAAGATAAAACCAGAAATTTTGATAAATATCTATGTGTAAAAGCAGTCCCACTTCTCTCTAACCATGGAATTTTAAACCTTAATACTTTTCTTGAATACTAAGACCAATTGGATCTCTGAAGTGATTTGGAAGTTCGGGATCTGGTCAAAGGCACATAGTGATGCGTTCTCAGACACCTGCTTCTTTTCCTGTGCAATTAGAAGCATCCTATAGGTCAGAAGTGTCTGAGTTCATATCCCAGTGATGCCTCTGCATAGGTATGTGATCTCAGACAAGTTATTTACTATCTCTGAGGGTAAAATTATACACCTCATAAGGCTGGTTAAAAAGATTAAATAAGATGAATTCCTGGCATGAAGTAAGTTCTCCAGAAATGATTACTGTATGTTACTATTAACACATATTTCTATACTATCTTACTAAATCCAAGTCTGCTATACAAGTAAATTCTAATCCCTAAGTTCAGAAACTAAGTTTGCTTTTAACGTAGAAACCAACTGCCATTGAGCCTATCCCACTGCATTGCAACCTTGTGTGTCAGAGTAGAAGTGGGCTCCATATAGCTTTCAATGGCAGAGTTTTCAGAAGTAGACCACCAGCCTTTATTTCTGAGATGCCTCTGGGTAGACTCAAACCTCCAACCTTTTGGTTAGCAGCAGACTACACTGTTTGCATCACCCAGGGATTCCTTCCAATATAACGTTAGTTCAAATTATTCTATTCAGTTAAACAAACATATTTGCCAGACACAGTGTTAGATCTGAACCCTACAGAAATGACAAACATTCATGTCTGTTCTTTAAGGTCTTCAAGGCACTGAAGAGTTAAACCATAGCTGAGAGATGAAGCCTCCTATGTTGTTAAAAATCCCTAGGAGTGATCTTGTCACAGTCTCTTAGGATCCCTGTGTGAATGTGTATGCTTGTGTGTATTTCCAAATTGATAAGATATAATGCATCTCCATTTCCTGTTATTCTAGGCAAATACAGAATTACAGAAAAACGGGGAAAGAACACTCAGGCACCATTCTTCATGTATTAAACCTTCATTCTTTCGGAGTTAGTGAGCTATCCCCCTGTCTTCTCTGTCTAGATTTAGTAATTCCAATCCCTTTAACCTTTTCTCAGAGGTTCCATTTGCCAACCTTTAGTTTAATCATTTTCATTGCTCCCTGTTGGATTCTCTCCAAGTCTTCCACATTAAAATATGTTGCCTTTGCTACTGAATTTACTCTTGTAGGCAACTTATTCTTCCAAAAAGACCAAGAGAAAAGGAAACCCTTCCCATAATAATGGCAAGAGTATACAAATAAGGATAGCGTTCCTATATAAGGAACTCCTACAGTGTACACATAAGGACCTCTGGTAGTGTAATGGTTACGAGTTGGGCTGTGAACCGCAAGGTCAGCAGTTCGAAACTACCAGCTGTTCCATGGGAGAAAAATGAGGCTTGCTGCTCCCATAAAAATTTGTTGTTGTTGTTGTTGTCAGGTGCCATTGAGTCAGAACTGACTCATAGCGACCCCATGCACAGCAGAACGAAACAATGTCCAATCCTGGGCCAACCTCACTACCGCTGCCACACTTGAGTCCATCAATGATGCCACCTGGACAATCCATCTCATTAGGGGTCTTCCTCTTTTTCTCTGACCCTCCACCTTACCCAGCATGACATCCTTCTCCAGCGACTCTTTCCTCCAGACTATATGTCCAAAGTAGGAGAGACGAAGCTTAGCCATCTTGGCCTCCACGGAGCACTGCGGCTGCACTTTTTCCAAAACAGATCTATTGGTTCTTTTGGCAGTCCATGGCACTTTCAGTATTCTCCTCCAACACCACAAATCAAAGGCATCAATTCTTCTATGATCTTCCTTATTCACTGTCCAGCTTTTGCATCCATATGAGGCTATTGAAAACACCATGGCCTGGGTCAGGCGCACCTTAGTCCTCAAGCTGACATCTCTGCTCTTCAATACTTTAAAAAGTTCCTATGCAGTAGATTTGCCCAATGCAATACATCATCTGATCTCTTGACTGCTGCTTCCACGAGTGTTGATAGTTGATCCAAGAAGAATGAAGTCCTTGACAACTTCAATCTTTGTTCCATTGATAAGAATGTGCCTCAGAAACCCTGCACAGGGTCACTATGAGTCGGAACCGACTCCACAGCACATAACCACTACCACCGCCACAGTGTACACACATGTGAAATTCCTGAGCTTAAAGCAAATCAGTGTTTTCTATCACCATTTTGAAGGAGGAAGGGCCCAAACCAGACAGTCTCTAAATGGGGCCAGTGCTAACCATTCTGGTTGGCAACTTTCTAAATTAGTTTTAAGCAGATAAGACTATTAACAGCAAACCCTTGTTGTAGTTACACCTGAGGTTCTCAGAAGGGTGCTAATAAAGCCACTGTACTAATGAAGTTAATGAGATCATACTGGAGTTTTTGATCCCATAAAATACCTCTGGCTGTCAAGTAGACAGTAGAGAACTTGCTTTGTTATTTATAGGCAATGTCTTTGACAGGTCAGTCCTGGCAACACACAAAGGGCCCTTCTTTGCCTGCTTTCAATCAATATAAATTAATTTCTTGACTTTAGAGTACAGTAAATACAAATGACTGAAGAAATGATGTATAGAGGTTAATCTAATACGTACAGTTCATAGCAGTATGCATACTGACATGTGCGTAAAGGGGCAGTTATAAAAATCAGAGCTCTAGTCAAACATTCTTGCTTGGTGTTTGCATGGTGGCTTGTAACACATCTCTCTGCCATTTCCTGTCACTGTGTCACTGTGATTGACCTGACCTACGAAGTCAGCAGTTTGTCTCTTCCTACACTTGGAAAACAAAAACATCACAATTCTTTTGACAAATGTTCCCATTCTCTTAAGAAGCTGGGAAAACTCTTACTGGATGAAATTCTGGTTTTGTTTCTGTCTTTGTTTTAAACCACTTTTTATGGTGGGGGGGTGCTTTTTTCCATGTGGAAAAGTCAGAAGTGACTAATTGGGGTGAAAAAGTGTTGGTTAGAAAGGGAGAGGTAGAGAGATGAAAGGACCAATGGCTATTCTAGAGTGAGGCCAGGCAAATAGGTGGTAGTAGCATCTAACTCGATTTCTGAAGCTGATTTGGCTCTCCTGTCTGGCCTGCAATTGGCTGAGCTATGAGAGCTCTGTCAACAACAGCCATGGGGAAACCAGCTACGTTCTGGAAAATTCCCTTTGTCACATTCTCTGAAGACTCCCTTAGTTTGGGATCCAGAATAAATTCATGGATTTGATGTGGAGTTTTCCCAGAGAGGTGTAGGTGTAGTTCCAAAGGTACCCTTTAGATACTAACTGAAAATAATGGAGAGCTTGAACCTACTCAGAGGTACCTTGGGAGAAAGGGCTAGCAATCTGCTTCAGAAAGGTCACAACCATGAAAACGACATACAGTACTACTTCAGCACAAATGACGTTGCCAAGAGTCGACTCAAAGGCTACTGATTCGGTTTGGGGTTTGCTAAATCCCAAAAGCAGTCTTATCTATCAGACAATGACTTATATCCCAGGACTATGGAATTGATATATCAAGTACCAGTTGCCCTTGATGCATTCTGATTCATGTGTGTTAAAGTAGAACTGTGTTCCATAGGTTGGTAATGGCCAATTTTGGGGAAATATATTGACAGGTCTTTTTCTAAGTAACCTCTGCGTGGATTTGAACTAACCAGTAACCTTTCAGTTAGCAGCTGAGCATATTAACTTTTTTCACTAACCAGGGACTTTGTGCAATTGCTATAGTAAACCATCAATAATCAGAACGTAAAGAAGCACCCTCCCAAGGTGGATGCAGATGCTTCATTACCAATGTAATTGTTAGAGGTAGACATTATATTCCCCTACTCTAGCTGGTTCCCCAGGTTCCGTACATGCCTTGGGTTATTTCCCATAGAACAAAAGAAAAGCATATGTATACAAACATTATTGATAAGTGTATGCAAACTTGAGGTCTGGAGACTCTAAAACAATGCCAGAGCATATTAAATGTTTTTGTGTTGATAAATATGCATTATAACTTAGTGGTTACAATTTTTAAAAAACAAGATTCCAGTTATGAAGTGGAACTATATAGCCCCTGATTTCATTTATTTGATAGTAAATGGAAGCTCATAAATTCTTGTCATCGTGAGAAGGCACTCTAACATCATTCTGATATTGATGTATGCTTCCATGTTACCTTGTAGTGGTTATGACAAGTGGCCAGTAATGTTGGATAAATAAATCATGAGTGGACACAACTCATTGCTCCTTCTCTTTACCTAGATATGTGCTTCAGAGGTTTATGACAAATTGTTTCAAAGATGCAGCAATTTACATAGCTCTGCTAAAACCCATTGCACGTTGGGGAGCAATTTTCATTCTAGTTAAACTTGAGAAGTAATGCTAACAAGGAATACTGGCTTCCTTGCATTGGAAAGATTAAAAGGAAAGCCAATGAAAGACTGAAATCGATGACTAAAGGGAAAATAAGAGAAAGTGGAGAAAGAGCGATAAGAAATGAACAACTGAGATCAGTGAATTTTGAAAGCATGCATCTATGATGAACAGGTGACATTTTCAGCAAAGCTTTTATGAACCTGAAAAATAAAATAAAATTCCTCCTGACTTTCCAAAGCCAACCATTTAGGCCTTTCTTTAAATAAATAAATAAAGATCGCCAGCCCGATTAAAAGAACTCCATTTATAAAAATCAAATGAACCTCTAACAAAGCTTGTTTGGGACATGAATAAATCATGCATCCATGAATTATTCATTGTTCTCAAGAAAGTTGCTGGGGATTCCAGGAACTGGACTCCGGAGGTGCTGGAACTAGCCAGGGAGGGAGTTGGTTGTCTCCTGCCCACCATGGTAATGGAGAGAGCAGGTCACAGGACTGTCACCTGATGCAGAGACCATCCTCCTCTCCTGTCAACAGAGGGGCCCTCTGGCAGCCTGATACTCCCAACCACAAAGCAAACAATGTATAATCCTGAAAACTTGAATTTAGAAAACTGCACGTCCTTGGTAGGCACAGAATTGGAGGGTTGGGATTCTATTTATTATTATTATTATGACATGACACAGAGATAATGAGCTGTATGGAAAAGACAGTAGGGTTCAAAGTTTGAATTTAAAGGGGACAACTAGACAATTCTTTTATTTTAAGCTGTTAAAAGTTGTCTGACCTATTCATTCATAGCTTTGGGGTTCAATTTTTTTTCTTTGAAGGGAGAAGGGGAGCCTCCCAGATTTAATCAACTAATCAATGTCTGTGTGTGTGTTCCAGGCCCAAACTGCTTTGCAGGAACCACAATAATTCCAGCTGGCATTGAAGTGAAAGTGGATGAATGTAACATCTGTCACTGTCTCAACGGGGACTGGTGGAAGCCTGCTCAGTGTTCAAAACGCGAATGCCAAGGCAAGCAGACTGTGTAGAACAAATTCCCGACCAATGACATGTTCTTAGAAGAGGATGTGATGGTTTCTACACTGCACATGTTTAAAACAGAACAAAACAAACAAATAAACTCCTGCCAGCTACAACAGGGTCACCAGCAAAACCTTTTAGGATTGACAAAAGTGAATATTTTACAAAGAGGAAATTTCTCTCTTTCTCTCTTGCTATATAAAATATATAGAGTATTCAGCTATCTAAGCCGCTTTTGTAATTATCAATGCTTGACGGTGACTTGACAACTGGATTTCTGGAACAAAAAGAAAGAAAGAATCCTTGCACAGGCTCCCACTGGTGATTCCTCTGACCACCAGCTTTCTGTCAGCTGATTGACTCCAGTTTTGTTCTTCTGTACGTCAGACCTGGCATTTTACTCTTGTTGTATTTTTATTATCATTATTATTTCTTTTTCAGTATCTAAGGGACCAGATCTGACTGCATAGTAAAGTTTTGAGGTTTGTGGAAAGCATTTTGGTAAAGGAAGATCCGGGGTAAGGATGCTTCCTGACAAGGAAGACAAAAGTGAACCCAAACGCTCCCCATGGGTGAACCATGCCCTGTACGCTAAGAGAAGAGAGGTGTAACAAACACACAGAGGACCCCACTGGTGGGTAGGGTGGGGAACTGGTGCTTTGTCCGTTATGTGGGAGCTCACATTTTGATTCTGACAAACCACACATTTCAAATGCAAATCTCAAAACTGCCAATTAAAACTGACTATGTGTAGGACACCCTGAGTTCTACGGAAGAATTCAAAGGGAAAACATCTTTTAAATTGTAGCTCTGGTCCCCAGACTTTCTCATGAAACTGCATTTGAGTTTGAATTGTAACTAAACCCACTCTAAACCCACTCTGCCACCTGGCAATCCACATCCCAGAACCAGGGCAAATAGACCCACTGTGAATTTGAATCTTTCTGAACACTTCCACCACCTGAGTTCAGATGTGACGGAAAGTTCACACAGGCAGTTTGGATGGTTTGAGTTTGTGTTTGCCATGTTACAAGTACAACTACTCAGCCCTATGTCTAAAAGACAGATTCAGGACACTCTTTCCACCTCAAGTGCTGATTTAAATTAAAGATTAGGTTAGAGTGAGTCTTGCACAATACAATTCCATTTATTGAACATTTTTTAAATGTATATATTATATACTGAATAATTAAAGTGAACCTTCGAAGAGTCTCAAGGTTGCCCTGGTAATGCTGCTCGTATAGTAACAGAAAAATTAAACCACACAGGGTATCTGATGTCACCTCGATTCAAGTGCAAAATTAGCAATCTGAACCCATATGGCATAATTACTTGCTTATTCCACTCTCCTGCCTTGAAAACCCTGATGCAGATATGATTGGGTCCTTGAAGAAACTTTAAGGTTGTCATCACTAAGGACATTCTTTCATTTCCTGCCCCCAGCCCAGTCTAGGCTTTGCCCTGACTCCATATTCTAGAACAGGTTTCTCAATTTCAGTACTACTGATATTCTGGGCCAGATAATTATTTGTTGTAAGGAGCTATTCCATGCATTTTTAGGACATTTAGCAACATCCCTAACCTCTGTCTACTAGATATCAGCTTCAACTCCCCAGTTGTGACAAGTAAAACTTTCCAGACATTCTCAAATAACCCCAAGGGATGGGGGTGGGACCAAAACCGTACCTGATTGAGAACCACTGGTGTGGAAACATCCTGGGAGGGTTCTGGCTGGGGCAAGCCAAGAAACGTTTTAGGGTGTTCAGAAACAGCAGCCCTGAAAGGACGTTTCCTCCTTAGAGGGCCAGTGGCCTCTATTGCCCTAGGTCCTACCTCAGGACACGTATTTCTTGAGTCTCCTAAACTAGGTTTTTTTCATTTAAAATTGACAGGCTCTCCTCCCTACAAGCACTTCCCGTCATCAAGAAAAAGTTGTCATTTCCAAAATTAATGTATTGATGAGTTGAACCTGACATTTCTCACGCACACTGTGCTTGCGTTTGTTACAATACAAATAGCCAAGCAGGCACCATCCGAAGGAAGAACATCAAGCCTCCTTCCCTTACAACACCAATTTGCAGCAAACTTGGTGCCTTTCAGTTGCCACCATGAATACATCATATAGACCGTCATGAATCATTCATGAACAATTCTGCATGATTTATTCCTGCACTCCAAAGTAAAGGCATTCCAGACTTCAGCTTGTGTCTAGACAGAGATGTATTAGAGAGCTTTCTTTGCCCTGAGGTTGCCTGTTGCTGGCTTCAAAAAGCCACACACTCCTTGGAAAGAAATAAAAAAAATAATAATAAATGACAGGAATAAGGTTGGAAGCCCAGAAAATACCATTAATAGAGCCATGTAGCATAGTACCCTATGTGTTATTAAGGAGTTAGTATGTACTTTTGAAAGCTAGAGAGACAGTGCAACTGAGAAGCCGGAGTACAGAGATTTTGCATCAAAGTCTTGGCACAGTGATAGTCACAGCAAGAACTTTCTAGAAGGAAGTTTAAAACCAACCATCAAGAAACTCTCTTCAGAGAGCTTGCAGAAGGAAGGCTGCTCAGTGGCTTCCGCTGCCAGCCAGAGAGAGGGATTTTTTTGTCTGTTGTTGGATTTTTTTTTCTCCTCAGAGTTTCACTACAAGCTGTTCCCTTTAAGACTCTAGCACTGATGTCTTTTCCCCTTTAGGGAAAGATGAACCTATACTGTGACAGAATTTCTCATCAACCGATAAACATTTTACAACTTCCTTCAACACAGGCCATTGAGAAATTCTTTCCAGACTCTGAACCACAGAGTTCTGATCTCTTCTGTTGTTTTCTTTGGAAGGCTTTGTTTGCAGCCTGTCCCCTCTGTGCTCCTATTTCCCCTCTGCCTTTGGTTCTCTGCTTTAACTACAGTGATGTTTAAATAAGGGATCAACATCCTGTCTGTCAGCTGATGCCTGTTCAAAATTATTCAGTTTCTAAAATCTTTGACAAATGGTGTGCCTGAAAACTAGTGAGAAAAACAAACAACTAAACACTAAACTGTAAAAACGGGGATTCTAGCAACAATATTTGATGTGTAAAAGAATATATTATTAAAAAACTATTTTGTTAAATATAAAGTGTGTTAACCAACAAACACTGTTTGTGGTATATTTTCCTTCTCAATTTCTCACTTTTCTCTGCACTCATTAGTTGATGTCAGATTTTTGGTGGTTTCTATCATCTAAATGAGCATGTATTTTTGGAGCCTATTCAATTTGAATTAAGCACATTAAGTTTTCACATTTGCTTGTGTGTGATTTCAGTTGTGAAATGTCAAGGCCTGCATGGGTGACTGAAGAGGGGATTCAAAGAAGCCAGTTGTTGTTAGGTGCTGTCGAGTCAGTACCAACTCATAGTGACCTTATGCACAGCAGAACAAAACACTGCCTGACCCTGGACCAACCTCACTATTGTTGCTAAGCTTGAGTCCATTGATGCAGCCACTTGGCCAATCCATCTCGTTGGGAGTCTTCCTCTTTTTCTCTGACCCTCCACCTTAACCAAACATGATATCCTTCTCCAGCGACTGGTCCCTATTGACAATATGTCGAAAGTATGAGAGACAAGGAGCACTCTGGCTGCACTTCTTCCAACACGGATATATTGGTTCTTTTGGCAGCCCATAGCACTTTCAATATTCTCCTCCAACACCATAACACAAATGCATCAATTATTCTATGGTCTTCCTTATTCACTGTGCAGCTTTCGCATGCCTATGAGAGTATTTTAAAAGCTAGTAGTGAAAGTATAATGTCAGGAAAAACTTTTCTCTGACTCCCTATCAGTGCACAATATTCAGGAAAGCAAATAAGTGTCCAATGCTTGTTTCATGCTGGGCCCTTTGTTAAGCACTTACTTCACTTTTAGTATCTGATTGGAGATCCATGCAGCACACCTATGACGGAAGCACTTTACAGTCTCTGCTTGCTGGTGAGGAAATCAGAGCAAAAAGAAGTGAAGCAATTTGGCCAAAGTTATAAGGTGATGGTGATGTGTCATGGAGTCGATTCCGACTTATGGCGACTATGCATAGGGTTTTCAAGGCTGTAAATCTTTATGGGAACGAAACTCTCATCTTTCTCCAGCAGAACAGCTGGTAGTTTCGAATTGCTGACCTTGAGGTTAGCAGCCAGACTTACAAACATTATGCTATTAAGTGGCTGGCAACAGGATTTTTTGGTTATTAACGTTTTCCACATGCACAAATATAGAGAAACTATTAGAGTAAACTTCCAACTATCCATTGTCCAGATTCCAGTTATTAAATTGTATACAATTGCTTCATCATTTTTAATCTTCAATATTCTAAATCAAATCTCAAATCTCATATCATTTCACTCTTCGTTTTACTGTTGTTAAGTGCCATCAAGTCAGCTCCAACTCAGGGCAACCCTACATAGGGTGTCTGAGGTGATAACTCTTTATGGGCGCAGAAAGCCTCATCATTTCACCCTACACCTTACAAGAATTACCTTTGTGTTTTTTTAAAGGAACATATTCTTATTTAACTACATCAAACCTAACACAATTAATAATGTCTTACTGTTTTTACTGTTGTTGCTATCAGTTCTAACTCATAGCAACCCTTTACAGGGCTTCTGAGGAGCATCTGGTGAGTTTGAACCACCAACTTTGCTGTAAACAGTCCAATGTTAATCCTACAGTACCACACCATATAATATAAGACCATGTTCACATTTCCTAGATTTTCTGAAACATAAGGGGAAGGGAAGCTTTTGTATAACCTAAACCATCCAAACATTACATTTGGTTGTCATTCATCCTACCTTCAAAAAGTACATATCTGAATGCTGCCTGCTGTCCAACTCTGATGGTTCAACAATTAAGCAGTTAGGCTGGTAAACAAAAGGTCAATGGTTTGAATTCACCCAACAGTTCTGTTGGAAAACAGCCTGGGGATCTACAGTCCAATGGGGTCACTGAGAGACCAAATCAGCTCAATGGCACTTATAGCTCTGAACTCAGAGACCCGGTTTTGTTTTGATGGTTGAGGGTTTGTACAATTTGCTGGCACTGGGTGAGTAATGGGAGTAATACCCATTGCTGTGGGGTCAGTTCAGACCCATGATGACTTCCCATGTGCTACATAGAGTTTTTAATGGCTGATCTTTTGAAGCAGGTGCTGGACCATTCTTCTCAAGTGCCTCTGGGTGTACTCAGACCTCCAACTTTTCAATTAACAGCTGAACATGTTAACCATTTATAGCATCAAAGGGCTTTGTGTTGGAAATATTTCTTCTTTAAAGCCTGATGTTAAAACTCCTTCTTGGACAATGAGCAGAGAAAACAATGAACAAGCTGCTTAATACCAATTAACCTTAGAGGGGTGACAAAGAGCCCCAGAATAAGAACCATTGCTGACCACCAACATCCAAGCGACACTCATTTAAATATGTGTGCAAACTTTCCTTGGAAAGCACAAGTAAACTGTTACTTTTCTTCTCTTTGAAACAAACTTATTGCTGAGTGCAGAGTACGGCCAAGTGATATTTTATGAATTGCTGTCACATTCTACTTTGTTGGAGGAAGAAAGAAAAAAGTCAATAAGAAAAATCAATATGCAGTCCTCGAACACATGAATACATCCCACACACACACTTCACCTGTATTTTCTTAGAGTAAGATTTGACTTTCTTGCTTTTCCATTTTCCATGCATTCAATTTTCTGCTTCCTATGTTGTTGTTTTTTTTTTTAATGTTTTCTTGTGAATTATATGATAGTTTACATGAGAGAACTTTAGTTTTACATTCATTCCATCATATATCATCTCATTGCCATGGTTCCAATCCCTTTCATGCATCATCAACCGTCCAAAGGGTATATCCTAGAAACCCACCCCCTACTCTCCCCCCTCCCCTCCCAGTCTTCGGCCCACAGTCCCTCTCCCTCTCTGGATCCAAAGTCCCCAGCCGCTTCATCACTCCATGTCATCGTCTCTGTCTCCATCTCAGGCATCTCTGGTTCTCTGGGTAGGGTCCCACTCTCGGCTCTTCTCTGTTGATGGTCCTAGAGACCTCTGCTCCTAGACCAGAGAAATAATCACTCCCTTCCTTGCTACAAAACGTCTAGCTTTGCACTTCCAACCCTCATAATCAGTCCTGATAATCATTATTCACTGCAGTATCATGAGTTACCCATCTGATTTCATTTCATCAGCTCCGCCTAGACAGATTGGATAGTACTTACTGGAGATTCTGCCTTCCTCCAGGCCCCCTAGCTCTAGGTTCCCTCTTGAAAGCTTGTAAGCCAGTCACTTCTTGCCTTTGTAGTCTCCCCCTCCCCATTTGGGTATCCAATGTGCTTCCTATGTTTCTTGCAAGGGATTGTATACAGCTCATTTTAGATACAGCTCTTGGAGAGGACACCTCAGTACATAGGAGAGAAAACTTTGAACCGCAGAACTTTGACCTGTTGTTGTTTGAGAGATTATGTTGTGGGTAATGCTCTTTTAAAGAAAGCTTCATGATTTAGAAAGGTGGGATTGCTCTCTCCAAGTCAGTAAGCTTCCTTAGACATTTTCACCACATTTGCAAAGGATTTGCTTCTCAAATTGGGGTGATGTCTTTATCAGGGACCCTCAAACTATACTAGGTGGTGTAAACAGCTGGCTCTCCTCATTCGAACTTGGACTCCTAGATTATGTACTGTATGTTTGAGGAACAAGACACTGTTCGTCGCGTAGTACCTTTCATAGAATAAAATCTCGATGAATTGAATTGAATAGAGTTCTTTAATTTTAAGGACTCAGATTTGTTTCATATTTTAGATGTTTTCCACTGAGGTAGTGTGATCATGGTTTTCTTGTTAGCCTTTGAAAGCTTAAATTAAGTAGCCTTTCACCCCTAAAGTAAGAGCACATTTAAAAAGCTATACTTTTCCAACTTGAATTTTCAAATTTTTTGAATGAATAATTACATGAGGCAGCTGGGGGGGGAGGGGTGTGGAGATGGAGAGGAATTTGGGTGTAAAGTTTAGTTATCTTTTCTTGACCACTGTACTAACTACTTTGTATGAGAAAATTATTTGCATCATTCATCGAGCCATCTTCGTGAACAGCATGAAATTACAGATTGGCGTCCTCTTTTTGCAGACCAGATAGCTGCGGTTTAAAGACGGCATGGTTTTCTCAGGCTCACTCAATCAGAAATGCAGGAGCAGCTCTTCAACCACAGTGATGGTATTGTTATGTGCCATGGAGTTGGTTCCTACTCATAGCGACCCTGTACAGTGTTTCCGAGGCTGTAAATCTTTACAGGAGCAGAAAGCCTCATCTTGCTCCTGCGGAACAGCTGGTAGTTTCGAACTGCTGACCATGAGATTAGCAGCCCAATTCATAACCACTATGCTACCAGAGCTCCTTTAAATGTAAATAGAAAGTTGCTATTGAGAGCTATTGTGTCAGCTTCAACTCATGGTGATGTCATGTGATAGAGTAGAACTGCCTCAAGGAGTTCTCTAGTCTTTTAAACTTTTGGGAGCAAATCACCAAGCCTTTCTCCTGCAAGGATGCTGGGTGCATTCGAACTGCCAACCTTTCAGTTATCAGATGAGCACTTAATTGTTGCACCACCAGGGTCCCTATTAAATTAAATATTGCCTATAAAGCAGCTCATAATAGAGGCTGGGATCATTTTTAAAAAAGCAGAACAGGTGGTATCCAAACAAAGGAATTCTAGATTTGGATATTGTAGTTTAGGTACAAGTTGGGTAGGTATTTGAGAAAATGATGTTGTAAACTGGAAAATGAAGAGCACATTTGGAGTGTGACAGGCAGATATATAATCTGAGAGTGAGGATGGAGATGGAGGAATGCTCTGGAAAATCATCATAAGAACACTGGACTTGATTTTTATTGGTATTGTGGGTTAATGAGAAGTGTTGAATAAGAGAGATACCTTGCGATATTTGTGACTTTGAGCAATTGTGACAGCAGAATGAAAGAGGGACTGGGGCTGAGGAGGGAGAGGTGGGATGCTAATGAGAGAAAATTGACAGTCTACAACTCCTAGTGTGGCCCTGTAGGATAAACACCAGACTGTGAACCACAAGTCAGCAGTTCAAACCCACCAGCTGCTCCTGGGGAACTCTATACAGGGTGGCTATGCATTGGAACTGACGCAAAGGCACATACAACAACAGTAAAGAAAAAGGATGGCTTGTCCCCCTAATGTAAAGACTGGGTCAGACCCACTGAGACTACAGGAACTCATGGAGGATCAAATGAAGATTTAAGAAGTAAAATCACCATGTTCCTAGCTCAGGCGATTAGAAGACCATTGACGCTTACGTTGTCTGCTGCCACAGAATTGGCTCTATAGGATCTTCTTGGCTATAATCTTTATGTAAGCAGATCACCTAGATAAGTTCAATCAGCCAACTTTTCAGTTAGCAGCCTAGCACAAATTATTTACCACTCTCAGGATCCTACAGTTGCTAAAACAGAACCCTGTGCTTTACTTGAGGGTTGTTCATGACTTCATTTTAGGACATGTACCGAAGATGCTGGTAAATGATCCAGTGCTTAGATTCAACGTCTTATACGCTTGTCCCCAATGTTGACCACTTTGTTCCTAATTGCCAACACAATTTTCATCTTGGTTTTAAGAATTGGAATTTTGAATAATCAAAATTCATCACTTTTTCTTTTGTAGTATTTTTAGAATAGAAATCACTAGTTGAAATGGTGAGAGTTCATGAGCTGTTGTTGTTGTTATGTGCCATAGAGTTGGTACCGACTCATAGCGACCTTATGCACAGCAGAAAGAAACACTGCCTGATCCTGGGTCAACCTCACTATTGTTGCCATGCTTGAGTCCATTGATGCTGCCACTTGGCCAATCCATCTCGCTGGGGTGGGGGGGGGGGGAAGCCTTCCTCTTTTTCTCTGACCCTCCACCTTACCTAACAATGGTATCCTCCAGGGACTGGTCCCTCCTGACAATATGTCCAAAGTATGAGAGATGAAGTTTGACCATCCAGGCCTCCAAGGAGCACTCAGGCTGCACTTCTTCCAACACAGATCTGTTATTCTTTTGGCAGCCCGTGACACTTTCAACATTCTCTTCCAACACCATAACTCAAAAGCATCAATTTTTCTATTCACTGTCTAGTTTTCAAATGCATATGAGGTTATTTGTGATAAATCTTGGTGAACATATTTGCATATTTTGATACAACTTGCTTATAAGTTTCTAATACGTCTCTTGTCAATTCAGAATGTAAAATGTCAGTTTCATGTTCATATGATTGTTCACCAGGGTTCTGGGAAATCAAAAGAAGGATTGCTTAGCCATCTATTGTAGTTTTTCTGTTTTCTTCTTAAAACATGTGGGTTAAATGGCAAGTCATGTCCTCAGGAAGTCTTTCAATTTGAGATTTTCAAGGATTTCCACCTTGCTCCCATTACAGTTTTCTTTGCCTTTGTTTGTTTTTTGGTTTCATTCCCTTTTTAATTAATCACAACTTTGGGTCAGCCAGACCCATTAGCTGCATTTCTCATTTAGACCTTTCAGAGATGCAGTTGCAGATGCAATTTAATTTGTTGACCCATGATCGATAGCAATTAATAGCATCTCTTTAATCTTGTTGAAAGGTCTGTGTTTGGTTTCCAGTAGCTATCAACTCAAGGAAATGTTACACACACCATAAGTCTCCTCACCCACCCACTTTTGTCATGAGGTAGTAACCATTTCAGAAGTCACCATTTTCAGCATCATTCTCAATGATCACACAAAAGGTAACCCAGGCTGTGTTATAAAATTCCTCTACTGCAAATTCATCATGCAAATGTTATAGACCAGAAACTCTGAGAAAAATCCTACAAAGCACTTTTGTGATCAAGGAAAATAGATTAAGGTATATTATATTAGTAAAATTAACCTTCAAGTAGTCTGGGCCTTTTCCGTGCTTTGTTTTGTCTAATCTAGTCTTTTTATTTTATCTGTCCAATTAATTAGTTTACTCATTTATTCAATGAACAATTTTCCAGCTAGGAGAGTAGGCATGGTGGATATAATAGAATAGAGCATTTATTTCTCATGCCCTCAAGGAGCTTACAGTCTGGTGGGGGGAAAAACCAACAAGGCAAGTCCATGATAACAGAGTAGGCAGTGTTGTGCTCTGTAGATGAACAAGTGCACTAGGAACGGGAGGTCCTATAGGAGAGCGTTCTGGGATAATGTAACTCATAATCTGAGTTTTAAAGCAGGAAGAGACCAGGTCAACAATGACACCAAGTGTCCAATGCTTGCTTTCAATTTATAAGATAGATTTTCTGCTGGTGTGATTCAGATCTTGTTACAACTTCATTTTGCTAATGAGGAAATTCATTGAAATCAGTAACTATGTGCCTGGCACAAACCAGGAACTTTGAGCAAATAAAGATGTAGAGATGGGTTATTGACATACTGTGAAGCATTCACTTGTCTTGTTGCCCTCGGCTCTTATTTTTTATAGTCAGTTCATTAACCAGTTGAATTTTTTCTCCTCTACCCAGCGAAATGTACTTTATCAAAACATGTTTTTGCATCTCAGTCAGAATTTAAATACATAATGCCCTCCTTCAATGGTGTTTCCATTGTTGGCCTCAGCTGTAGCACTCTGACATGGCATCAGCCTTCTTTATGGAATGGAAGGCTGTGACCCCTGGTGAAACATCAGTAAGCTAGCCAGGGAGGTCTTTTTGAGAATGGGTCCCTTCCTAGAATTTTGGAAATGACAATACGAGGATGACAACTTGTGTTGTACACTTACAAGACCAGTCTTAAAATCAATTGCCAATAAGTTTCCTATGTTACAGTTTTTACAAACAGATAATATTAAGATGCTCACAGATAAAACATATTGCCTACCATCTTGAGATTATTGAATTTGAGGTTGTTAAGTATATGAACATAAGACATAAAATTTATAAGTTGAAAGTACAAAATGTCTAAGGCTCATATGTGTGTATATTTGTATCTGTGTGTAAATAGTACAGATCTACATAGCGTAGTGGTTACAAATCGGGCTGCGAACCTAAGGTCAGCAGTATGAAACTACCAGCTGCTCCATGGGAAAGAGATAAGGCTTTCTGCCCCATAAAGATTTATAGCCTCGGAAACCCTGTACAGGGTCACTATGGGTCGGAACAGACTCGACGGCACTTAACAACAACAACAAATATCAACAGAAAAGTACAAAGCCATAGACATTCTGGTGGACAAATAGCTGCGTCATTAAGATCAAATTCTTGCTGTGTCTCCATCTTAAACTTAAGTACACGCTTTCTCTCTCTTTTTACCTAACAATTTCAGGCATGTTTGGCTTACAGTAATTCTTATCCCACCTTTGCCTGGCTGTGAAGCATTTCATTAGTTCTGCTTGCTCATAGATTTAATTTCCCATCCCTAATCATTGGTGGCTCATGTGATCCATCGATTTCAGAGGGAGGCTGAACATGAACAAAGGAGAGTTGCTGAAGAGAATGAAAATCAAGCTTCTGTGGAACTTAAAATCATTTCAGTGACAATGAGATAGATGTAAAAAACAAAACAAAACAAAAAAACAGCAGTTCTTATTAAATGTGCAAAATATTAACATAAGCATTTGGTAGGATTTTGTTTGGGATTTTCTTTTCTGCTAAGAGGGCTTATGTTCCATCTACTTGCTCTGTTTACTATCTGATGTGGCCTTGCAGGGCTCCATTCCTATAAGATGAAAAGAGAACAACTTTCCTGAGTCTCTAGACATGCACAAGGATACTTCCATGAAGTTGGAGAAGAATGATCTTGGAGCCACTTTATATGTTTACATCAAACACACATATGTATCAATTGGTTGGGCTGGGCACTGCTCTCCATCCCCAGAGACCCCAGCAAGTCTCCAGGAGGTGCTTACCATTCAATTGCCTGCTTTTCAGCCTGACAAGTACCATGCTCTCAGGAATGTTAACTTTAATTGCCTGAGTTTGCTTTAGATATCCACCTGCACCTTCCAGCTCTTGAGCTATTGAGCAGCCGTGCAAGGCACACTCTGGATATAAATAGTAATACGAGAGATGCCTGCATCACTCATGAAAGAGAGCAGAGCCAACCAGTGTTTCTTTTCCCACTCCATTTCTCCAGCACAGTGATTTTCATCAGCAGCCACTGGCGACAAAGACTCAAGAGTTTTCAGTGAGTGTAATGGCCAAGCTACCATTGTTTTTAACCTTCTGGTGAATCAGCCTCCCTCCCTCCAGTGAACAAGGAGGCCATGGTCACAGCAGCCAGACTAGGAAAAGATGCATCTGAAAAGCATAATGTCACCCTCACATAGTGGGGAAAGATACACAGAATTATGATATTTCACCACACCCATGTAGTATACAAGGAGCTCTCATAGCATAAAGAACTCTGGTAGTGAAGTGGTTACCAATCAGAGTACTAACCTCATGGTCAGCAGTTTGACACTAGTAGTTGTTCCGTGGGAGGAAAATGAGGTTTTCTGCTCCCGTAAAGATTTGCAGCCTCGGAAACCCTGTACAGGGTCACTATTAATTGGAAACGACTCTGCGGCTCATACCAACAACAACATGTAGTATACAATGATACACTTCCTTTTTGTACACTCTCAAAAGTGAAAACAGAGCATACATCTATAATCACATATTACATCCTATTGATTTGCACTCACCAAAAATGGAAGACTAGCCATCAACCCAATATGCCTATTGAAATGATGTCAACTTAGAAAAAGTACACCTTGGTTTCAATATAATCTATATTCCAGTGCATATAAATCCACAACACCGTACCATCCATTTTCTTTAACTGCCTTCTGGAGAAACAAAAGGGCATGTTGCAAATGCATCATGTATGCATTGAAATACAACTAGAAACATCTCTAACCCTCTGCCCTGGCACACAGTGAGAAACAGATTCCTAAAACAGTTTGGTTAGTTTCAGCAATTGCATATTTACCATCGTCAGTGCTGAGGTTGAATTGAATAATCTGGCCCAAAGTAATTTGCTTTGAGACCTGCTTTATGTTTATTGAACTGGAGCAAATAAACTGGATTATTAGTAAGGCCCACTTCATTAATGACTCTGTAGAAAACACCAGAATCAAATTGTAAGACCAAATATGTTTCTCCTTTATATAAATGTAAAGGATTCATTTGTTCAAAGTGAACATCTTTTTAGAACACTTTATTTAATTACACTATACATTCAGGAAAGTATACGTAAGTATATCACTCAATTAACTTCTCAGCCAAATATAACTGTGTGGCCAGCACCCAGTTCATCTAGTTGATGCCTTTCACCTCTACCAAGGATGGTGGTGGTGGTGGTTATGTGCCATGGAGTCGGTTCCAATTCATAGTGACCCTGTCTAGGGTTTCCGAGGCTGTAAATCTTTATGGGAGCAGAAAGCCTCATTTTTCTCCCGCGGAATAGCTGGTAGTTTCAAACTGCTGACCTTACGGTTTGCAGCCCGATTCATAACCACTACGCTACCAGAGCTACCAAGGATAAACTGCCTACCTGCAAACGGCATAACTCACTTGTGTCTGTTCTGAAACACTGTGTAACTAGTCATGCAGTATGTGTTTTTGGATATGGCATGTCCCACTCAATATTTTGTTGGTGGGATTCACCCACATTACTGCATCTCCTTCTTTCTTTCAGCAAAAGGAGCTCAGATTTCAATGACAAGACCTACATTCCTTTACTCCCTAGAAAATATCCGTTTATTCATATCAAGGCATTAAAATCTAAGTTAAAAATCAGAGATGATAAAAAATTGTTGAAAACCTTATATATATATAATTTTTCCTTCTTCTAGCAATCTAATGGTGGTGGTGGTTATGTGCTGTGGAGTCAGTTCCGACTCACAGTGACCCTGTACAGGGTTTCCGAGGCTGTAAATCTTTACGGGAGCAGAAAGCCTCATCTTTCTCCTGCGGAACAGCTGGTAGTTTCGAACTGCTGACCTTGCAGTTCGCAGCCCGATTCGTAACCACTATGCTACCAGAGCTAATATTATCTATTAATTTAGGAGGACATTCCTGAATGCTTCAACAGTTAAGCCCTCAATTACTAGCCAAAAGATTTGCAACTTGAAACAACCCAGAGGCATCTAAAAAGTCAGGTCTATATAACTGCTTACAAAAGATCACAGATTTGCAAACACTGTGTTGTCACTGTTCTGTGCCATGGAGTCGATTCCGACTCATAGTGACCCTGTACAGGATTTCTGAGGCTGTAAATCTTTACGGGAGCAGAAAGCCTCATCTTTCTCCAGCGGAACAGCTGGTAGTTTTGAACTGCTGACGTTGAGGTTCACAGCCCTATTCGTAACCACTACGCTATAAAGCAGTTCTGTTCTGCATTCATGGAGTCGGAATCAACTGGATGGCAACAAAGAACAAAAACATGAATTCAGAAATGCACTGGACTCATACATTGGAAGTGTTTTTAGTCACAGGTGAACTTTAAAGAGCATGAAGGTGAGGTTACATCCTGTTTGGGGAAGAGAGGAATTCCTCTTCACGCTGGTGTGGTGTTTCATCTCGGCATCAGTAAAGTCTTACTGTGGCCTAGAATGGGAAGCAAGAGTTCCTAAGTCCATAAGTGAGTTCAGAAAGGTCAGATCTGAATTGTTGTTACTGTTGTCATTATTATTAAGTGCCATCGAGTCCGTTCTGATTCATAGCAACCCTGTATACCATTTCTGAGGAGTGACTGGTAGGACTGACCAGCAGCCTTGACGTTCTGAGTGACCTTGTAATCCAGTGCTTATCCTAGAGTCAGCTCCAACTCACAGAGATCCTGTGAGTAACAGAACTAAATGTCGCCTGGTCTCACCATCCTCGTAATGTCTCAGTCCATTGTTGTTTGAGTTCATTGTCGAACACACTATGTCATTCCATCTCATTAAGGGTCTTCCCCCTTTTTGCTGATGCTCTACTTTCCCAAGAATTATGGGTTTTTTTCCCAAGGATTGACCCCTCCTGGCACAAAGTAAACAAGGTAAATTATCCCCATCATCACTTCTGAGGAGTATTCTGTGTGTACTTCTTCAAAGACAGATTTGTTCATTCAGTACCCTTCACAAACACCTTAACTGAAGAGAGCTATCTGACTCAGGGGAAAAACATGTGGCATTCTGGGTTGTATCACTGAGTACCAGATAGGATATCAAACTATTGCCCAAGAGGGGAGCTCATCCTAACAGAAATTACCTGCTCTCCAATCTTGACTGGGACCCCCTTAACCTAACTCATCTCCTTCCTTTCCCTGGTTAATTCTTTCCTATTGCTCAGTTCTCAGCCTAAATTCCACCTACTGGGGAACACTGGTGTCACACCTAGACTGGCTCATAATTCCCAGAATGTTCCTCCACAGACCTCTAGACTTGTCTTTTTGCAAAATATGAAACTCTATAATTAGTTATTCTTTGGCAGTCACCTCCACCAGACTATAAGTTAATGAAGCACTTAGCAGTGTGCCTAGTATATAGAAAATGTTCAATTAATATTTCTTAAATGAGTGAATTGATAAAGAAAAATATAAATGAATATTTCAGGCATACTCAAGATATAAAATTAATTGGATTTCTGAATCCTTTGATATGTTTACTTCTGCTTGATGTTCTTAATTCAGAGAGGAAATGTTTTATAATGAAATCTTGAGTGTCAAATACATTTCTGACTAAGCAGAAAGTTTTTCCTCATTTCTAGGAATATGTGTATTATGGTGGTGGTGGTGATGGTGGTGGTGGTTATGTGCTGTGGAGTTGGTTCTGACCCTGCACAGGGTTTCCAAGGCTGTAAATCTTTACGGAAGCAAGAAAGCCTCATCTTTCTCCTGCGGAACAGCTGGTGGTTTTGAACTGCTTACCTTGCAGTTCACAGCCCGATTCATAACCACTACACTACCGGAGCTCCTTATGTATTATAGTTTCTTTAAATTTTAAGTCTAGCTGCTTAGCTTGTGGTGCCAAAATACACCACGTGTTTGAAACACCAGTACAACAGTATATGTGATTAGAAAAAAGCATATTCACCATCTCAGACAAATGGATCAATGTAGACTGTCAAATGACATTTCTAAAGAAGATTTGTAATGTGCATACTCCTCCTTACATCCAGTAGATCTACTTAGGAAGCACTTGGAAAACAGGCAAAGAAAGGAGATCGCTAAGATGTTGTGTGTTTCTGCTTCTATGTTAACCTGTTCTTTATTTCAGAGAAATTAGACTCTGATGTTTTCATTAGTTTTTTACTCTTGATATTCTTATGCTGTGAGGGAATTTACTGAAATGACCATGCGTACATGTTAATACAAAACATTTGGGATTTCTTCACAGGCAACACAGACCACCACATGATTGGTCCAACCTCGACAATTACAGATGCCAACATGACCAGATGATGCCTACTCTGGCAGCTATTGTAAAGTCATGATTTTTTTATTCTGAGGTTTCTTTGTAGGAAAAGACAGATTCCCACAATTCTAAGACTGCAAGGGATCTCACAGCCTATGAATTACCTAATGTGATGGGCATTAGTTATTAATAATAATTTACATATCCATAGTCCATGTATGAGAGGCACAATTCTATGATCCTTGCAGTATGACCAGCTCCCATAAAAAGCCAAACATCATAAAAAGCCAAATATCGTAAAAAGCCAAACATCACCAGACCAGACCAGCACATGTTTCAGTGCTACCTAAATTCTGGAAGCTCCTTGTTGGTGGTGATGGTAAGTGCCGTCAAGACAGTTCTGACTCACAGCCACACTTTATAGGGTTCCAAAGGAGCGGCTGGTGAGTTTGAATCGCCTTAGAGACACTTTTATTTAGACTTTTGTATATGTTGCCCATCTACTTGTCCCCTTTCAAAATTCCTTCTCTTTCACAGCCCAACTCAATTGTCATGTGCTCTTTGAAGGTTTTCCTGCCTACCCAGGTAGGCAGGTGCTTCTTTCGCCTTCTCCCACTGTATTCCCACACACTTGTAGAACTGTCTAGCACTCTGTCCTGTCTGTCATTTGCTCACATACTTACAGGAAGATGTAGATTGCTTGCTGCTTGGGAATCTACCTTTTCACAGATGAGCCTCAAGCCTGGAGCTTAGCCTGGCATACTGTTGATACTCATAGTTTTGAATGAACGGTTGAATAAATGGAATCATTTACAGCTCCCGATCATTTAAAATATAACAGATTACCTTCAAAATTCAAGGTTTATATTGTTGTTGTCAAGTGCCGTCGAGTCGATCCCAACCCGTAGCGACCCTGGATAGGGTTTCCAAGGAGTAGCTGGTGAGCTTGAACCGCCAACCTTGCAGTTCAAACGGCTTTGCAGTCTGGCGCATTAACTCACAGCGCCACACCAGGATTATATATGTACACTGAAAGAATTTTATAAAATACAAAAAGGCACAAAGAATCAAGTTTTTTCTAAAGAGCACTAATGTGAAACTTTGGTGTATAATGAATGCCCTTTGGGACTTTTTAAATACTCTGTTGCTCTTGCTGCTGCTGCTGCTGCTGTTAGTACTATGCAGTTGGTTCCGGCTCATGGCGACCCTGTATAGGGTTTCCAAGGAGGAGCTGGTTGTTGTTGTTAGGTACCCTCATATCAATTCCAGTTCACAGTGATGCATGTACAACAACATGGAGCACTGCCTGGTCCTGCGCAGTCCTCACAGCTGGGGCCGTGTATGAGCTCATTGTTACCATCCTGTGTCCTGCTGTCTCCTTGCTTGTCCTTAAAAACCCATTTCTAGCCTTCAAGTAGTACAGAGAGGACCACGATTAAGATTCCTATCAAGGTTTTTTCTTAACTAACCAATCATCGAAGTCTTTCAGTTAAAGAGAAGAAACTATTACATAAAACTATGCAATTTATTAATTTGGTTCAAAGACAATGTGTTGTTCTTGTTGTTAAGTGTCATCAAGCCAGCTCCAACTCATAGCTACCCTGTGTAGGATTTCTCAGCAGTAGCTAGCGGGTTTGAATCTCTAACTTTGCAATTAGAAGTCTTGTGCTTACCCTACAGTGCCACGCCAGGACTCCAAAGACAGTTTAATAAAACAGTAATTAATTATTGAGGTTAGCATTGAGGAGACAAAGATAATATGAAATAGTCTAAATAATTTTGTCCAAAAAACATTTATTGTTCAGTGTAGGAGGAAGAGACACAAACAAAAACTGTTAACAACATTTTACCATTCAGAGATTTGCATAGGATGCACAGATAGCTAAAACAGGGTTAATTATTTCAAATTGGGTTTTAGAAAGGTCTTTCTAGAGAAAAGGTGTCACAGCCAAGTCTTAAAAGTAAAGCAAGAGATAATCAACTGCAGATGGATGGACAGAATGCTTCAGGCAAAGGAATACCAAGAATAAGGACCTGGAGTGTGAAGAACACAGCACTGTGGAATTTACTAGCAAATCCCTGGTGTACTCCAGCTGCGACATGAAGCTGCTGAGACAGGACTAAGTCAAGTCAGTAGGGATCTTGTGAGCCCTCGTGAGTTAAGAACTCAGACTTCAGTCTGCTATGATAGAATATCACCAAGGGGTTCTAGAGCAGAGTTGCATAGTCAAATGTTCATTTTGGTGAGATGATTCTGGTTCTGGATATACCATAAAGGATGCATCAGGAAGAAGCTAGACCAAATTAGAAACAGGATTACATGACAATTGTACTCAAAGCAAGAGATAATGAGAACCTACACTAGAAACTTGTTTAAAGAGAAAAAATAAAGTACATATAATTGAACCAAATTTAGGTAATAAAATAATCCGGATTTAGTAATTACTTAGGAGTCTTTGAATGATTAAGTGCTCAACTTCTAGTCAAAAGGTTGGGAATTCAAACCCACACAGAGTTACCTTTGAAAACAGACCTGGCTATCTGCTTCTGAAAGGTCACAAGCTTGAATGTCCTATCGTTCTACTCTGCACACACCTTGTTGCTGCTAAGTGCTAGCAAGTCAATTCTGAATCATAGCTACCCTGTATAGGTTTTCTGAGGATTATATGGTAGGTTTGAACCACTGATCTTGTGATTAGCAGTCCAGTGTTTATCCTATAGCACCACATATGGTCACCATAAGTCTGAGCTGACTCAACACCAACATGAAATTACAACAGGATAACAGGATATGGTTAAATTTATGAGTTGAGATAAAGAAGTTGAATGCTGAGTGAACCCTAGAAAACAAGAGTAAGGTTGGGTGAGTTAAGTTTTATATATGTTGAGTTGTTGTCAATAGTGAGATAGCCAAGTGGTTCTATCCAATGCATTAGATATACAAGTTGGAGTTCAAGATCTAACTCAAACTAGGAATGCAGGTTGAACAATTATAAGAACTTTGTTAGGTATTGTCGAGTTATTTCTGAATCAGCATGTCCCTGGGCACAACAGAATGAAACATTGCCCAGTCCTATGCCATCCTCACAGTTGTTGTTATGTTTGAGCCCATTGTGCACATTCATCTCCTTGGGGGGTCTTCCTCTGTACTGTTGACCTTCCACTTTGCCAAGCATGATGTCCTTCTCCAGGAACCAGACCAGCCAAATAAAATGTCTGAAGTATGAGAGACAAAGTTTCGCTATCCTGGTTTCTAAGAAGCATTCTGGTTGTACTTCTTCCAACACAGATTTTTTTTGTTTTGTTTTTTCCTGTCAGCCCATGGTATTTTAATATTTTCCTTCGACACCATAATTCAAATCTATCAATTCTTCTCCAGTCTACCTTATTCATTGTTCAACTTTCACTTGTATATGTGGCAATTGAAAATATCATTACCTGTATTAGATGCACCTTAGTCCTCAAATTGATATTTTTGCTCTTTGACATTTTAGAATCTTTTCCAGCAGATTTGCCTAATGCAATCCTTCATTTGATGTCTTGAATGGTGCTTTCATGAGAATTGATTATGGATCAAAGCAAATTGGAGTGGCAGTGCTAATCTCAGATAAAATAAACTTTAAGGTAAAAGCCAGCATAATAGATAAAGATGGACATTATCTCATGATTAAAGGGACAAT
>NW_006408628.1:2890038-2900551 GCF_000296735.1 Chrysochloris asiatica
GGGGGCGGGTTTCTAGGATATATCCTTTGGTTGGTTGGTGACGCATGAAGGGGATTGGAATCATGGCAACGAGATGATATACGATGGAATGAATGTAAAACTAAAGTTCTCTCATGTAAACTTTCATATAATTCACAATAAAACATTAAAAAATATATAGTAGATAAGATTATCACTGGACCAATACATAGAGAAAAAAAAATAAAGTTTTCAGAGATTGTTTTGCTTGGATCAAGACTCATGGAAGCAACAGTCAAGAAATCAAATTATATATTGCATTAGGCAAATCTGCTGCATAAGACCTCTTTAAAAGTGTTAAATAGCAAATATGTCAAGTTGAGGACACAGGTGCACCAAATCCAAACCATGATATTTTCAATAACCTCATATGTGTGTGAAAGTTGGACAATGAATAAGGAAGACCATATAAAAGTTGATGCATTTGACTTATGGTGTTGGAGGAGAATATTAAAAGCATCGTGAACTGCTGAAAGATCAAACAAATCTGTGTTGGAAGAAGTATAGCCAGACTGCTCCTTAGAACCCAGGATGGCCAGACTTTGTCTCTCCTACCTTGGACATATTATGAGAAGGGACCAGTCCCTGGAGAAGGACATCATGTTTGGTAAAGTGGAAGGTAAGAGAAAAAGAGGAAGACCCCCAACGTGATGGATTGACACAGTGGCAGCAGCAATGGACTCAAGTGTGGCAACGACTGTGAGGTTGGGTAGATGCCACCTAACAACAACAACAGATAATATTACACACAAGAAAAGATTTATAGAGTTAGGAAAATACCAATCATAACACATAAAAACAAGTAAAAAGATGCATTGTGATTGAGTTTGTTGTTATGTGCCATCAAGCTGTTTCTGACTCATAGCAACCCTATAGGATTTAGTAGAATTACCCGATAGAATTTCCAGTAGAGCTGATGAGTGGGTTTGAACTGCCAACGTTTTGGTTAGGTCTGAAGCATTAAACTGTTGCCCATAAGGGTTCCTTATGATCAGATTAGTAGCTCAGAGATACAGTATAGTTTTACACTCATCTATATTCTATCCATGCTAACATCCTTACTCATTGTTTCCAGTGGTCAAAAATACTCATTCAACTTGTCTACCTATATTTTAGAAAAGCAAAGCCAAGAGCCAATGATGGATTAATGTCGAGCAAAATTTAAGTGGCCTGAATAAAAATTGATTCTCTATTATCTCAGAGAAATTCAACATAATTCTTGGTGTTGCCTATCCAAGTAGATAAATACATATATTGCTAAATAGAAGCATGTGAGCAATTTATTCTCATACAAATAATTCTTACCTATACGTGCCAAAATGCTCATTTCTCAGTCCATTAGTTTCAATTTAGTTCATATAGAACATGTCTAGAATCGATAGGACTTTGAAGGTTTCATTTTTAATTTTACTCAAATGAAAAATTCTGTGTGCTGCTTGATAATTCCAACACTTAGAGGCATCAGCAACAAGCCCCACAGGAAGCATGAGGCCAAGGTTAAAACCCTTCCAAGTCAAGATGCTATGATACCCAAAGAACCCATTTTCATTGTATTGCATGTCTTCTGGTATTTTATTGGCATGCACAGAATCTGAGAGTAGAAGGAGAGCACAGGGACTAATTTCAGCTGCAGATGCATAACTCCTGGCATTCAATTTCCTTAACTTTCACAAAATTCAAGGTTATGGCTTTAGCTTATTAGTCTTTAGCTAATTTTGTATCATGTGCAAGAAACAAAAGTAAGGATACTGTTTTTCCCAAAATGCAAAAGCCAGCAGTGTAATGGAAGGGGAGGTGTCTCCCAGTTTCTGCTGAATTATCAATTCCTTCCTTCAGAAGGAATGGCTCAAATCATTGCACTTCATGGTGGTTCTTTATGCACTGAGTCATTGCCCTGGCAAATTGGCATTCCCTTGAATTGTTCCTTTATTGCCAAGGATGAGTTTGCATATCTTCATTTATACTCATGCCCCTCTTTTCAAAATATCATAAGATAGGTAGGACTAGGTTTAGAACAACAAATCATGACAGATATATGAAAGATAATTCTTGTAGCAACTCAAACATAATCTATAAAACATTCTTGTCACAAAAATCTTCCAATGCCCCTCTCCTAGCTCATGGTTCACCAATCCACCCTTCACTAACACCTAATCCCTGGTGATCCCTCATTAATCTGACCAGTAATATGGCTGAACAATATTTCACACCTAATTTTATATCTGTATAGTACTTTGCAATTTTCAACATATTTTCCAATAAGCTATTTAATTTTATTATCCTAACAACTCACTCTAACGGCAGAGCAGCTGTTATGATTGCGTTATCTTGTTGGAAAAAATGAAGCTCAAAGATGTTAAATGGTTTGTACAGAATTACATGATTAATAATGATGGAACTGATTTATAAGCTAAGCTTTCAGACTTCTAGGCAAGACAAACATTATCTTTACTCTATACCGTTTTATATGCCATCAAGTCAGTTCCAACTCATAGATCCTGTATAGGGTTTCCATGGAGTGGCTTGTGAGCTTGAACCACTGACCTCGTGGCTCAAACCAACCTTGCAGTCCAGAGCATTAACCCACAAAGCCACACCAGGGCTTACTCTATACTGTTGTTGTTGTTGTTGTTAAGTGCCGTCCAATCTATTCCAACCCATAGTGACCCTGTATAGGGTTTCCAAGGAGCAGTTGGTGAGTTTGAACAGCCGTCCTTGCAATTCAAATGGCTTTGCAGTCTGGCACATTAACCCACAGCACCACACCAGGACTCCATCTATAAGTTAGGTTCTACTATTATCCCCATTTTATATGTGAGAAAAGAATCTCTGGTGTCACAATGGTTAAAGTGCTCCATTGCTAACCAAAAGGTGGATGATTTGAACTCACCAAGTGTTCCACAAGAAAACAATGTGGCAGTCTGCTAGAAAAGGATTTCCAGTCTTGCAGGTGGTTCTGCTCTATTCTATGGGGTTGTTATGAATCAGAATCAATTCTATGGCAGTGAGTTCACACACATATATGAGAAAACTCAGGCACAAAGACATTAAAAACTTCCCCAAGATCAACAGATAGTAATGGAAGTAGTAAGTTTCTTCTCCACTTTGTCTTCGATGTCCATTCCCTTAACCATACTGCCAAAATGATCCAAATGGTTTGAGAAGAATAAGGTAGGGATTGAAGGAGGTAGATATCTTTATGGCAACCACTTGACATAGTGTAATATTAATGTATATACATAAATATACCAAAATACACATGAAAAACAATTTTGGGAATTCTCAAAAAGTTTAACATAGAATTACCATTATTATTGCGAAGTACTGGTGAGTCAGTTCTGACTCATAGTGACCCTGATTAAGGTTTCAAAGGATGGCTGGTGGGTTTGAACTGCTGACCTTGCAGGTCCAGTGCTTCTCCTACAGCACTACACCAGAACTACCATATGACCTAGAAGTCCTGATCCTGGGTACGCACCCAATAGAAATGAAAGGAAGAATGCAACAGAGTCATGGACAGTAAAGTGCATGGCAGCAGGTTTCAAAATAGCCAAAAGGTGGAAGCAACCTCAATGTCCTTCAGTAGATGGATGGGTAAACAAAACATAGTAAATACAAGGAGACTGCAAAAAGTTTATGGGAAAAATCCATTCTCTTTCGATTCTTTTTTTTTTTTTTTTAAATAAATGTTCCATTGTGTACTGCGTGACAGTCCACATGGGGGATCACCAGTTCCACATTCACTCCATCATACATCGTTTCATTGCCATAGTTACCACCCTGTCCATGCATCATCACCCAACCAGAGAGTATACCCTGCAAGCCTGCCCCACCCACCCACCCACGGTCCTCAGCACACAGCCCCTTTCCCTTTCTGGATCGAGTCTGTTTTTCCATGAACTTTCTGAAGGCCCCCTCATACATACAATGAAATATTACTCATCCATAAAGAAAAATGAATCCCTGGCACATGTTACAAAATGGACGAAGCTCAAAAATATTCTGATTGGAGTCAATCATAAAAAGACAAATATTGTAAGATCTCATTTTATATGAAATAGGCAAATATATAGAAACCAGCCCTTATTAGTAGCTTCCAGGGATTTCAGAGGGGAGAAGGGGAGGCATTGGGTTCCTGTTGACAGTGGTGGAATCATCTAGAACGTGACAATAGTAATGACTGCAGTGCATGCTCAACATAATCAATGAAGAAAAATGAATTCAATGAGTCGTACATGTAAAAACTGTTGAATTAGCAACAGTTTTCCTAAATATATTTTACTCCAATTACTAAAAAACCTTTTAAAAAATGGAAGACACTGTAAATGCCCTACACATTTGATTTCTGAAGAATTGGCATTGTAGATAAATGAGTAGCATATTAAATGTTACTGGGGCAATTGAAATAAAATCCCTACTTCCTATTTTATATAAATCATTTCCAAAAGGATTACATATCTTAACATATAAAATGAAACTTCAAAATGTTTAAAATAAAACATATATTTATAAACTTGAGGTAGGAAATAATTTTAAAAAATACATAGAGCACAAACCATAAAAAAGAAGCATGATAAACTTGCCTACATAAAAATTTAAAATCTATGCATCAAAATACACCATAAAAAATGAAAAGACAAGGCACACTGGATATTTGTCATTCATACCAACAAATAATTTATATCCAAAATTCATAATGAACTCCAACAAATCAATAATAAATAGACCATAATCCAAGAGACAAGTGGCTGAAAGTTCAAAAAGAAATATCACATTATAAGAAGTACAAATGGTGGGGAATAAAAAAAACAAAACAGAAATGTGCTCAATCTAACTAGTAATCAGTGAAATGAAAATATAGGCAATGTTGTGCTGAAAGCAGAGGAAGAAAGACGAGGCTGTACATAAAGGGTTAACAGTCCTGGAAATCCTAGGGAGCAGTTCTACTCTGTACAATGGGATTGCTATGAGTCAGAAGCCATACAATGGCAGTAGGTGAAACCATCTTTAACCATTGCCCTGGAGCTGATTTTACACATTTTTCTCAACTTCTTATTTCCACATTTAGTTATGTCATGTTGTTAGCCTGAAAACAGCCACAGTAGGAGGCTCTGCGCCATGAGTTGTTGTTGCTGTTGTTGTTGTTAGGTGCCATTGAGTGGGTACCGACTCATAATGACCCAATGCACAACAGAACGAAACACTGCCTGGTCCTGGGCCAACCTCACAATTGTTGCCACGTTTGAGCCTACTGTTGCTGCCACTTTGCCAATCCATCTCGCTGGGGGGTCTTCCTCTTTTTCTCTGACCCTCCACCTTACCCAACATGATATCCTTCTCCAGCGACTGGTCCTTCCTGACAATATGTCTGAAGTAGGAGAGACGAAGTTTGGCCATCCTGACCTCCAAGGTGCACTCTGGCTACACTTCTTCCAACACAGATCTGTTGATTCTTTTGACAGCCCATGGCACCATGGGTAAAGTAAATGCAATAATTTCTTTCTGCTTTTTTCAAGTTTACCATCACACAAAGAATTTAACTCAGAATGAGATACTATTTCATGCTTATCAGATTGGCAAAAAGTTGAAAGCAACCCTATGTATTGACAAGGATGCAAAATAATGGTGATTCTCATTACTCTACATGTAGAATTTAAAATAATAGAATTTGTTGGGACAACCATTTGGCTATAACTGTAAAGTTGTTGGCATATTTTTACTTGATATCTCAGTAAGTCCACTCCTGGGCATTCAGAGAACACCTCACATGTAGAAGAAAACATGTTCCAACACGTTGGTTGCAATACTGACCGCCTTGGCCAGAAAGTCAGAACCATCCTAAGTGCACATTAAGAGAGGAATGGATAAATTGTAACATTTCCACAATAAACTATCTCACAGCAGTGATAACGTATATATCAACTTAGATAAATCTCATAAATAGATTGAGTGGGAAAGTTGCAGTAGAATAGACAAAGTAAAATATTACTTTATATAATTTAAGGGGATTTAGCAATGCTATACGTTGCATGCAGTATTATGTGTGTATGTTTGTGTATGTGTGTGTAAAATTTCTTAAATGACATTAGATTGCCAAGCACGTCCAGTCTGACAATATTATGGCTGTGGGGAATCACTAGCTCTCAAGCACTGTTAGTCAGTTGTTGCTGATGTTGTTTATGTACTGTTGAGTTGATTCTGACTCATAGCAAACCTCTACAGGATTTCTCAGGAGCGACTGGTGAGTTTGAACCACCAACCTTGAGGCAGTCCAGTGCTTTTCCTACAATGCCACACCAGGACTCCATTAGTTTATTAGTGGGAGGATAATTGGTTATAGCCCATTTGAGGATCAATCTGACAATATTCAGTAAAATGCAGAAGTGTCTATCAATGACTCATTAATTTGTTGTTGTTGTTGTTGTTGTTAGGTGCTATCGAGTCGGTACCGACTCATAATGACCTTATGCACAGCAGAACAAAACACTGCCCGATCCTGTGCCATCAAGTCAGGACCGACTCATAGTAACTGTTTGTTCAACAGAATGAAACACCACCCAGTAACTGCGCCAACCTCACAATCATTGCTATGTTTGAGCCCATTGCTGCTGCCACTGCGTGAATCCATCTTGTTGGGGGTCCTCCTCTTTTTCTCTGACCTTCCACTTTACCAACAAAACATGATATCCTTCTCCATTGACTGATCCCTCCTGATAATATGTCCAAAGTATGAGAGATGAGTTTGACCATTTTGCCTTCGAAGGAACATCTAGTTGTACTTCTAACACAGATTTGTTTGTTCTTTTGGCGTTCCATGGTACTTTTTATATTCTCCAACACCATAACTCAAATGCATCAATTCTTCTATTGTTGTTGTTGGTGTAATGTGCCGTGGAGTCGGCTCTGACTCATAGCGACGCTGTACAGGGTTTCCGAGGCTGTAAATCTTTATGGAAGCAGAAAGCCTCATCTTTCTCCTGTGGAACAGCTGGTAGTTTCGAACTGCTGACCCTGAGGTTCACAGCCTGATTCATAACCACTGTGCTATTTTCACATGGATATGAGGTTATTAAAAATACCATGGCTTGGGTACGGTACATCTTAGTCCTCAAACTGGCATCTTTGCTCTTGAACAGTTTAAAGAGGTCTTATGAAACAGATTTGAATAAAGTGATACATTGTTTGATTTCTTGGTTGCTGCTACCATCAGTGTGGATGGTTGATTCAAGCAAACTGAAGTCTTTTAACAACTTCAATCTTCTCCATTTATATGCATTTTGTTTATTAGTCCAGTGGTGAGGATTTTTGTGTTCTTTACATTGAGATGCAATCCATACCAAAAGCTGTGATCGTTGATCTTCATCAGTAAGTATTTTAAGTCCTCTTTACTTTCAGCAAGCAAGGTTGTACATATCGCAGGTTGTTAATGAGTCTTCCTCCAATCTTGATGTCATGTTTTGCTCCATATTATCTAGATTCTCAGATGATTTGCTCAGCATACAGGTTGAATAAGTATGGTGAAAGAATACAACCCTGGCACACACCTTTCCTAATTTTAAACCATTCAGTGTTCCCTTGTTCTATTTGAACATAGGCCTCTTGGTCTATATATAGGTTTCTCATAAGTACAATTAAGTGTACTGGAATACTCATACTTCGCAATGTTGTCCATGTGGTCATTGTTGTTAGGTACCATCGAGTCAGTACTGACTCATAGAGACATTATGCACAACAGAACGAACACTGCCCCATCCTGGGCCAACCTCACTACTGTTGCCATGCTTGAGTCCATCGATGCTGCCACTTGGCCTATCCATCTGGTTGGGGTTCTTCCTGTTTTTCTCTGACCCTCCACCTTATCAAACATAATATCCTTCTCCAGTGAGTGGTCCCTATTGACAATATATGCAAAGTATGAGAGACAAAGTTTAGCCATCTTGGCCTCCAAGGAGCACTCTGGCTACTTCCAAAACAGATCTACTGGTTCTTTTGGCTGCCCATGGTACTTTCAATATTCTCCTCCAACACCATAACTCAAAAACGTCTATTCTTATACAGCCTTCCTTATTCACTGTCCAGCTTTCACATACATATGAGGTGATTGAAAATACCATGGCTTGGGTCAGGTGCACCTTAGTCCTCAAGTTGACATGTTTGCTCTTCAACACTTTAAAAAGGTCTTGTGCAGCAGATTTGCCTAATGCAATCTTGAATTAGAAAGAAATGGAATTTTTTATTCTGCTACAAACTCCCCTAGCTGTAAGCCTTCCAAGCTTCTAAATATTTTATGTGGTTCAGAGTTCAAGCACCATCCACTGAACCTGCTTGGTCAGGTATTCTGTGTTGTTGCTGATGGAGCTCCTCACTGCATGCCTACCCGGTTCGCCATAGCTTGTCATAATCCACACAATCAAAAGGCTTTGCATAATCAATAAACAAAAGGTAAGCATCTTTTTGTGTTCTCTGTTTTCAGCCAAGATCCAGGTGATGTCAGCAATGATATCCCTCATTCCATGTGCTCTTATTAATCTGTCTTGAATCTCTGGAAGTTATCTGTCAATGCATGGTTGAAGCCATTTTTAAATTATCTTTAGCAAAATTTTACTTGCATGCAATATTAATTATATTGTCTGATGATTTCCACATTCCGTTGGGTCACCTCTCTTTGGAATGGACACAAATACAGATCTCTTCCAATCAGTTGGCCAGATAGTTGTCTTCCAAATTTCTTGGCATAGATGAGTGAGTGCTTCCCATGCTGCCTCACTTTCTTGAAAGATTTCAATTTTTATTCCATCAATTTCTGGTGCCTTGCTCTTTGCCAATGCCTTCAATGCACCTTGGACTTCTTCCTTCAGTAGCATTGGCTCTTGGACATATGCTACCTCTTGAATTGGCTGGACAGTAACCATTTCTTTTTGGTATAGTGACTGTGTATTCTTTCCATCAATTTAGTGTCATGGCATATTAGCCTAAAGAAAACTCTTGCACACAGTGTTGTTGTTAGTTGTCATCAATTTCATCAGACTCATGGTGGCCCCATGCATGCAGAATAGAATTGCCCAGCTGTTGTTGCTAGGTGTTCTCCAGTCAGTTCTGACTCATAGCAAGCCTATGTACAACAGAACAAAACTCTGCCTGTGCCTGAGCCATCCTCTAGGTTGTTGTTACACTTGAGCTGATTGTTGTTACCACTGTGCCAATCTATTTCCTTAGGGGTCTTTCTCTTTTCCTCTGTCTCTCCACTTTACCAAGCATGATGTCCTTCTCTAGTGACTGGTCCCTCCTAACAACGTGTCCGAAGTCTTACCATCCTGGCTGCTAACGTGCATTCTGGCTCTACTTCCAACACAGACTTCAATTTCAATTCAAGGTATATTAATCTAAAAAAAGCTCTTGCACACATGCGTGAAAGACATGCTCAAGGATCTCCATTGCTTTTTCAGAACTATTTTTACTAGAATATAAACAGCATAGAAATTTGTAGAGTAGTTAAAATGACAAGGAGTCCTGATGTCACAATGATTAAGTGCACAGCTGCTAACTGGTGGCAGTTCAAACCCACCAGCCACTCTATGGAAGAAAAGTCCAGGCAATCTGCAAGATTTATGATGCTGTTCTATAATACATAGTTAATACTCAAATATATACCAACATATGCATTTTAAATATAAAATATATACCCCCTTGGCATATAAAAAGGATGTTTCCTTGAAGAATGTTAAGCCCATACCATTTTAAAAGTGACTTAATTTTTTACTATCATTTCATTGGTCAGCAGCTTGGAGTCATATCTGAAGTATGGTGGAAGAAGGTTATTGATTTTAGCTCTTCCTTTTCAGATACAATGACACCTGTGTTGGTGAAACCTCTGGCCAAAGAGAAGGCTGGAAGTGCCAGCTTGTGATTTGTCACTCTACATTCAGTTTTCTCAGGTGAATATAAGGAAATGCTAGCAATGCCAAGGCCTATGCTTGATTCCCATCAGAGCTAATTAGCTTTACTCATCTCTGCATGTCTCCAGCTGCTTAGCTGTTACCTGCTGACTTGTAGAGCAACAGAGGCCAATCAAAACCAGTCACTGGATGTTCAGAAGACATGACTTATACTCTGAGTCCCAGAAATTATAACTTCAGAACAAGAAAGAGACAATGAAAAGTTACCTTTATCCCAGAAGATCCGGACCCTTTCATGTTATTTCCGTCCTCTGTGGTCAGGTGATTAATGTTGTACAACAACCCCAAGAGTGGAACAGCCAACATGCATCAAGGGAAGGAACAGGTAACAGATGAAATAACCTGAAGATGCCAGTGTCTGAGTTAAAAACACTCCTTTTACATGACCATATATGTTATTTCATGGTTACCACTTTAAACTATTATAATAGTTGCAAATATAAATATTTTAGTTTTCATTCCAAAATAGTTATAAAGTTTAAGCTGAATAATAATTACTTCTAAATACATTGCCTCCATTTCAAGCTCTCTAAGGAGTC
>NW_006408628.1:2900651-2925103 GCF_000296735.1 Chrysochloris asiatica
CTGTAAAGCCGTTTGAACTGCAAGGTCAGTGGTTCAAGCTCACCAGCTGCTCCTCAGAAACCCTATACACAATTGCTATGGGTCGGAATCGACTTGATGGCACTTAACAACAAGGATCCCTGTTATGGCACTGTAAGATAAGCAATGTACTGTGAACCACAAGGTCAGAGGTTCAAACCCAACAAGTGTTCCTTGGAAACCCTGTACAGGGTAGCAATGAGTTGGAAACAACTCAACAGCACTTAACAACAACAAAGGAACAATTGTGGCACTATAAAATAATCACTGAACTTCTAACCACAAGATTTGCAGTTCAAATACACTCCGTGGAAGAAAGTTGAGACTTTCTACTCCATAATGATTTACAGCCTCAGAAACCCTATACATCAAGTCAACTCGATGGCAATGGTTTGGGTTTGTGTTGATTCCAGTTCTCTATAAAGATGGGACCCTCTACAGAATAAACTTAGCAAAAACAAATGTTTCCTCAACATCCCCTTCCTCCATCCTGTCTTGTTTTTTGTATGTTTGGGACAAATCACGATTGTAAATGAAAATGAGGAGTAACAACATTCTAGTTTCTCATGAACGTGTGCCAAATTTGCATTTTTCTTCTTGAAATGAGAATCTTGAAGCTCTTTCCTGTCTCAAGAACTCTGAATTATAGGGTTGCCACAGATCATATTTCAGAGAAATCAGCACGAACAATTCACTGGACTCTTCATTGCATAGATATGGTTTTAGGAAACTTTAGCCCCAATTTTCTCTGTTAATTTCACAGGTGTGATGATCATTGAAAGTGGATGTGTGAAGTCTCTTCTGGTTGCAGCAACAGAAAGTCAATTCAATTGCATACACACACAAAAATAGTGTTCTTGGCTCATAGTACTCATAGTCCCTGAGTCTACTTCAGGAACAGCTGGATCCAGATGGTCAAACTCCAGGCAACAGTAACTCTCCATCTGTCGAGTCTATTTTCTTCAGACAGGCTCTCCCCAAACTGTGACATAGATGTCAAATCGGGGCTCTTGAATTACATCCTACCACTTTTGCAAAACCAGAAGAAAAAGAGAAACCTTCACTTTTCCAAATTTCCAATAAGAATCACAGGTTTCAAGGACATGTATCCATCTCTGAATGAAAAATATATTCTAGGTGGAGACATGGCTCTTGTGGACCATACCTTGTTCATGTCCTACCCAAGAGTCTTGAGGAGGCATGAAACCCCACTCTATGTGAATTGAATAGATGAAGACTGGATCCCCAAAGAAAAATTAAGGTACTGTTAACAGATAGTTGATCCTTGGTGGTGCACGCATTACAGTGATGGACTGCTAACCGAATGGTTTGACCCACCAGCTGCTCTAAGGCAGCATGACATGACAGTCTGCTTCCATAAAGATTTCATCCCGGGAAACCCTGTAGGGCAGTTCTACACTGTTCTGTAGGGTCATTAGGAGTTGGAATTAAATTCATAGTAGTGGGTTTGGTTTGGGATTTGGCTTAACAGATGGAGAAATGATAAGCAAAAGAAACAGATAAACCCATCAATGAAAGTTTTAGCTGGTAGCTAAAAAAGAAATAGTATCCATCAAAAGACAATGGGCCCATGATGCACGGAGGGGATTATAATCATTGCAATGAAACAATGAGTGGAAAACCGTGTTCTCCCATTTAAACTAGCACTCAGTTTGCAATAAAAACAAAATAAACAAACAAACAAAAATGGACTCCAGTGGGAGGATGCATAAACAGACATTGGTACATATACACTGTGAAATACCATACAATGATGAAGAATAATAGCGAATCTGCGAAACACCTCATAATATGGATAAACCTGGAGGACAGTATGAAATTTGTCAATCACAGAAGGAGTGGGAGGGAAGGGAGAATTATTCACTGACTATACTGGGTCACTGTGGGCCAGAAACGAGTCCATAGCACTTAACAACAACAACAATAAGCAGGTAGACAAATGTTAACTCAAGTAACAGGGAGGGCAATATACAAGAAGAGGGAAGTTGGCAGAAGAATGATGAAGACAGGTGAGGACACAGGGAGGCATGCAAGATCTAAAGGGATCTTACAGCAGCAGAAAGCCTCATCTTTCTCTCACAGAATAACTGGTAGATTCAAACCACTGACTTTGCAGTTAGAAGCCCAGATTGTAATCCACTAAACTACCAGGTCTTCTTAAAGGGGATAGAGGTAAGTAGTGTTATATAAGCAACCTTGGGACAGGAGTGTTCTGTGGGTAGGTACATAGACAGATACACAGGTCAAATGGGTATGGGAAGAAGAGAGGGAGTATACCCACTAATACACAAATAAATAAGGGATTGAAACAAAATGCTTGCACATGAATATTTATCTTTGCTACAAAAACACCTATGAATGTGGTGGAGCATACAGGGGCAAAATGATGAGCATTTTTTAGATATTATCAAATATCTTAAGACAACGAGTTGCTAAGCCTAAGGGCTCAGGATCATAGTCTCGGGGGACACCATGTCCAGTTGTTGTCACATCATCCACAAAGACAATGTTCTATAGCCTACTTTGGTGAGTAGTATCTGAGATCTTAAAAACTCATGAACAGCCATCTATTGCAATTATTGGTCTCTCCATATTTGGAAGAATAGTGACAAGAATTGAATATGCTTGGAATCAATGAGTCCTATGGACTAATGGACCATGTGAACATCTGTCTCCATGACTCTGAGATCAGAAAGAACTAGATGGTGCCCAGCTACCACTACCAACTGTTTTGAATGGGATCACATTAGAAGGCCCAGGACAGAGTGGAAGAAACTGTGGACCAAAACTCAAAATTATGAAGAAAAAAAAAAAAAAAAGACCTGGCTTACTGGTCAAAAAGAGACTGGAGAAACCCAAGACTATGGCCTTGACCATCCATTAGGTCTGGAAAGGAACTCTCCCTCACAGCCCAATTTTTAGCGAAGAAGTGGATAGATTTACTGGGGGGGACACATGGGGGTAGACAGCCATGCTTGTGAGGTATGCTCAACATGAAACGGTCAATCACTCAAAATCAAAAGAGCAACAATTTACCCAGGGACAAAGTTGAGAAGGGATGGGAAGGTGGATGAAATGGAAACAGGAACCACAGGGAGGAAGCGGGATCATTGTTGTATGGAGGAGATTGCAATCATTGAGATGAAACAAAGTGTGTGATCTGTTGAATGTAAATCTGATGATCTTGTCTGTAAGCCTTCGTTCAAGTCACAATAAAAAGTTTTTTAAAAAAAGAAATAAAACAGGACGAGCTCAGAAAATAAGATAAACTCAGTACAAATCAGAACTTCGAACTGGTGCATTCTGCTGAGAATTTGGATTTCCACCCTAAGAATACTGAATCTGAATCTACATTTTAACAAGATTCCATGCATAAGAATCCATACATAATTATACCTAAGGGGATCTATAAGAATCACTTGAGTATCTTGTTAAAATGTAAATTTTAATTCAGTATATCTGGTGTGGAACCTTACTTTCTCAGCAGAGGGGTCAAATCAGAATTAACCAGTTCAAAACCCTAGTACAAACTCATCATCATCATTAGGGAAAAAAAAAAAAAATTGCAAATCTATTTTTTACTGCTGATGGGTCAATATAGCATTTTCATATGGACAATATAATTATGATAAGTCATAGTTACCATGAGAAAACTGCTCTGTAAGTATGAGAAAACAGCACATGAAGAATGATATTGAAAGGTTGTTTAATTCATCCCCAGCCACTGATAAAATCACAGCTAAGCCTTCAATGTTTGAAGACCTGCAGAAACAAAGTGCTATAATAATCATTCCATTATAATTAAATTATTTAGAAAAATGGTATGTGCTGCCTTTTCTAGCCCTCTCCATGCAAGGGAATAACTCCTTCTGTACATGCAATTAATTAATTTGTTGTAACAATTAGTTCCAATGCCCTTGAGTAGTGTGCTAATCTCTCAGCAGGGTAAAATGAGGCACTTGGATGAAAGTTGTGCTTCTGAGAGGTGTGAATTTCCAACCTGATAATGACGGCTGGATCATTATGTGTTCTCTCACCTCCAAGGACTGTTCACGGGAAATTCAAACGAGTGTGACAGGGATGACAGCCCCACCAGCTCTGACCTGGTGACTGACAATTGGGAAGAGAACTTTCCAATTTGAAACTTAGGTTACTTAGGTTCTGTCTTTCCAGCCATAGGAGTCAGGCATATTTTGCCCTCATTCTAAGTCTATTTTACAATTAATGGCTATGTCACACTGTACTTGATGTAAATAAATTCTATGTTTGAACAAATAACCCAATGCACTTTGTCTAAGTTTCATATGGAGCAAGATCTTTTACTGCATTATTCAGAATATGGAAAAGACATTCATCTGTGCAGGGTTTAGGGTTATTTTATAAATCCAGAATTCAATAAATAAGGGGCTCTTGATAGGTGCAGCCTGGGACATTACTTGCAGCATTTAGCAGGGTCAGATTATCGAGTTTCATTATTTGATACATTTTTCAGCCTTGCAACAGAGTCACAAAGAATAGATGGGAGCAGCAAATTCATTTTAAAACAGGTTTATCGCTTCATCAGGTATTCATTTAAGCAGAATCCACGGCATAAATGGATCTCTTTGGCCCTATGTGACATGTTTTTCCAAATGGAATGATAATAAATATAGAGATGTAATATGTAGTTAGACTTCCCATCTCCATGAGGTACCAAGCTATCCAAAGGAAAAAATGACATTCATTCTCATGCCATTGCTCACTAGAGTACCAACGGCCAGTTGTTTTAGGGAAAAAGAGAAATTAGAGGCATCACAATCTCTTCGATGATTACTAAATGAAGCTAACTGCCATAATATAGAGAAATCTACATAGGCTATTTCATTTCTAGTGAGAAGAAAATAATAAATTGAGCATTTAATAAGTATTATAATACACATTCTTAGAGCTGCTTGGTGGTAATGTGCTGTGGAGTCTGTTCCAACTCATAAGAGATCCTGTATTGGGTTTCCAAAGCAAGCAGCATCAAATAGAAAAATTGTTGTTAAGTGCCCTCAAGTCGGTTCCTACTCATAGCAACGCTGTATATGGTTTCTGAGGAGATGCTGGTGTGTATGAAACACTGATCTTGCGGTTAGCAGTACAGTGCTTATTCTACAGTACCACACCTGTGAAATTAAATAATTTCTGTTTTTGTTGTTAGGTGCCTTCATGTCACTTCTCATTCATAGCAACCCTAAGCACAATAGAAGGCTGCCACTGCCAATCCATCTCATTGAGGGTCCTCCTCTTTTTGGCTAACCCTCCATTTTACTAGAAGTCCTGGTGTGACGCTGCAGGTTAATGCGCTGGACTGTACAGTCGGTTTGAACCACAAGGTTATTGGTTCAAGCTCACCAGTCACTCCTAGGAAACACTATACAAGGTTGTTTTGGGTCGAAACCGACTCAACGGCACCTAACAACAGCAACAATAACCATTTTACCAAGCATGATGTTCTACAGGGACTGGTTCCTCCTGATAAAATATCTGATGCATAAGAGACAAAGTCTAACTATCCTGATTTCTAAGGAGCATTCTGACTGTATTTCTCCCAACATCGATTTATTTATTATTCTGGCAGTCCACGGTACCGTTAATATCCTTCTCAAACACCAGAACTCAAATACATCAAATTTTCCATATTCATTATCCAATGTTCACATGCATAGGAGGTTATTGAAAATACCATAGCTTGGGTCAGGCACACCTTAGTCCTCAAACTGACATCTTTACTCTTGAACACTTTAAAGAGATCTTGTGCAACAGATTTGCCTAATGCAATACATTGTTTAATTTATTGTCTGCTGCTTGCATGAGTGCTGTTTTGGATCCTAGCAAAACTTCAATCTTTCTCCATTTATATAGATCGTGTTTATTGGTCCAGTTGTGAGGCTTTTTATTTATTTACATTGAGGTGCAATCCATACAGAAGACTTTACTCTTTGATCTTCATTAGTAAATATTTTAAGTCTTCTTCCCTTCCAGCAAACAAGGTTGTATCATCTGTGATTCACAGATTGTTAATGAGACGTCCTTTAATGATGATGCTATGTTCTTCATATAATCCAGTTTCTTGGATTATTTGCTCAGCATACAGATTTATGGTGTTCTGTGCCATGGAGTTGGCTCCGACTCATAGAATCCCCGTGCACCACAGAATGAACACTGTCTGGTCCTACACCATCCTCACAATTAGTGTTACACTTGAGCCCATTGCTGCAGTCACTATGTCAATCCATGTCCTTGAGGGTCTTCCTCTTTTTTGCTGACCCTCCACATTATCAAGTATAAGGTTTTTCTTCAAGGTCTGGTACCTTCTAATAATATGTCTGAAGTATGAGAGAATTCTCATCATCCTGGCTTCTAAGAAGGATTCTAGCTGTACTGCTTCCAATTTGTTCTTCTAAGAGTCTATGGTACTTTCAATATTCTTCTCCAACACTCTAACTTAAATGCATGGATTCTTCTATGGTCTTCCTTATTCAATGTCCAACGTTCTCATGCATAAGAGGTTATTGAAAATACCATGATTTGGATCAGGCACACCTGAATCCTCTATTTGCCCTTGAACACTTTCAAGAGAACTTGCATAGCAGATTTGCCTAAAGTAATACGTCCTTTGATTTCTTGACTGCTATTTCCATGAATGTTGATTCAGTGCCAACCACAATGAAGTGTTTGACAAGTTCAATTTCTTCTGAATTATATATTGGTCATATTGAGAGGAATTTTGTTTTCTTTACACTGAGGTGCAACCCATACTGAAGGCTGTGGTCTTTGATCTTCATCAGTAACTATTTTAAGTCCTCTTCACTTTCAACAAGTAATATTGCATCATCTGCATAATACAGGTTGTTAATGAGTCTTCCTCCAAACCTAATTCCACATTCTTATTCACAGATTAAATAAATATTTTGAAAGAACACAACCCTGGTGCATACCTTTCCTGATTTTAAACCATTCAGTATCCCATTATTCTGGTCAAACAACTGCCTCTTAGTGTGTGTGTAGATTAAGAACAATCAAATGTTCTGGAATATCCATTCTTTGCAATGTTATCCATACTTGTCATGATCCATACAGCTTTTTGTGTAGTCAATAAAGCAAAATAAAGCATTTTTCTGTCAAGATGCACCTGAAGTCAGTCACCATAGCCCTAGATCTGAATCCAGCTTGAGTTTCTAGTAGTTCTTCGTCAATGCACCATTGCATCTGTTTTTTCATTATCTTCTGTAAACTTTTACTTACATGTGATATTTTATGATTTCCACACTCTGTAAGAAATGGGCACATTTCTTATAATCCATCTGATGTCAGCAATGGTCCCCCTTGTATATATACGTCCTTTGGTTTCTTGGCTGCTGTACAATATACTATTATTGTTATTGTGAAGTGCTGTTGAGACAGTTCCCACTCATAGCGACCCTATGTACAACAGAAAGAAACACAGCCTCGTCCTGAGACACTCTCACAATTGCTCCTACACTTGAGCCCATTGTTGCTGCCACTGGGCCAATCCATCTCATTGAGGGTCTTCCTCTTTTTCTCTGTCCATCCAGTTAACCAACCATGATATCCTTCTCCAGGGACTAGTTCTTCCTGATGATATGTACAAAATATGAGAGACAAAACCTGACCATCTTGACTTCTAAGGAACATTGTTGTTGTACTTCTTCCAACATAGATTTATTTGTTCTTCTGTGAATCCATGGTACCTTTAATATTCTTCGCCAACACCATAACTCATATGCATCAATTCTTCTACAGTCTTTGGTATTTGTTGCCCAACTTTCAAATGTATATGAGGCTATTGGTAATACCAAGGCTTGGAGCAGGTACATTTTAGTCCTCAAACTCACATCTTTGCTCTTGAACACTTTAAAGAGGTTTTGTGTAACAGATTTGCCTAATGTGGTAAGTTGTTTGATTTCCTGAATACTGCTTTCATGAGTGTTGATGGTGGATCAAAACAAAATTAAGTCTTCAACAACTTCTTTCTTTTTTCTATTCATCATGACGGTATTTATTGGAACTAATGTGCAGCACTTTAACCCACAGAGCCACAACCAGGACTATATATATGATTGTTGTTATTGCTAAGTGCCATCTAATCAGTACCGACTCATAGAAACCCCATATAGGGCTTCCAAGGAGCAGCTGGTGGGTTTGAACCTCCAATCTTGCTTTTAAAATTGAACTTTGTTACAGTGCTTATCCTACATTGCCACACTTTAGAAGTCAAGATGGCAAGACTTCGTGTCTCATACTTCATCCATATTATCAGGAAGGACTAGTGCTTAGAGAAGGACATCATACTGGGTTAAGTGGAGGGTCAGAAAAAAGAGGAAGATCCCCTAAAAGATGAATTGGCACAGTGGCAACAGTAATGGGCTCAAGTGTAACAGTGATTGTGAGGATGGTGGAGGACCAGGGGTGTTTCATTCTATTGTGCATAAGGTCGTTGTGAGTCAGAGCTGACTCCACAGCACCTACCAACAACAATAACAACAACAGCTAACCACAATATCAGTGGTTCAAATACTGATCCTCAGAAACCTTATTTATACAGGGTCACAATGAATTGGAACCAATTCAGCAGCACTTAACAATAACAACAACATATATATCATATACATACATATATACATACATATGTAGCTGCCTATGCATTATCGAGTTAATTCCAATTGCTAGTGACCCTGTATAGGGTTTCTGAGGCTGTAAATCTTCACAGGAGCAGAAAACTTCATCTTTCTCTAGTGGAAGGACTGGTGGATTTGAACAACTGATGTCTGGTGGTTAGCAGCCCACCAGAGCTCCATATATCTAGTCTCCTGGTATGGCGTTAAGTTCAGCACTGGACTGTGATCCACAAGGTCAATGGTTCAAACCCACCAGCTGCTCCTCAGAAATCCTGTACTGAGTCACTATGACTCAATAGCACTTAACAACATATCTTTTCGGAAGCAAAAAGGCTCATCTTACTCCCCTGACCAGCTTGTGGTTCACAGTCCAGGGCTTATCATAAGGAGTCATTGTACTCCATATACATATACATATATGGACATACATACATATTTCATCCTGATGTGACACTACAGTATAAGCACTGGACTGCCAACTATAAGTGGTTGTTAAATACCGTCAAGTTGTTTTCGACTCAACAGCACTTAACAACAATAAAAGGGTTTCGCAAGAGAGGCTGCTGGGATTGAAGTGTAGGCCTTACAGTTGACAATCTAGTGCTTAGCCTGTAGCATCACACCAGGACTACAAATATGTGTGTACATGCATATGCTTAAATATTCTTTGATTCCTTTTCAGGTAAAAATTTTGTGATATTTTCTATATAAAGAAATGTTATATTTCAACCTTTCCTCTAACTTACTTGTTCAAATATTGTATTAAGAGTTTATTTCACCCTCATATATTGTTATTAGTACTGACATGTACATATTTAGGACTACTGATGAATTGGACAAAACCTGTATGGGATTTCATTCATATATGAGTTGTAGAATTTTAGAGCATTTTAAGTATTCCATTACAGCAATTAATCTTAAATGAACTTTGAATTGAAGAATTTCTAACTAGGGCCTTGGAAGAAGTGATCTGTGCAAATAAGGTTCCCTAACAGCACAGTAGGATAAGCACTGTACTACTAATCGCAAGGTCAGGAGTTCAAACCCACCAACTAGTCCTTGGAAACCCTGTACAAGGTCACTATGAGTCAGATTAACTAGATGACACTTAACAACAGCAATGCTTAAGTTTCCCAATCAACCCATCACCTAGTCAACTGATTCTCTTTTCTTGGTAAGGAAAAAGAGTTGGTGCAGAAAGCCAGCAGATTTAGGAAAAATCAGTCCTAATGGAAACAAAATAAACAAGAATCATGATTCCCCTGAACAAGAAGGGTGACCTTTGAGGCCATCCAAATATGGAAAAATGTGTGTGGTCAACTGAGGCCATCTGGCATGATTCCCTTTCCTCTAGTGTTCTGAAAAGCATGATGCTGTCATTTCTGGCACTGGAAAGGTGCAGTGGGACCATTTTAACTAGAAAATGAAGTAAGCAAAAAGTGTACAATACAGTATTGAGCTTCAAAACCCCCCTGGCTATGTTTGCTTTGTTTGACTGTAAAAGAAGTGCTAAGGATTTGATTAGCTATATCATGGATAAGAATTATCATTATACACAACTCAAAATTGATTTTTTATTATGATTTATTCCAAAAGCAACAAAGAAGCAGAACAAAGGATATACAAAGGACAAAGATACAAAAACTAAAACAAACACATTTAGTCCCCTCATGAGGGTGTAGTTTAGGTACAGAATGAAATAACCATCACTTTAGAGCAGCTTCAACCATGAATTTTACATGGCACTCTAGGTTGATGTCTTAGACTGCAAGGTCAGTTTGAACCACGGGGTCAGTGATTCAAGCTCACCAGTCACTCCTTGAAAACCCTAAACAGGGTCACTATGGATCGGAACCAACTCAACGGCACTCAAAAACAATAACAGCAATCCCTATCACCAGACAGACACCCTTGATTTATTATATTGAAATGACATAATTTTACTTATAATTACTATGCAAATTCTGCTATGTAATTAATACAATTTCAATTTTTTAAATTCCTGCTAAGGGAGGCATGTGTGAACTTTGAAAATTGCAGCTAGTACCCATTTGACCTAGCTTAGATGGCTAGCTGACCAGAACTAGACCAGATGAAGATAAAGATGCTTGATACTGTGAGCAAGTGTAAATTGCTACAATTTGATGAACCGGACCTTTGCTTATGGATGTAGTTGCTCAGAATTTCAACAGGAATGGAAGGATTCTTCATATTAAGGAACAAACTTGTTTCCTCAGTGCAGTAGGTTAATAGGGTTGAGTAATGTAGACACTGGCTACCAAAATTGGGGGCTATAAAGGCACAAAGAGGCTATCTTACAAGCTTTAATGAGTGTGCTTAGTTTTAGAATGAGAGGGGTCAGATAGACCCCACACACACACTGTATAGTTTTCCTCTTCTCCAGATGGAGCTTATGGAAGGGACTGAGGGGTGATGCTGGTAGGATTTTATGATTCAGTTGTGAGTAACTGTTAGCAGAATTAATTGTGATCGCCACAACTGTAATTGTAGAAGATGCGAATAAATTGGGGGAGGGTGTAGTTAATCTCACATTTCAGGAAGAGATGATCCCAGAATCATCAAGAAGGAAGTGTATGAGTGTAGCATGAGATCCTACCTAGAAAAGCAGCAACAGCAGAGATGGTGGCAGAGGCAATGGCATGGAGATATAGCAACTGCAGACTCTAGGTCCATGGACTGAGTAAGACTGTATGCCTGCAGGCAGGAGACTGGTTTACAGAATATGCCCTTAGGATTTTAAATGAACAGGTAGTTTTGTTTTGTATGTGTACATCAAATAGTTTTGCTTTGTTCCTTTGTGAAATATAAGATGTAAAAGAGAATACAGGAAGGAAGTTGGACAACTGTCATTGCAGGAAGGGAATTATAATCATTGAGATGAAACAAAGTGTCTAATTTGTTGACTGTAAAGCTGATGACCTTGTGTTAACCTTCACTCAATTCACAATAAAAAGTTTTTAAAAATTAGGGCAGCAATAATAAAATCTTTCTTATGTGTACCTGCTTTATGGACTTAGAAGTTTTCCATTTTTGTCTGTTCAAGAATTCCTGGAATATAGCAAGTACTCAATAAATATTTACAAGATGAATGAATGAATGAATGAATGAGCACACCATTTACAGGAATTATAAGATCAAATTTGATAAATATTATACATGAAAAACAGAAGTGTATCTGGCACTTTTTTTTTAGTTTTTAATTGATAGTTCAAGAAATATCTACTGAAATGAACACCTGTTTGTTTACAAGCTGACTTTTATCAGTGTCTGTCTTCTTACAGGCTGGAAAATACTAAGAGAACATATCATGTTGGAAAACTCTAGTAAGTGGCATTTTGGATGGATCTTAAAGGATGTAATTTGACAGATGACATATTTGAAGAAGATATACCAGATGGAGGGAATCTCATTAGCAAAAGACAGAAAGTTAAGAAAACATGAGAAGTATTTAAAGAAAAGTAATGATACAGTTTCACTGAAGTGTAGGATGCTGTAGGAGGAAAAAAAATGGGCTGATGATTTGGGACTACACAGTCAAGCTGAAGATCTGGATTTCATTTGGTAAGATTCAGAGCCAAGAAAGGTATTATGTGAGTTGCAGGGCCTGACAGCTCAGGATGGATCATAGTGTCAGGAGACACCGTGGTCAATTGGCATAACATTATCCACAGACAATGCTCTACATCCTATTTTGGTGAGTAGTGACTGGGGTCTTAAAAGAAGTCATCTAAGGTACAACTACTGGTCTATCCCTACGAGGAGGAACAAGAATGATGACAACCGGAGATGCTTGGGAACAATTGCTCCAATAGGCTAATGGAACACGTGAACATCAGTCTCCATAACCCTGAGAAAAGAAGAACTAGATGGTACCCACCTGCCACTACCAACTGCTCCCAAAAAGGAATAATTAGGTGGCTCTTCAGAGAGTGGGAGAGTATATGGAACAAAACTCAAAATTATAAAAAATACCAGGCTTCCTGGTTAGAAAAAGAATGTTGTTGTTGTTGTTGTTGTTAGGTGCCATCGAGTCAGTACCGACTCATAGTGACCCTATGCACAACAGAATGAAACACTACCTGGTCCTGGGCAAACCTCACAATTGTTGCCATGTTTGAGCCCATTGATGTTGCCATATTTCCAATCCATCTCATTGGGGGTCTTCCTCCTTTTCTCTGTCCCTGCACCTTACCAAACATGATATTCTTCTCCAATGGCTGGTCCCTATTGACAATATGTCTGAGATATAAGAGACAAAGTTTGGCTATTCTGGCCTCCAAGGAGCACTCTGGCTACACTTCTTCCAAAACTAATCTACTGGTTCTTTTGGCAGCCCATGACACTTTCAATATTCTCCTCCAATACCACAACTCAAATGCATCAATTCTTCGCAGGCACATGAGGTTATTGAAAATATCATGGCTTGGGTGAGGCGCACCTTAGTCCTCAAGCTGACATCTTTGCTCTTCAAAACTTAAAAAGGCCTTGTGCAGCAGATTTGCCTAATGCAGTACGTTGTTTGATTTCTTGACTGCTGCTTTTGTGAGTGCTGATAGTTGATCCAAGAAGAATGAAGTCCTTGACAACTTCAATCTTTTCTCCATTGATAAGAGTGTTGTTTATTGGTCCAGTGGTGAGGATTTTTGTTTTCTTTACAGGAGAATATTGAAAGTGCCGTGGGTTGCCAAAAGAACCAATAGGTCCATTTTACTAAAGCTAATACAGAAACAATTACAATCATACATAGGCAGAGAACTTCCAGAGGTCCAAGCCGGATTCAGAAGAGACCATGGACTACATAGAAATCAAATTGACTACATCTGTGGAAAGAGACAATGGAAAAGCTCCACATCGTCAGTCAAAACAAGGCCAGGGGCAGAATGTGGAACAGACCATCAATTACTCATATGCAAATTTGAACTGAAGCTGAAGAAAATGAAAACAAGTCCATGAGAGCCAACATATGACCTTGAATACATCCCTCCTGAATTTAAAGATCATCTGAAGAACAGATTTGATACATTAAACACTAAAGACTGAAGACCAGAAGAGTTGTGGGATGACATCAAGAACATCATACATGAAGAAAGTAAAAAGTCCTTGAGAAACAAGAAAGAAGGAAAAGCTCAAAATGGATGTCAGAAGAGACACTGAAACATGTTCTCCAGTGTAGAGATGCTAAAGCAAATGGAAGAAAGGAGGAGGTACAAGAGCTGAACGGAAAATTTCAAAGGTCAGCTCAAGAAAATAAAGCCAAATATTACAAGAAAATGTGCAAAGATCTGGAATCAGAAAACCAAAAAGGAAGAACACACTCAGCATTTCTCAAGCTGGGGAACTGAAGAAAAAATTCAAGCCTCAACTTTCATTATTGAAAGATTCACTGGGGAAATTATTGAATGATGGAGAAAGGATCAAGAGAAGATAGAAGAACTACACAGAGTTACTGTACCAAAAGGAAATGGTTAATATTCAACTGTTTCAAAAGGTAGCATATGATCAAGAGCCAATGATCCTGAAGGAGGAAGTCCAAGGTGTATTGAAGGAATTGGCAAAGAACAAGGCACCAGGAATTGATGGAATAAAAATTGAAGTCTTTCAAGAAAGTGAGACGGCTCACTTTTATATCTGAGCAAGCTAGCAGAGTATCTAACATACAATGTTGTGAAATGCCTTTGAATTGGTTCCAATTCATAGCAACTCTCTATAGGGTTTCCAAGTTGCTGGTGGTGAGCTTGAACCATTGACCTTGCAGTTCAAACCAACCTTGTAGCCCAGCACACTTATTTGTTATATAATAAAATAATAATTATGGCTGATTTCTGAGTCTTGGTGAGGCACTGCGGGTTAATGCAAAAAACAACATGGGCAAATTAGCCATGCTGTTGTTCTTAAGTGCCATCAAGTTGATTCCAACTTAGAGTGAACCTGTACAGGATTTCTGAATAGTGGCTGGTAAGTTTGAAGCACCAACCTTGCAGTTCAAACCAACCTTGTGGTCGAGTGTTTATCCTACAGTGCCACACCATTTGCCCATGTATATTAAGCATTTACTAAATACCAGTCATTGTTCTCAGTGATTTATTTGAACTGAAGGCAGTAAATTTTAGTGCAAGAATTATGGACTTGCAAACAGACAGCTTGGGTTCAGATCTGAACTTTACCTCTTATTAAATATGTGAACTTAGAAAACTTATTACATTCTCCATGGCCCCGCTTTCACATCAGTAAAATGGGTATAAAAATGTAGAGTTGCATGACAATTAGTTAACATGGAACCAAAAAGATTAATTTAAATTCTCATAGCTATAAGCAGCAAGACTGAAAACCGAAGCCAAGCAGTCTAAGTCTGCTATTAACCATTCCATGAAGTAATGGAAGTCCTAGTGTGGCACTGTAGGGAAAGCACTGGACTATTAACCACAAGGTCAGCAATTCAAACCCACCAGCCACTCCTTGTAAACTCTATGCAGGGTTTATGAGTCAGAACCAACTCAACAGCACTTAACAATGACAACAACATGAAAGAATAAGTAAGATTATTTCCATCTCAAAAATATTAGTTTAAATAGCAAGAAACATCCATAAGTACCTACCCCTTCTCCCTCACTCAGTTCCATTCCTTCCTTTCCTCTAAAACAATAAGTTAGGTCATTAGGTCTTAGACTCTTGGGAAAATATCCCAAGAGCTGAAATCAGGCCAACATCTTTCCTAGCAACAGCAAGAAGAGTCAGAAATAGGAGAGGAAGACAAACAAGCACAGGTGGCCAGGAGCAGACTGACGCCAAGCCCTCCTGCATTTGCACTTGATTTAAAGTCACATCACTAACACACTTCAAATGCACACACATATAGACACACACACCAATAGGCTCTATTTAATATTCATAATCACTTAATAAACACATGAAAGATTGCACGGAAGTCGTGTCCAACGATCCTTGATGACAAAGCATTATTGACCCAATCCTTTTCCAGACCTAATGATATTTTGTTCCAGTAGCTGAGTGCTGCATCTCATATGAAACAAATAAGGAACCCATGCATAAAATTAAGATGGTAAGCTCTCTAGGCAGTGATAAATTTGGAAAGAAAACAGGCCCACATAATCATTCCATCCTGTCTGAAGGCAGATTTCCTATAAAACCTTGAATCACCTACGTTTGTCTTAACTTGAAAGGCTCTTTTGGAAATTATGCCATCATCTCCCATGAAACACAACAGGACATGGGCAATCAAGGTGGAAATAAAGGGTGCAATGAAGCTATTGAGAAGATGCTCAGAAATATGACCACTTCATTTTATGGGGAAAGGCAATTGATCTCCAAGCATTGAGAGAGTGCTCAACTTGCCCTTTGCTATTAAACTAACCTTGCTATTCTTTCTGCTCCTTCCAGTTTGCATGTGTGTGAATGGGTCCTGAATTCTCTAATCCATATAGACTTCATGTGGGGATAACTGAAGATGATTGTATACCTGGGAAACCTTTGATAAGCAGCAACAAAAAGGATATCATCATGGAAAAGCAGAGTTTCCTTGATTTTCGTAATAATTTTTCTAAAGTACTTCTGTTTCTGAATGCATGGGTCTCATGAGGACATTCACAAATAAACACAATGTATTCTGGGAAGCATGTCTTAGTCATCCACAAAAGAACCTTACTGGTGATGTTTGAAACAGAAATATTTGAAAGTAGCATTTAAAAACTGATCAAAGATTTGATTTATTTAGGGATGTATTGTCATATTGTATTAGGTAGCATCAGGGATTCTGTGTGAAATTTTATTGAGAATGCCAATTGCTGGTTTTATCTCACCAGGCTCACATCAGCAACCTCAGATACCTGCTAGTCCATTTTTTATTTTCATTTACACTCGTGTTGGAAGAATGTGTGTTCAGAATATGAGTGTCTCAAGCCGCTATTGTACACTCACTGAATTATATATGTGAGTTTCTTTGATGAATTCCTTTTGACTTTGATAGTATTTATGTTCCTTGTGTCATTTTGAAGAAGAAATGAAAAACAAGCCTTGTGTTCTTTGGTTATTTTTTTTCCAAAAGACAAGTCAGCAAACATTCCCTTTGTACTCTTCCTGGTGGAGGTCCCGAGTCACCATAGAGTAGTTTACATATTAAATTGATAGCAGGAGTCTCTATGGAAAATGAAAGGTAAGCTAAAACATGCCCGAGGGACTTCTGAGGTGCAGAAATGTGATCTTGTTTCTGTGTAACCAATGCATTAATATTAATAATGGTAAGGTGTAGTGACTTAGCAAGCAGCTCTTCTCCCTAGGGTCTTCTCACAGCTCTGACAATCCCATCTTGTTCTGACTGGTTTCATGACTTTGAAGTCCAGGCACTAGGAGGTTAGCATTTTCTTTCAGATCCCTTCTTTTCCTTACAGGTCAGAAAGAGCCCAGACTCCTCATTCAATTGTAATACATACTCAATTCCAGAGTTACTCTGGGATTTCCCCACTTCATCACTCCCTCTAAAGAGTCCTGGTGGTACAACAGCTAAGTACTCCACTCCTAACAGAAAGGTTGGTAGTTCAAATCTCCCCAGCATCTCTGTGGGAGACAGACCTGGCAATCTGTTCCCACAAAGATTACAGTTAGGAGAAGTCTATGGGGTCACATGGGATGCTAAGTGGGAAACAACTGGATGCAAACTGTGAATCATTTCCTTCTATTTCACAGTCCTCAAGTCAGAGCTGAGTCATTCTCTTTCCAACAGTAACGTTCCTAGATTTCTGAAGTGTGGTAGCTTATGTTTAATTAAATGCTAAATAAGAATTAACTAGCATTTTTTTCAACTTTTTATTGTGAATTGAAGGTTTACAGAGCAGATCATCAGTTTTACATTCAACAAATCACATAATTTGCTTCATTACATAGTTGCAATCCCCTCCATGTACCAACAGTTAACAGTATTTACCTCTTTTCATTTTATCTATTACATTCTTCTTTGTGTTTCGCGCTATCTTCATCTTTCCTCTGCTAATATCACTTTTGTTGTATATTGTCTGCCCTGTCATCCATGTTAATGTGTGTACTTTAAAACCCGTTAATAATCCCCAACCCCATAACCATCAGAGATTGTTTCTTTTATCAAGAAAACTTTTTTTAACTTATTATAATATTGGTTTCATGTGGTATTTGTCCTTTTGTGATTGATGAATTTCACTCAGCGTAATGTCCTCCAGGTTCAACCATGTTGTGAGGTGTTTCATAGATTCGTCATTATTCTTCAATGTTTTGATAACTAGCATTTTTTAACTGTACCTATAAAGTTTTCAGAAGTTCTGAAAGCCATAGCAACCCATCAGAAGGGAAATTGCATATAGTTGATGCTATTATTGTTTAATGCCATGGAGTCAGTTCAACCCACCAATTTTTCCTAAGAAACCCTATACAGATACAGCAATACTATATAGGGATTCTTAGGAAGAAATGGTGGGTTTGAACAGCCAACCTTGCAATTAGCAGTACAGCACTTATATAACAGGATCTTAGGGTAAGAGAACACAAATAAATTGTTTTACATTAGAAAAATAGGTTTATCTGCTTAGAATCCCAATGTCCTTGAATATTAATTCTGAAATCATATTTTAAAGTTCACCTCATTCACTCTTATTATTTAAGTGAAGCCCCACAGAGAGAAGTGGTTTTGCACAAAATAACAATATATAATTACATAGTAGTCATACAGAACAGGAGTATCTAGACTACTATAACATAGTTTCAATTAAAAATAATTATTCAAAGCCATGTATTTATCTTCTCTCTGTTGTTACTGTTGTTAAGAGCCTTGGAGTCAGTTCACCTCATAGCCACTCTCTGTGGGGTTTCCAAGGACTAGCTGGTGGGTTTGAACAGCCAACCTTGTGATTAGCATTCCTGTACCTATCCTACAACACCACACCAGGGTTCCATCTTCTCTCTTGATACTCACACAATATTAGATACCACTAAAGTATTTAGTGGGTGCACTGGTGGACAAGTTTCATTGATGATTCCAGACTGAGATAGACTAGGAAGAAGGAAAGGCAGACTAATGACTGTTTACCCATGAAAGATATTCTGAAAAGCAGAGGAACATAGTCAGATATAGTGCCTGAAAATGAAAACATTATGAATAGTACCAGAATATTGTCAGATGTTGTGCCAGAAGATGAGCCCCTCAGGTGATGATAAAATTGAAGAATTCTAACAACCTTTTCAGTCTTAAATTGATCAAATATGCAATGACGATGTATCAGTAATTACTGGTAATTGGAATGCAAAGATTGGAAACAAGCAGGAAGGATCAGTTATAGGAAAACATGACCTTGGTGACTGAAATGATGCTGGAGATTGAATGATAGAATTTTTCAAGACGAATTATTTCTTCATTGAAAATACTTTTTTAAACAACATAAAAGATGATGTTATGCATGAACTTCACCAGATGGAACACACAGAAATTAAATTGACTGCATCAGTGAAAAACTATGGTGGAAAAGCTCCAAATAAACAGCCAAAACAAGGCCAGGGGCAGACTGTGGAACAGACAATTGATTGCTCAATACAAGTTCAGGATGAGCTAAAGAAAATGAAAACCAGTCCACGTAAGCCAATATATGACCTTGTGCACATCCCATCTGAATTTAGAGATCATCTCAAGAACAAATTTGATATATTAGACATTAAGGACAACAGACCAGAAGAGTTGTGGGATGACATTAATAATATCATACATGAAGAAAGCAATCGGTCATTAAGAAGATAGGAAAGAAGGAAAAGACCAAAATGGATGTCAGAAGAGATTTTGAAACTTGCTCTCCGGTGCAGATATGCTAAAGCAAATGGGAAAAAGTAGGAGGTAAAAGAACTGAACAGGAAATTTCAAAGGGCAGGTTGAGATGACAAAGTCAAATACTGTAATGAAATGTGCAAAGACCAGGAGTTTGAAAACCAAAAGGGAATAATATGCTCAGTGTTTCTCAAGCTGAAAGAACTGAAGAAAAAATGCAAACCTCACCTTTCAATATTGAAGGATTCTATGGGCAAAATAAGGAGCTCTGGTAGCATAGTGGTGACAAGTTGGGCTGCTAATCTCAAGGTCAGCAGTTCGAAACTACCAGTGGTTCTGCAGGAGAAAGATGAGGCTTTCCGCTTCTGTAAAGATTTACAGCCTCGGAAATCCTATGCAGGGTTGCTGTGAATCGGAATCAACTCCATGGCACACCATCACCTCCACCAGCACCACCACCATGGGCAAAATATTGAATGATGCAGAAAGCATCAAAAAAGATGGAAGTAATATACAGGGTCACTGTACCAAAAATAAATGGTAGCTATTCAGCCATTTCAAGAGGTAGCATACAATCAAGAGCCAATGATACTGAAGGAAAAAGTCCAAAGTGCACTGAGGGCATTAGCAAAGAACAAAGTTCCATGAATTGATGGAATACAAATTGAAATATTTCAATAGTTTAATAGAGTACTAGAGCTACTCACTCATCTATGCCAAGAAAGTTAGGAGACAGCTGTAGTAGAAGAGATCCACATCTGTATCCTTTCCAAAGAAATGTGACTCAAAGGAATGTGGAAATCATCAGACAATATCATTAATATCATGTGCAAGTACAATTTTGCTAAAGATAATTCAAAAATGGCTACAGTCAGAAAGTCAAGCTGAATTCAGGAGAGTACATGGAATGAGGGATAGCATTGCTGACATCAAATGGATCTTGGTAAAAGCTGAGAAAACCAAAAAGATGTTTACCTGTATTTTATTGACTACGCAAAGACTTTCAGTTGTGTAGACCATGACAAACTATGGACAGCTTGTGGAGAATGACTATTCTATAACACTTAATTGTGCTTATGAGGAACCTGTACATAGACCATGCCAGTTATTCGAACAGAACAAGGGAACACTGAATGTTTAAAATTAGGAAATATGTGAGCCAAGATTGTATTCTTTCACTATACTTATTCACTCTATATGCTGAGCAAATAATCAGAGAATCTGGACTATATGAAGAAGAACATGGCATCAGGATTGGAAGAATATTTATTAACAACTTGTGATATGCAAATAATACAATCTTGCTTATTGATTGCTTATTGAAGCGGACTTAAAATACTTACTGATGAAGATCAAAGACTACACCTTCAGTATGAATTGTACCTCAATGTAAAGAAAACAAAAATCCTCACCACTAAACCAATAAATAACATCAAGACAAATGGAGAATACATTGAAGTTGTCAAAGACTTCATTTTGCTTGGTTCAACCTTCAACACTTAGGAAAGAAGCAGTCAAGATATCAAATGATGTACTGCATTAGTAAAATCTGCTGTACAAGACCTCTTTCAAACTGTTCAAGAGTGAAGGTGTCAGTTTGAAGACTAAGGTGGGCTTGACCCAAGCCATGGTATTTTCAATAACGTCATATGCATGTGAAAGTTGGATGGTGAGTAAAGAAGACCATAGAACAATTGATGCTTTTGAGTTATAGTGTTGGAGGTGAATTTTGTAAGTACTACAGACTGCCGAAAGAACGAGAAAATCTGTATTGAAAGAAGTACAGCCAGAATGATCCTTGGAAGTCAGGATGGCCAGATTTCATCTCAAATACCTTGTACATATCATCAGGAGGGACCAAACCCTGGAAAAGGACATCATGCTTAGTAAAGTGGAGAGTCAGTTAAAAAGAGGAAGACCCCCAACCAGATGGATTGGTACAGAGGCAGCAGCAATCGGCTCAAGCATACAGGGTTTCTTAGAGCAACTAGTATATGAAAGCAGAGAATATCTGAAAGATGTTTACCTGTGCTTTATTAACTACGCAAAGGCTTTCGATTGTGTGGATAATGACAAGCTATGGACAACATTGCGAAGTATGAGTATTCCAGAACACTTAATTGTGCTCGTGAGGAATCTGAACCTGGACCAAAAAGCAGTTGTTCGAACAGAACATGGGAATACTGAATGTTTTAAAAAAGGTATGCGACAAGGTTGAAATCTTTCACCATACTTATTCAACCTGTATGATGACCAAATTATCTGAGAAGCTGAGTAATATGAAGAGGAACATGGCATCAGGATTAGAGGAAGACTCATTAACAACCTGTGATATGCAGATGATACAACCTTGCTTGCTGAAAGTGAAGAGAACTTAAAACATTGACTGATGAAGACAAAGAGCACAGCCTTCTGTATGGATTACATCTCAATGTAAAGAAAACAAAAGCCCTCATCACTGGACCAATAAACAACATTCTTATCAAAGGAGAAAAGATTGAAGTTTTTGAGGACTTCATTCTTCTTGGATCAACTATCAACACTCACGGAAGCAGCAGTCAAAAAATCAAATGATATAGTGCATTAGGCAAATCTGCTGCATAAGACCTTTTTAAAGTGCTGAAGAGCAAAGATGTCAGCTTGAGGACTAAGGTGCACCTGACCCAAGCCATGGTATTTTCAATAACCTCATATGCATGCAAAAGCTACACAGTGAATAAGGAAGAATGTAGAAGAATTGATGCTTTTGAGTTATGGTGCTGGAGGTGAATATTGAAAGTGCCATGGGCTGCTAAAAGAACCAATAGATCCATTTTGGAAGAAGTTCAGCCAGAGTGTTCCTTGGAGGCCAAGATGGACAAACTTCATTTCTCATACTTTGGACATATTGTCAGGAAGAACCAGTCATTGGAGAAGGATATCATGTTTGGTAAGGTGGAGGGTCAGAGAAAAAGAGGAAGACCCCCAACGAGATGGATAAGCCAAGTTGCAGCATCGATGGACTCAAGCGTGGCAATAGTAGTGACGTTGGATGGGTTGGTACCGACTCGATGGCACATAACAACAACAACAAGAGCAACTAGTGAGCTTGAACCACCAAACTTGCAATTCAAATTTGACAGTTCAAGCTCAGCAGTTGTTAAGTGCTTAGCTGCTAATCAGAAGGTCAGCAGTTTGAACCTATCAGTTACTCTGCAAGAGAAAGTTGTGCAGTTCTGCTACCTTTTAGGATTACTATGAATCAAATTGGTTTGCTTTAGCTTAGTATACAGATATTATTCAAAGCCATTGAATCAAGAAATAGGGTTATGAGTATGCCATTTAGCATTATGCCATTTAACATATTTTGTGAGCGTGGGAGTAGGGAGGGACTCCAAAATATACTCTACTGGCCCCATTATGGGGCATGAACTTTTTTTAAACAATTCTCTTGAGCTGAAACAAATGTCCAGAGAGTGTTTGCTGGACAGCTGGTGGCCTGAGCACTTCAGCCCAGAAGAGGACCTGGAGCGAAGCAATCCAGAGTCCACTACAGGGAGCAGCTGCCCATTTGTTGGGGTTAGTACCTCTGCGTTCATATAAAATGCCTCATTAATTAGGAAATTGGATATACGGAGGTTTCCTGTGTTACTCAATATTTACGAGGTGGTTCTTACTCATGTAATTTAAAAACATTAATAGTATTAAAAACCCAAAAGTATTAATATAAGAAAGAAAGACCGACTTACTGGTCAGAAAGAAACTGAATGAGCCTGAGACTATGGCCCTCAACCAAGCCTCATGTCAGAAAAGGAACTGATCCTCATGGTACTATTTTCAGCCAAGCAGTAGATAGGTTTACTTGGGAATCAACACTAGTAAGTTATGCTCACCATGGAACGGTCAATCATTCAAAATCAAAGGACAGTTACCTAAGGACAAAGTTGAGATGGGTTGGGAAGGTTAGTGGACTGTAATTAGGAATCACAGGAAGGAAGTGGGATTGTAATCATTGAAAGGAAACGAAGGGCATGATTTGTTAATGGAAAGTTGACGATCTTGTCTGTAAACCTTCACTCAATTCACAACATATATATTTTTTAACTTCAAATCATTTTTTCCAGCACATATATTATCTTTTTTGAAACACCAAATGGACTTTCTGTAGTATCATTAGCAATTCGGAAATACTTGCTCAAGCCCTCTGCAGCACAGCATATTCCTATTCTTATGCAAAATGAATTCCTGAATAATACATGGAAATTTTATCTTTCCTAATGACAAATTCGCTGTTAAATTTATTCTACTCTGCATCCTGATAGGCTAATGGGTCAGAATCAAATGTGTCACTTATCTGTCTATAGGTTACAAATGCAGCAAAACTCTGTTCATTCTGTTTCCACTAGTTCCGATTTATTATTATTGCAATAGAGGATGAGTTAGCATTCATTTTTATTCTACGATGGCTTTAGCGAAAACTTTATTTTTATTAAAATGATGCATATTCATAAAATATTTTTAAATTACAGTAAAGCTTAAAGAGTAAAGTAGTTAAACACATATCATCACATCACTCAAAAATAGTATTACCATCATTGAAGACCCCCAACAAGATGGATTGGCACAGTGTCAGTGGCAATGGACTCAAGCTTAACAACAATTGTGAGAACGGTACAGAACTGGTACAGAAATACTTTTCATTCTATTGTGCATAAGGTTACTATGAGTCAGAATTAGCTCAATGGCACCTAACAACAACAACAACAACAACATCACTTTAGTTTTCTCTCTGGATAGGTGGATGGATGCGTAGTTCTATGTATGGAGATAAATGGATGGATGGGTGAATAGATAGATAGATAGATAGATAGATAGATAGATAGATAGATAGATGATAGATAGATAGATAGATAGATAGATAGATAGATAGATAGATAGATTGTTGCCGTTAAATG
>NW_006408628.1:2925424-2959218 GCF_000296735.1 Chrysochloris asiatica
TTGGAGGAAAATATTGAAAGTGCCATGGGCTGCCAAAAGAACCAATAGATCCATTTTGGAAGAAGTGCAGCCAGAGTGCTCCTTGGAGGCCAAGATGACCAAAATTTGTCTCTCATACTTCGGACATATTGTCAGGAAGGACCACTCACTGGAGAAGGATATGTTTGGTAAAGTGGAGGTTCAGAAAAAAAGAGGAAGACCTCCAACGAGACGGATTAGCCAAGTAGCAGCATCGATGGACTCAAGCGAGGCTACAGTAGTGAGGTTAGCTCAGGAACAGGCAGTGTTCCATTCTGTTGTGCATAAGGTAGCTATGGGTCGGTACCAACTCGATGGCACCTAACAACAACAAGTAGGGTTTTCAAGGAGAAGCTGATGAGCTTGAACCACTGACATTGGGGTTCAAACCAACTTTGTAGTCCAGTGCATTAGCCACACCAGGATTCCAGATGGAGAGATAAATAAAATAGATAAATGATAGTGATGATGGTAGTGTTCCATCAAATCAGGTCCTACTCTTAGAGACCCTGTATAAGATTTCTTAGGCTGTGAATCTTTAAGGAAGCAGAAAACCTCATTTTTCTCCCATAGAGCAGCTGGTGGATTTGATCCGCTGACATTGCAATTAGCAACCCAATGTATAACCACTACAATATCAGGGCTCCTTTTGGATAAACAATATTACATATACATACTACTTTACAAAAAATTTCCACTTATTTTTATAACAGCATACTGACTAGTATGACAAAAATCTTAAAATATTTGCAAGAATAATCTTCTAGTGAAGTTTTGTCATGAAAACTCATTGTGCTCTGACTTCTGACAAGATGGAGGACTAGGCAGATGCATTGCATGGATCCAGTGCATCAACGATACGAGAGACCAAATACAATAGACTCAATGAAAATCCTGGAACCCTGAAGTACAGAGGAAAGGTTAGAGATGAGGACTAAGGGCTTGCTGGGAGAAGCTGAGCAGGGATGGCGAGGGGGAGACAGGTGAACAGCTGGCCAGACACAGCGAGACTTCTTGTGAATAGATTTGGCCACAGAGCAGATTCATATACCAGATGGGAAAGGTGTGATTCCTTTTCCCCATACTCTCCTCATGAACAGAGTTGTGACAAGCTCCCACCTTAATCCCAGCCCCACCCCAACTCCCAGTGCACACCCTGCTCTCCAGGAGGTCAGAACTACTCTCAGTATCCATGCCTGTGTGAGGCAGTCATACCAGCTGTGCCACACCAGACCAAAAAGTAACAAATCAACCTGCCCCCACCTACCCTGTGGTCCTAACAAGACATGGAAGCCAGCTTCATGAAAGACCTCCACAAACTACAATTCAGATATAGACATATATTACAGGGTTGATAATAGTTGGAACCATTTAACAACAACATATGAATATGCCTGCACATCAAAATGAAAAAAAAAAAAGGAAAATCAGAAAGATGTAATAAACATTAATACCAACAGAAATGATAATGCAGAGAAAATCTACAAAGAAAATGAACTCAGTGCAGAAAATTTCGTGAAACAAAGAAACCAGTAGCACCAAAAAATAAAAATACAGCAAAATGACAGCAATCAATTTATACCTATCAATAATTACACTAAATGTCAATGGATAAAATACACCACTCAAGAGACAGAGAGAAGCACACTGGACAAGAAAACAGGATGCTTCAATATGCTGTCTGCAAGAGACACATCACAAAGATGGAGATGGTCCATCAACAGAAGAATGGTCCAACAAACTTTGATATGTACACACAATGGAATACTACTAAATTCTGACGAATAATGATGAATCTGTGAAACACCTTATAACATGGGTGAACCTGGAGGATATTATGCTGAGTGATATTAGTTAATCACAAAAGGACAAATGTTGTATTAGATCAATGTTGTAAACAGTTAAGAAAAGGTTTTATTAATAATAGAAACAATCTATGATGGTTGTGGGCAGGAAGAGAGGGGAATTATACACAGGCAAGATGCTCTGGTAGCGTAATGGTTACGAATTGGGCTGTGAACCGCAAGGTCAGTAGTTCGAAACTACTAGCCGTTCCACAAGAGAAAGATGAGGGTTTCTGCTCCTGTAAGGAATTGTTGTTGTTGTTGTTGTTATGTGCCGTGTAAGGAATTACAACCTCAGAAACCCCGTACAGGGTTACTATGAGTCAGAACCAATTCCACGGCACCACCACCAGAGTGTAGACACATGTTAACATGGTTGACAGGGCAGGCAATATAAAACAAGAGGGAAGTTAGCAGAGGAAAGCTGAAGATAGCAGAAGACACAGGTAGAAATGCAATAGTTAAAGTGAAGAGGGGTAAATACTGTTAACTGCTGATACATGGAGGGGCTTGCAATCACTGTAACGAAGGAAAATATATGACCTCTTGAATGTAAATCAGATTATCTGCTTTGTAAACCTTCACACAATTCACAATAAAAAAAAAATAATTCATTTTGTTTTGTGACCTGTGGGATTTATTTTTTTGTTTAATTTTAAGCTGTCTAATATAAATCACTGTTAAGTTTATAATTTTATTAAAATAAAAATGTATTGCTGTGTTGTTAAGTGCCGTTGAATCAGTTCTGACTCATAGCAACCCTGTATAGGGTTGTTGTTGTTGTTGTGTGCCCTGTATAGGGTTAGCATATAATAAATATTTAAATATCACGGGCAATACTTTGAGCATTTTTAAATGATCACTTCATTCAATACTTGCAATAAGCCCATAAATATGTTATTTATTACCCATTTGACAAAACAGAAATTGATATTGCATCCAAGGAGCTACTAAGAATTCTTTTTTTACTATACTTCCAAATAGAGAGGTTAAGTAGGTTTTTTGAGACCACACAACTAGGTAGTGATTGGAGCTAAACCCAGATATTGCTGCTTCAGAGCCTGCCTGGCCCATACAAAAACCATACGTCTCTCATTAAAATAACCCAGTACGAGACCAAATAATTAATTTCATTTTTCCCTCATTCAAATTTAGGGTATCTTAAAATCTTAGCAAAACACTGCCAAATTCAGTTAATAATGATTAAGAATCACCATATTGGGCAATGTGATACGAAACAAAGAAAAAGAAGGAAAGTAAGAGGTAAAGGAAAGAAAGGTGTACCTAAAGGGTTTCATTGTAGAAGAAAGTACTAAACAAGGAAACTTTGTGTATTTTTATAATATTTGTAGTTCTAATCTTTCATATATACTTACATATATTTTGTTTTATTTTATTTTTATGTGTATATTTACAATCAAGGAGCTCTGGTAGCGTAGTGGTTACGAAACGGGCTGCAAACCACAAGGTCAGCAGGTCGAAACTACCAGCTGTTCCGCAGGAGAAAGATGAGGCTTTCTGTTCCAGTAAAGAGTTACAGCCTCGGAAACCCTGTACAGGGTCTCTATGAGTCAGGACTGACTTCACCGCACATAACCACCACCACCATATTTACAATCATAAAATGAAATATGGTTTATTTCTTGCCTGTTCTTTTTTAATTACACAATATTTAAATATACAATTTCTTATAACTAAAAGAATACTTCCTATTCTGTTCTGTACTTTGTTTCTTTTTTCATAGCACTATATACAAGTATTTCCTATCTCATTAACTGTTATAGTAAAAAAAGAATTCTTAGTAGCTCCTTGGATGCAATATTAATGGGAACAGTCTAGCATAGACTTCTACAATAAAATATTTTAATTATGCCTCAATTGCTAAATGTTTGTACTGTTGACTTTTTTTCTATTATAAAATAAGATCTTTAGAAATTATAGGACGGTTTTGGGGCAAAAATAAAATGATTCAACTTTTCAATTATTCAAGGCAGGAAGAGGGTAAATTTTTTTTCCAGCAAAGAGGTTCAATTGCCAAATTATTTTTCAGTATATCGTCTTCAAGTTTAAACAATGTCCTCTTTACTTTCATCTTTGTATAAGATAACAATTTCATTTTCTTCTTTAAATCTCATTTACATTAAATGTATTGTTTTCTTCATTTCTTTGTGTGTGTGTATGCTTGTGTATTTGGGGGACCACCTTTGACATTAAAAGTAGCAAATTACAGAAGACAGAGCAAGATGGTGAAACAGTAGAGGTTCCCACTCATACTCCAGCACCTGATTCACTGAACAATGAGTAAAAACAAACACAAGCTCAGAACTGAGAATTCCCAACAGTAGTCTAGGTAATGGAGAGTCAGTTTGAGTCCAGAAGGGTCAGGAGAAACAAGATGGCACAGAAACTAAGAAGACCTACCAGCTAACATCTGGAGTGCTTTCTAGGAAGGAGATGGGTAACAAACACCCCACAGAGGGAACACAGAAAAGGACACACTCTGAAAGAGCTGACCCCCAATTTTTCTTAAGGCAGAGCAAAGTGGCCATAAGAATCCACAGGCCATGTAATTAGGAGGGCTTGAAGGAGTCGGTGGTAATCCGATAGATTGCTATTGAATCTCACTGAGATCCCAGACAGATGGTCACAAGGACAGAGATGAACAGCAAGGGCAGCAAGGCTAGAGGAATACTTCAGACTGACAGGGCAAACCCCACAGAGGAAAAGAACCCATTTTAGGACACTGTAGGTAAGTCTGCACAGGGCACCCATGAGGGGAAGACATAGAAAGTCCCCCAACTTCTCCACAGGAAAGTCATGCTCCACCGCTTACATCAGCTTCTGTGAACAGCTACACCCCCAACTCAGGCTTGCATATTGAATTTCAGAGATGAAACAACCGGAATTCCAGAATCACCACTGAAAATAGTTTAAGGATCAGAGTGTAGTTCTCAACAGATGACAAGCCCATTGTTGCTCGGTGGATTCTGATCTGAATCACAGCACCAGCCAGAAAGGCTGAATGAGGCTGCTGTGTGGGCTTCCCAGGTCTGTGAATCTTTGAGGTAGTGGGCAGTTGCATCTTTGTCTCCTGGAGTGGTTGGTAGATATGAGCCTTGGCCTTTCAGTTGGCATCCAGAGGTGTGGCCCCTGTGCTACTAAAGCATCCAGTCAGAACACTTTCACACAAAAACAAGAATATAAAACTTCAAGTCAAAATAAAAAAATGGCCCAAGTTCAACAAAAATTATTGAGACACACAAAATCACAAGAGAAAAAGAACCAGTCAAAAGCAAAACATGAGGAAGAGAAAATTTATCTTACGGAGGCCAGAATAATGTAAAGAATTAATAAATTTCCAACTGTGGTGCTAAATATGTTTAAAGAAAGTAAAAATCACACTGAAAACAAACTAGCGGAGATAAAAACAAATGGAAGAATAAAATGAGATACTCAATATGGAACTTGAAAGCAAGCAAATAAAAACCACAAAGAGAAGTTCTGGACTTGAAGAATAAAACAAATGAACCAGAGAAAGCAAGAAATATTTGACCAGACAGAAGATAGACTAAGTGAACTAATAGATAAAGTAATTGAACTTACCAAGTCTCAAGAGAAAAGAGTGAAGATATATGAACAACGTCAAAAGGAAATATGGGAGTCAACACTGGTAGAACTCAAACACTGGTAAAAACACAGGGAGGTTTGCAAGAGTTAAAGGGGATAACAGTAAATGCTGTTATATACATAATCCTGTAACAACAGTGTTATACAGGTAGATACACAGACAGATACATAGACCAAACAGGTATGGGAGGAAAAAAATATATAAGTTTTGACAGAGGATATTTATACATTGATATTTACCTTTACTGCAAATATACCTATGAATGTGATGGAGCATAAAGCAGACAAAATGATAAAAACTTCTTAGAGATTAACAAACACCTTTAGGCAGAAATTCGCTGGGCCTGGGTGTTCAGGACTGTGGTCTCATAGGACATCACATAGTCCACAAAGATAACGTTCTACATCCTACTTCAGTGAGTAGCGACTATGTTCTTAAACACCCATGAGCAGCCATCTAAGGTACAGCTCTTGGTCTCTCCATATGAGGAAGAAATATAAATGATGAAAAATGAAAATGCTTGAAATCAGTTAGTCTAATAGACTGACAGAACCCATGAACATCAATCTCCATGACTCTGAGACCAGATCTAGATGGTGTCCAGCTACCACTATCAACTACTCTGAAAGGGATTACATTACAAGATCTAGGATAGAGTGAGAGAAACTGTGGAACAGAAGACAAAATTATATTAAAAAGACTGGGCTTACTGGTCAAAATGAAATAGGGGAAATCAAATATTATGGCTCTCGGCCACCCACGAATTCACCTTCACGGCCTAATTTTCAGCCAAGCAATAGATAGGTTTATAGGGAGGATAACAACACTAATAATATATGTTCACCATGGAAAGTTCAACCATTCAAGATCAAAACGGCACCATTTACCTAAAGACAAAACTTGGAAGGATTGCGAAGGAGGGTTGAATAGAAAGATCAACCACAAAGAGGAAATGGGATAGGTTGTTACATGGATGGGATTACTATCATTGTAATGAAACAAAGTGTATGATTTGTAGAATGAAAAAACTGATGATCTGTTCTGTAAACCTTCACTCAATTCAGAATAAGAAGTTTACACACACAAAGGAAAGATAGGGCTTAAGAAATCCAACATTAGAATTGTTGGACTCGCAGAGCATTATGATAACAATAAAGGCAAAGAAACAATTCTCCAAGAGATAATTAGAGAATTTCCCAGATTTGAACAAAGAACCAACCCAGAAAATACTAGTAGAAGAAGCTACATGAACTACAAATTTAGAGAGACATAAAAAGAACAACTCTGCTATGTCTCAAAATTTTTGAAAGCCAAAAACAAGGAGAGAATTCTGAAAGCAGCAAGCACAGAATACAGCATCACATACTAAAACACTTTCATCAGAATCAGTGTGGATTTCTCCCCAGAAACTCCAGAGGCAAGAAGACAGCTGAAGAGCACATATAAAATACGAAAAGAAAACTATTGTCAAGCAAGAATTCTTTACCTAGCAAAGTTGTCATTCATAAATGAGGAGAAATCAAGACATTCCCAAACAAACAAGCTCTGGGAATTTGCCACCACCAGACCATTTCTGCAAAAATGACTGAAAACATTATACTTAATGGAAAGGCAAGAGAATTAAATAAACACTCAGTTTAATACACAGAAAAATAAATAACTAAATAAGAAAGAGGTCTCCAAAAAATGCAACAACATGAGCAATCATAAAAACCAATAATATGATGTTTCCAGAGAATAAGCTCAGTAATTAAAGTCCACAAATAACACATCAGGTTTGTAAGAAATAGTACCAACTAAACTTACTGAAGACAAGTTTTATATTAATGTTACTGGAGACACACCAACAGAAATAAGGGAGGAAGGACCATGCCAGAAATATATTTACAACATTGTACTCTGTGTAATGTAACAGGTTAACCACCAAGAAGTCACCAAGATGAAACATTCAAAAGAAGAACGTTAACAAAAATGATCATCACAAGAAAATAGTCAAATAAAAACAAAACAGAGAAATCAGAATAAAAAGCAAAGACATTATGGAAAACTCAAGAAACAAATAGCAAAATGGGTAAGGCAGATACTTCATTATCAGTAATAACTAAGTATAAATGGTTTAATTGTTCCATGCAAAAGTTGGAGGAAGACAGGATGGAGGGGGAAAAAAACCATGATCCATCCTTTTGTTGTCTACATGAAACACACCTTAGATATAAGAACATAAATAAATTGAAAATAGAGAGATGGAGAAAAATATCTTATACAATCAGAAAACAAAAACATATTAATATCAAATACAATAGACTTCAAATTAAAATCTATTAGAAGCGATAAAGAAGAACACTAATTAATAATAAAGGGATCAATCCAATAAGAAACATAAAAATTATAGATACATGAGAGGCTTCCAAAAGTTTATGGACAAAGTGCATTATCTGTCAATTCCGTTTTTCCACGAACTCTGACTCACGGACACTGTCACCCTGAGACACTCTTTAGACCTAGATCCAAGTCTATCGCCTGAAATCACTTTTAGTAAAACAGCAGTAAGGCACACAAGGTGAAGACTCTTTATTGCCCATAAGATAGGTGTCCTACTGGAAAACCATTATTAGAAGATCAAAAGGTCAATTGCTACTCAAAAACCAAAATGACAAGATAAGGGGACAGGGAACCTCGAGTGTTGGAAAAGGAACTAACAGAACACAATTAAAGAGAATGTTACACATTGTGATTAATTAACTAATGGTACCACAGGAAAATTTGTATGGAAATTGTCATTTAAAAAAAGAATATAGCAAACTACAAAAATATCTAATTTGGGGGACAAAACAATTCTTTTTATTTTTTCCTCAGTATTTTATTGTCTTTCATTTTCCAATTAATACAGCATCAGTTTGAATCCCACTGCCTAGTCTCAAAGTTTGCCATCATTAATGAATAAAATGTCAAGCTTTGGTTTAGAAAATTCAGGTACTTCCAGCTGAGGTACAGTTTTTTCAAAGTGATGTGTTATTAATGACTTTGGTTGTTTTCTTCCCCTTAGCTGAGGGAAGTAGAAGAGTGGCTTAATTTTTCACGCTTTCATGAATTTAAAAATAAATAAAATTATCCTAAGGTCATAAATATTCATCATGTTGCTTCGTCTTAAATCCCCGGTTAATTTTTTTCTTCATTTTCCACGTATACTTTTTCCTGATCCATAATACTTCAGATACCAGTTAATAAATATGTGTGCTTGTGTGTTGATCATTGGGTTTAACCGTGTGAATATGTTTATCAAATCCAAGGGAGTAATTATTATTAGCTTTCCACTGCATTGTGAAGTATTTTGCTGGGAATTGGATATTAAAAATGCAAAAGATCTCTTCATGCAAAATGGAAACTGATTTATTCTCACAAGAAAAGTAGTAGAAGCAGAAAGTAATTTGGCAAAAGACAGCAAAATATATTCTAATTGGCTTCCTTAAATTCATTCGGTTTTCTTCTTAATAAGGAATTGAGTGAGGAAATTTTGGCAATGGCACAAACAAAAAGACCAGAAACTGACAATCAGATACTAAATTCAAAACATTTCTGGAATTTCACCTATGAAATTTTGGGATTAGTTAGTATAGTTACAACTTGTGGATAAAGAAGTAGTAAACCATATTTAAATCCAGAGGATAGCTTCTTATCTACGAAAATACATATCTCAAGCCTCAATTAATTCAGAACATTTGCCACAAGGCTTTTACCTGTATAAATATAATATAAATATAATAAACATAAAACTTGATATGAAAGAAAAACCTGCATTAAAGGTTCTATTAAATGCTTATTAAGATCATGTTTAAAAAAAAAAACAAGAACATGAGTCCTAAAGTAGTATGTAATATTGGCATTTGACAACATTGTGTAGTTCTGATAATATCTCTACACATTTTTGCTAACTAAATACAGGAACTAGGTCACAGAGACCATTTGTGTTTCAATTGTATTTCCTGGAGCACTGGGAATGATCACCTTAGGGACAGAGAGAAGATTAAGCAGGAAGATCCCATCTATTCATTCAGAGACTCTCAGCTTTCATCTGTCTTGTAAATTGGATAAAGACAAAATTTCATTTCAGAAAAAGCTTCTCTGTTTTCAAAAAATTAACTTCTGTGTACCAACTCCCTCATTTCACAGGTGAGAAAAGTAAATAACAGATAGCCTACTTACCCAAATAATCAATAACAGATAGCCTGCTGATCCAAGCCATGGTATTTTCAATAACCTCATATGGATGCGAAAGCTGGACAGTGAATAAGGAAGATCGTAGAAGAATTGATGCCTTTGAGTTGTAGTGTTGGAGGAGAATACTTTTGCCATGGACTGCCAAAAGAACCAATAGATCTGTTTTGGAAGAAGTACAGTCAGAGTGCTCCTTGGAGGCCAAGATGGCTAAACTTGTCTCTCATGCTTTGGATATATTGTAAGGAGGGAACGGTCGCTGGAGAAGGATGTCATGCTGGGTAAGATGGAGGGTCAGAGAAAAAGAGGAAGACCCCAAATGAGATGGATCAGCCAGGTGGCATCATTGATGGCGTCAAGCGTGACAGCTGGTAGTGAGGTTGGCCCAGGATCGGACATTTTTTCGTTCTGCTGTGCATGGGGTCGCTATGAGTCGGTTCCGACTCAATGGCACCTGACAACAACAACAACAACAACTTACCCAAAACTGTTGGTAAAATCAGAAGTAAACCTAGCTCATATCCTGCAGCATTTACTTTTTATAAGGATATTACTATCACATTCTCGAGCATCTACTTTTAAATTGAAGCTTCCAGAGTCAGATTCTATTTGATGAAATTTCTTCTCAAAACTTACCAAATATAATCTGAAATTATTCAAACACTCAATCAAGATTCATTGATAATTACTAGGAATGTGAAAGTTGAAGATGAAGAATCAATAGTTGGACTATATGGTCTTGGTGGTAGTAGCAATGCCAAAGATCAAATGATTCAATTTTGCAAAACACATGACTTGTTCATTGAAAATATGTTTTTCAACTACTAAGTGACTGCTGTGTAAGTGGACCTCACCAGATGGAATGCACAAAAATCAAACATAAAGAAATCAAAAGTTATTGAAAAGACAGGAAAGAAAAAAAGACAGAAATGAATGTCAGAAGACATTCTAAAACTTACTCTTAAATATAGAGTATCAAGCAAAGAAATGGTGAAGTAAAAGAAACGCACAGAAGATTAATCCCTTATTGGATTTATATCCAACTGGTAACAATCTTCAATTTCTTCATCTTTGATCATTAGTGACTGTAGCCTAAATTTGAATAATAGTTGTATTAGCTGGTCTTCTGTTATGGATCGTGGTCTTGCACTATGGGATAAGCACTAGACTACTAGCTGCAAGGTCAGTGGTTCAAACCCACCAGCTGCTCCTTGGACACCCTATATTGGGTGGCTATGAATAAGACCTGACTCAAGGGCACAGAGCAACAACATCACAGTATTGTATTTCAAAACAGATCTTGAAATGTTCATTTATGTTAATGAAAATGACAACATTTCTGTTCATTTCATCATTCCTGGCATAGTAGACCTTTTGCCAGTTCAAAAATGGCCAATAATGGCCATTACTAATGGCTAGAATATTAACTTTTATTCATCCCACTTTTGAAGTCTTCCAATTTTCTTAGTTTCATCATCATACATTCCATGTTCCAATTACTAAGGGACACATGCAGCTGTTTCATCTCATTTTCAGTCATGCCACATCAGCAAATGAAGATCCCAAAAACTTTAATTCATACACATAATCAACACTGAGGAGAAAGCTCTTCACCTGTCTTATTTTGTGTGCCTTCCAACTTGCTATTCTTGACGTTTTCACTGGTCAATTTTTTTTTTCCAGAAGTAGACTGCCAAGTAATCCCTCCTAATGTATTTTAGTCTGGAAGTTCCACTGACACCTGTCCACAATGTGTGACCCTGCTAGTATCTGAAATATTGGTGACGTAGCTTCCTATTTCACAGCAACACGAAAGTCAACAAAGTATGACAAATTGACAGATGAGAAACTTACTATGCATGTTAAAATAATGAGTGGCCACAATACTAAATAGTGAATCATTTTTAGGAGATAGGGCTATCCTAAAAGTTTCAGAGGTATTTTGTAAATAATAATAAATAAGTATTTGTATCATCCACTACTATCAACATTCAAGGAAGCAGCAGTCAAGAGATCAGACGACGTATTGCACTGGGCAAATCTGCTGCACAGGAACTTTTTAAAGTGTTGAAGAGCAGAGATGTCACCTCGAGGACTAAGGTGCGCCTGACCCAAGACATGGTATTTTCAATAACCTCATATGGATGCGAAAGCTGGACAGTGAATAAGGAATATCGTAGAAGAATTGATGCCTTTGAGTTGTGGTGTTGGAGGAGAATACTAAAAGTGCCATGGAGGGCCAAAAGAACCAATAGATCTGTTTTGGAAGAAGTGCAGCCAGAGTGCTCCTGGGAGGCTAAGATGGCTAAGATTTGTCTCTCATACTTTGGATATATTGTCAGGAGGGAACAGTCTCTGGAGAAGGATGTCATGCTGGGTAAGATGGAGGCTCAGAGAAAAAGAGGAAGACCCCCAACGAGATGGATTGGCCAGGTGGCATCACTGATGGCGTCAAGTGTGGCGGCGGTAGTGAGGTTGGCCCAGGATCGGACATTGTTTCATTTTGCTGTGCATGGGGTCGCTATGAGTTGGTTCTGACTTGATGGCACCTGACAACAACAACAACAACTCGTCTGTAAGTTTGCCCTACTGTGGTGACTTGTATGTTGCAGTGATGTTGAAACCTGTACTACCAATATTTTAAATGCCAGAAGAATCACACAAAGTAAACAGGTTACCACGTCTGTGGGGGGAAAATCTCTATATAATTAGCCAAAACAAGGTCAGGGGCCAGCTGAGAAACAGACCGTCAACTGCTCATATGCAAGTTCAGACTGCAGCTGAAGAAAATCAAAACAGTTCATGGGAGCCAAAATATGACCCTGAATATATCCCACCTGGATTTAGTGATCATCTCAAGAATATATTTGATGCATGAGACATTAAGTTAAAAAAGAAAAAAAACACCAGAAGAGTTATGGGATGACATCAAGAACATCATACAGTAAGAAAGCAAAAGGTAATTTAAAAGACAGGAAGGAAAGAATGTACCAAAATGGATGTCAGATGAGACTCCTAAATTTGCTCTTGAGCACACAGAAGCTAAAGTGAATGAAATAAATGAGGAGGTAAAAGAACTTAACAGAAAATTTTGAAGCTTAGCTCGTGAAGACAAAGACAAGTATTACTATGCAACATGCTAAAACCTGGAATTAGAAAACCAGACGGAAAGAACATGCTTGGCAATTCTCAAGTTGAAAGACTTGAAGAAAATTTCAAGCATTGACTTGAAATGTTGTAATATTCTGTAGCAAAATATCGAATAACATAAGAAATATCACATGATGAAAGGAATATGCAGTCACAGTACCAAAAATAATTGGTCAATGTTCAGTCATTTCAAGATGCACTATATGATCGAGCCAATGATATTGAAGGAAGAAGTTCAAGTTGCACTGAAGGCATTGACAAACTGAAATCTTTCAACAAACTGACACAGAGCAGAAGGCCTTCACTCTTTTATGCCAAGAAATTTGGAAGACAGTTGCTGGTCAACCAATTGGGAGACATCTATATTTTTGTCTATTCCAAAGACAAGTGATCCAACAGGATACGCAAATCATCGAACAATATTACTAATATCACATGCAAGTAAAATTTTGTTGAAAATAATTCAAAAACAGCTGCAATAATACATCAACAGAGAACTTCCAGACATTTCAGTTGGATTCAAAAGAGGACATGGAACTAGAGATACAATTTCTGATGTTAGATGGATCTTCGCTGAAAGTAGAGATACCAGAAAGATGTTTACCTGTGCTTTATTGACAATGCAAAGGCGTTCGACTGTGTAGATCATGACAAACTATGGATAACATTGCGAAGAATGGATATTCCTGAACACTTAATTGTGCTCATGAGGAAGTTGTACATAGATCAAGAGGCAATTCTTAGAACAGAAAATGGGATACTGAATGGCTATAATCAAAAGAAATGTGTGCTTGCATTCTTTCACCATACTTATTCAACATGTATGCTGAGTAAATAATCGGAGAAGCTGGATTATATGAAGAATTGCATGGCATCAGGACTGGAGGAAGACTCATTAACAACCTGAAATATGCAGATGATACAACCTTGCTTGCTGGAAGTGAAGAGGACTACAGCCTTCAATATGGATTGCATCTTAAAGTAAAGAAAACAAAAATGCTTACAAGTGGTCCAATAAATAACATCATGATAAATGGAGAAACTATTGAAGTTGTCAAGGACTTCATTTTGCTTGAATCCACTGTCAACACTTATGAAAGCAGCAGTCAAGAAATTTAATGACATATTGCATTAGGTAAATCTGCTGCACAAGATCTCTTTAAAGTGTTCAAGAGCAAAACTGTCAGTTTGAGGACTAAGTTGAACCTGTCCCAAGCCATGGTATTTTTAATAGCCTCATATGCATGTGAAAGCTGTACAATGAATAAGAAAGACCATAGAAGAATCAGTACATTTGAATTATGGTGTTAGAGAAGAATATCAAAAGTACCATGGACTGCCAGAGGAACAAAGAAATCTGTGTTGGAAGAAGGACAACCAAAATGCTCCTTAGAAGCCAGGATGATAGGACTTTGTCTCTCATACTTTGGACACATTGTCAGGAGGGACCAGTCCCTAGAGAAGGACATCATGCTTGGTAAAATGGTGCTGGTGGTTGTGTGTCATCGAGTTAGTTCCGACTCACAGTGACCCTGAATAGATGGGACTAGAAGGCCATATCTTTCTTCCATAGAACAACTGCTAGATTCGAATGACATGAATTGACACAGTGCCAATAGAAATAAGGTCAAATGTAATAATTGTGACGATAGCACAGGACCAGACAGTGTTTAATTCTGTTGTTCTATGAACCAGAACCAACTCAGCAGCACCTAACAATAACTGCAGTAACAACAATTAACTCTGTTAATCACTTACAAGTGAATCATAAAATCCTATCAGTATCTTCCCCTACTTTCTCTTACCCAAATGAAGTAGGGCAAATACATTGTTTGTGGGAGTTACTAACACTATGGGTAGAAGAGCCGTATGAAATCATCAACTGCACTGCACAACAGAATGAAGAAATCATCAAACAATATCATTAATATCACATGCAGCAAATTGTTGCTGAACATAATTCAAAAACAGTTGCACTCATAAATAGACAAGGAGATACCAGAAATTAAGTTGAATCCAGAAGAGGACATGGAACAAGGGATATCATTGCTATGTCAGATGGATCTTGGCTGAAAGCAGAGAATACCAGGAAAATGTTTACTTGTGCTTTATTGATTATGCAAAGGCATTTGACTGTATGAATCATAACAAACTATGCATAACAATGAGAAGAGAGGGTATTTCAGAACATTCAATTGGACTCATGAGGAATACATAGAACAAGAGACAATCATTCCAACGTATGCATGTGACAGTTGAACAATGAATAGGTAAGACTGTAACATAATCGAGGCATCTGAATTAGGTTGTTGAAGAAGAGTATTGAAAGAACCATGGCCTGCCAGAAGAACAAACACATCTATCTTGGAATAAGTACAGCCAGAATGACTCTTAGATGTGAGAATAGTGAGACTTCTTCATTTCTGGTACTTTGGATATGTTGTCAGGATGGACCATTTCCTGAAGAAGGATACCATGCTTGGAAAAGTAGAGGGTCAGAGAAAAAGAGGAAAATTCTCAACGAAATGGATTGACAAAGTGGCAGCAGCAATGGGCTCAAATATATTGCCATTGTGAGGATGGCACAGGACTAGGCAGTGGCTCGTTCTGCTGTGCATAGGGTTGCTATAATTTAGAACCAACTCAATGGCATCTAACAACAACCTAACAGTTTTATTATTATTCATCAATTTATCTCACACAATGACTTATTTCAGTAACAAATAAAAATGATCTCTATGAGAGAGAGAAGAGGAAGGACTGGTTGGTCCGAAGTGTGGTGAGACCTGGGAACTCCTGAGCCCATGCACAAGGACATAGCCACGGAGGACTAGAGCTGAGAGTAAAGCATACAGCTGATATGAAGTGAGGAGAGATGTACAAAAACACCCACACTTGCAGATAGTAGCCATTCGACCTAGCTTTGATGACTTTATGATCAGAACCCGACTAGAGAAAGATTTTTTTTTTGCTAAAGGAAAAAAGTATAAATTGCTACAATTTGATGAACTTGACCTATACTTACAGATATAGTAGCTCAAAATACCAACTGAGAGGGTAGAAGTCTTCACATCAAGGATCAATCCTATCCCCTCTGTATACAGGGTTAATAGGATGAGCAACTTAGACATTGTTGTTGTTGTTGAGTGCTGCTGATTCAGTTCTGACACATAGAGACCCTGTATAGGGTTTCCTAGAAGCAGCTGGTGAGCTTAAACTGCATACCTTGCAGTTCAAACGGCTTTGCAGTCTGGTGCATTAACCCACAGCGCCACACTTAGACATTGGCTACCTAAAATGGGGATTGGGAGAGCTATCAAGGCACGAAGTGACTGGCTTACAGGTTTTTAAGAGGGAGTTTAGTGTCAGAGTGTTCAGAGGAAGGTAAAATCCACACTGAATAGTTTTCATCTTGTCTAGATGGGTCTAGTGAAAGGAGATGGGGATAATATTCTTATAATTCAATAGTGAATAACTGTTATCATGACTAATTGTGACTGTCACAACTGTTAAGGTAGAAGTTTTGCAACAAAAAGCGGAGAGTAGTTAATCTTACAGTCTAAGAACAGAGGACCCTAGGGCCACCAAGGGAGAAGAGCACAAGCAGAATGTGAGACTCTATCCAGAGAAACAGCGACACCAGAGATGGAGGCAGAGATGAGGACTTGAAGAGAGAAAGCAGCTGAGGACTCTAGACTCATGGAGAGAGAAAGACTGTGTGCTGGTGGCCAAGAGGCAAGCTCGCAGAATGTGCCTTTTGGTTGCTTAACTGATTGTATATTCCTGAGTGCTTTTTTGAACACCACCCCCTCCCCGAAAATAAAATATAAAACAGAGCGAATAGAAGCAAATACTATTGACTGGTGATGCACAGAGGAGAGTGCAATCATTGCAATGAAACAGTAATTGTAAAACCAATGTTCTCCCATATAAACTATCACTCAATTCACAATAAAGAAACTTTTTTAAAAGTTGCAACAATTTGCAGTTACAACCCCTTTCTCAGATACTGATGATATGTTTTCCTGATCCTTAACTTGATCCTGCCTTGTCTACCCAAGGGACAAAGAAAATAAAGCTTGATTATTATTTTTTTTTTAAATGATATCTAGCTATTATAGATATTTGATAATAGAAAACATTTTAAAGGAAAATATCAACACAAAAATTGTCACTAAAATAATTTAAAATGAGAGTAACATTTCAGATGTAGAAAAATTGCTTTATATTTTTTGAAGATTGATCAAATTTTTGAAGTTTATCTAAGACCATCTTCAAGTTGGGCATTAGGGTACATGTTGCTAAATGTCACCTCATTCCCTTTGTAAACAAGGAATCTATTTTACTGCTTTACAATGAATTGTAATATTGGAAAAAATGACCATTATTGAACAGTTTTCAGATAATGTAAGATTATCTCCTCAAGGATGACAGTACTATACAGAATCATGTGCCCAAATTGCCAATTTATGGAGTGATTTTGCTTCCAAAACTTGTTATTTCTTGGAAAACTACTCATTTGTCTAAAATGTATAGCTCATATAAACTTGTATTGGCAAGAGTAACTCAATGTTAGTAGCAGATAGGAATCCTGGTGTGGCACTGTGTCAATGTACTAGACTGCAAAGGTCGGTTTGAACCACAAGGTTGATGGCTCAAACTCATCAGCCACCTTTTGGTGAGTCGCTATGAGTTGACACTTACCACCAACAACAGTAGCAGATAGAACTATGAGCATTGTATTATGACGACAGCAAGACTGATTAGATTGTGACCACTGTGTCCAACGCATTTCTGTCCTGTTCCTGAAGATACCAGCCTTCATCTTCCCCTCCTTGTCCACATTTCCTGCATTTGACTTCTAGTTGACTTCAATGGATTCTTTCAAACCAGTAACATCTCTGTGTTGATCATTAAGATTTACTTTCTGCAAGAGAACTATACAGTGAAACCTGTACAAGCTGGAACCTGTGAAAGGCAGAATCCATCTGCCTTACAAGGAGAGACTCAAGTATTTTCTACTAATGGAGAGTAATAGAAAATGATATGACTATACCCTGTCAAAGGCAAAAACTAGTGACACCTAGAAAGACAAGGCCACCCTGTTCATTACTGGTTCTCATGAGTTTCTCTGTGATACTTTCCCCCCAATCTCAAAAGTGATTTTTCTCAAGATGTAATGTCTGAATAATATATAAGGGGTTGCCCAAGGAATGATGGAATGGAATTTCCATGTGAGAAGAGGAAGAGTATAGCAAGATTAGTAAAAGCAATGTTCTATTTGAAAATTTCAAAAAGTTTTGAAAATGTCAAAGAAAAAGTAATAAATATGTTTGTTAATGCTGGATGAAGGGTACATATATTAATATTTTACTTTAGTTTGATTTTTTTTTTCCAAATTAATGGTGCTGTTGGATAAGCACTGGACCCACCAACCACTCATTAGAAACTCTACATAGGATCACTATGAGTCAGAATCAACTATAACACACATAACAACAACAATCTCCTAGACAGTTGATCATGCAGCTCCCTGGATCCCACTACAGACATCCTGATTCCAAGGGTGTGAGGCAGAGGGTGCTGTTGTTGTTTTGACTCACAGTGACCCAGGTGACACAGTAGAACTGTCCCACTGAGTTAATCTTTATAGAAACAGATCACCAGTTCTGGTGCAGCTTGTAAGGTTCAACTCTCCAGATTGTCACCTAAAAGGTGATCACTTAGCCATTGCAGCACCAGAACCAGAAATCTTCATTTTTACTAGCACTCCAAAGGACTGTGAAGCAGAGAGCCAATTCAAGGAAGTCCAGAAACAAACCAGAGGTACTAGAAAGAATCGGAAGTCATGGCCCATCAGGATTTGCAAATCACATTCTGAGGCCAAAAGAATAAACTCCAGCAGAAGAAGAAACTAGATGTGTTTTTCCTGGATGTGTGTAGCAAGAAAGGTTATCTGAGCATTTAGAAATCCACAATGTAAGATACCTCTCCACTTCAATAGGACCAGTGCCACTGGACTAACTGACCACACAGCTATTTACTAAATACCATTCAATGGGGAAGTGAAGGGAGGCAGAAAACGAAGGTCTATACTGAAGTGGTCAATATTTTTAAGCCTTCCCAAAGTCTTTCTTTATTATAAGAAAAATTCCAAGACACATTCACATATTTTCTATATTTATGACATACTTAAAAGACACTGTCAGATCTCATTGTATTTCTTCCAAAGTTTTTCATAGCACTTTATAGTTTCCAATTGCTTTGCAATCATGAACCAGTTGATGATTAAATTGCTAGTTTTGAATACTCATTATTGAGTAATAATGTCAACTTCCTGTTTCTCCTGATTGCTTGATTTTAACATTTTTAACTCAGTACCATTAGTTAGTCAATTTGCTAATATATGAGAAATATTTATGCCTTGGGAAATTTGTGTATGTTTTGTGCTACACTAAGTTCAGCAAGAAGCATGCTTTAGGGCTTGTAATGATTAAGAGAAAATAAATCCAGACTCCTAAAGAATAAGTCAATGTATGCTCTCTCTTTATTCTGTTGCTATAGGAAAATGGGGTCCTGCTGAAAAAGAAATGCAGCTACCTGGAGTCCTATGTTCAAGTTCTCAGTAAAGTGCTGCCTCTTGCAGCAATCCTTTGTCTTCTACAACAGTGCTGCTGAAATCATCCTGACCTAATCTTCCAACATTGGGATCTTTATCGCTTTCCTATCACGTCCTTCTGGCTGCTGATTTCTGATGCCAAATGGAAGTGGATTTCCCTTCCCCATTGCTCATTGTCTTTCTGATCAAAACTATACCATGTATCCAAATGCCATGAACTGGGATGCCATCTGCACAGGGGCTTTCAAAGATTATTCCTCTGAGTTGAGTATTAAAAGCCATGCCACAAGCTGCTATTGGGGTGAATTGGATAATACCAGTTATATACACAAATTTGCAACTTTAAAAAATTGGAAGCCTGAAAAAAAGATTAAATTGTCTCCCATAACTTCCAGTTGGCAACATCTGCCTTGCAGCCAATGAAGGACCCTCTTCCCACTGTCTAATGAAATTCAGCATTCTGGTTAACAGTTCCAATTAAGACTATTAGAAAGCCCTACTCTAGAATCTGGGCGGTCTCTGCCCTAACTCTAAAGCAGGCGGACTGAGATACTGGGCATGATGCTAGACTGAGGAAAATCTATCTGGCCTTTGCCTCCTAAAGCAGCATCAAAACTCACCAGTTTCCTTCAAGTTTTTTCTGACTCATGGTGACCCCATGTATCTCAGAGGAGAACTGTGTTCCATAGGGTGTTCATTGGCTGATTTTTTTGAATCAGATCACCAAGGCTTTCTTTCAAGGCACTTCTGGATGAACTTTAACCAGCAACCTTTTGGGTAGAAGCGAAGCACTTAAACATTTGTGTCATCCAAGTACTCTCATGAAACAAAAGCAGCATGAATTAAGATAAGACAACATGTCAATTCTCTTTACATTCCTGTTGTGGCGCTGTAGGATCAGCACTGGACTGTGAACCACAAGGTTGGCAGTTCAAACACACCAGCTGTTCCTCAGAAACTCTATTCAGGGTCACCATGTATCAGAACCGATTCGACAGCACTTAACAGTAACAACTGTCTACTAATTAAAGAGTTCTAACGTAGATAACAAGCAAAACACTGACATTCAACCTTCAACTGCAAGAGAAGAAAGCATCCTTTAGCTCACCCTCATCATTTTAAGATGCATTGAAAAAGGGCCTCTTCCAGAAAACAAACTGGCAGCAGCAAGTGTAATGCTGAAAAGGTGACAGAGGTAATATGGAAACAGTTGTGATAAACTGCACAAGAAAAGTACTACAAACTAAAAGGGCAGATGCAGCAAAACGGGGGACTGGGCAGACACTCAGCAACCAAGACAAGACAGTCCAAATGGAATAAATACAGACAATATCTGGAATCCTGGGCATTGGATGAAATGATTAAAAAATTGATTGAATACTGTTTAGGAGAAGTAACTGAGTAAAAGTGGTGAATGTGGGAACATATGGAAGCGGTGAATTATCAGCTGGCCTAATACAGAGCAGTCATTTTGAACTTTTGCAAAGCAGCATTAGAGCAGGACAGAAAACATCACACATAGAAGCGAAGACTATCAGCCTCCATGGCTCAGACCAAAAGAACTAGATGGTGACTGGCTACTAACTTCTTTGAAAGAGATCACTTTAAAAGGTCTGGAATAAACTGGAAAAAATCTGAAACAAAACTCAAAATCATAAAAAAAAAAGACTGGGCTTACTGGTCAGGAAGAGACTGGAAGAGCACAAGATCACCCTTCAGGTCTAGAAAGGAATGCATCACTGTGGTCCAACTTTCCTAGTGAGGTATGAGCACCATGGCATGGCCAATTGTTAAAAATCAAAAAGGCACCATTTACCTAAGGTCAAAGTTGGGAAGAGATGAAAAGATGGGTGGAAAGGAATTAAGAACCCCAGGAAGGAAGTGGGATAACTGTTGTTGCATGGAGGGGATTACAGTTACTGAGATGAAACAAAGTGTATGATTTATTGCATGAAAAACTGGTGATCTTGGCTGTAAACCTTCACTGAATTCACAATAAAAAGCTAAAATATGTATATGTATGACCTTGACTATATTACACCTGAATTTAGAGAACCATCTCAAGAAGAGATTTGGTGCATTAGACACTAATTGCTGAAGACCAAAAGTTGTTGGGTGACATTAAGAACAATATACAGGGAGAAAGCTTTTCTCAAGTTGAATGAACTGAAAAAAAAAAGTTCAAATCTCAACTCTTAAGAATTCTATGGGAAAAATGGAGTCCTGGTGTGATGCTGTGGGTTAATGTGCTGGACTGCAAAGTTGGTTTGAACTGCAAGTTCGATGGTTCAAGCTCGCCAACTGCTCCTTGGAAACCCTATATAAGGTTGCAGTGGGTCGGGACTGACTCAACAGCACTCAACAACAGCAACAACAGTGGGCAAAATAGAGAGCGCAGAAACTCCGTATGATAAGCACTGGACTGCACACCACAAGATCTGCAATTCAAGCCCACCAGCCACTCCATGGTTGAAAGATGAGGCTTTCTGTTCCTGCAAAGATTTTTAAACCCTATAAGGGATGCTATGAGTTGGAACCAATTAAAAGGCATTTAATAACAGCAACAACTTGGGAAAAATATGCAGACAGCATCCAAAGAAAATGGGAGGTATACACATTATCACTGTACCAGAAGGAAATGGTTGCTGTTCAAACATGTCAAGAGGCAGCATATAATCAAGAACTGATGGAACTGAAGGAAGAAGTCCAATCTTCACTGGAGACTTTGGCGAAAAACAAGGGAAGAAGAACTGATGGAATACTAACTGAAATCTTTCAACAAATGAAAAAGCACCGGATGGGCTCACACATCTATACCAAGAAATTTGAAAGGCAGCACCTGGCCAACAGATTAGAAGAGATCCATATTTGTGCCCATTCCAAAGAGAGGAGACCCAGTGGAATGCGGAAATTATCAAACAATATCACTAACATCACATGCACATAAAATTTTCCTGAAGATAACTCAAAAACATCTGCAAAGTATATTGACAGGGAACTGCCAGAAATTCAATCCGGATTCAGAAAAGAACATGGAACTAGGGGTATCCGTGCTGATGTCAAATGGGCCTTGGCAGAAAGCAGAGAATACCAGAAATGCATTTATCTGTGCTTTCTTGACTTTGCAAAGGGTTTCAACTATGTAGACCTTGACAAATTATGGATAACATTGTGAAAAATGGGTATTCCAGAATATTTAATTGTGCTTATGAGGAACCTGTACATGGATCAAGGGGCAATCATTTGAATAAAACAAAGGGATACTGAAAGGTTTAAAATCAGGAATGGTGTGTGCTATTTCACCGTATTCATTCAATTTGCATGCCGAGCAAATCATCTGATAAACTGGATTATATGAAGAATAACGTGGTATCAAGATTGGGGAAAAATCATTAGCAACCTACAATATTCAGGAAATACAACTTTGCTGGCTGAATGCGAAGGACTTAAAATTCTTATTGATGAAGGTGAAAGACCACATCTTTCAGTATGGATTGGCCCTCAATGTAAAAACAAAAATCCTCAAAAATGGACCATAAATAACATCATGATAAATGGAAAAAAGATTGAAATTGTCAAAGATTTCATTTTTCTTGGCTCCACTATCAACAGTCGTGTAGGCAGCAGTCACGAAATCAAGCAAAAGATTGCACAAGGTCAGCAGTTCAAACCCACCACTCACTCTTTGGGAGAAAGATGAGGCTTTCTACTGCCACAAAGATGCACAGCCTCAGAAATCCTATACAGGGTCACTATGATTCAGAACTGACAAAAAGCACTTAACAACAAAGTATATGAGAAGGGAATTCAACCTTCACCTAAGTGGAAATACAACATTGTAAGGGCATTCCACATATTCTTGCTAAGGGAAAATATCAAGTTGACATTAGTTTTAGTTTGCCTCATTGGAAAATGAGGCTAATAATGATCATTCTTGTTGTTGTTAAGTGTCATCTAGTCAGTTCTGACCCATAGAGACCCTGTATAGGGTTTCCAAGGAGGGACTGGGGAACTTGAACCACCTGCCGACCTTGCAGTTCAAATCGGCTTTGCAGTCCAGCTCATTAACCCAATCTGCACTGAAGGCTTTGGAGAGAAAACAAGGAAGTACCACAGCAGGACCCCAATAACGGTCATAGCAGCTACATATTTGACATTGAAGTTGTATTCACATCATCTATTCCTCCCTGTTCACTGTATCCAACCAAGCTGTTTGGAGTGCTAGACCCAGCCACTCCCAGCTCAAGAGTTGGACTCGAACACCATAATAATAAAATAATTCACTGCTATCAAGTCAAGTTTGAATCATTTGTTGTTACTGCTGTGTGTTGTCGAGTTCGTTCCAACTCACAGCGACCCTCCCTGTATAGGGGTTCCAAGGTTGTAAGGCATTATGGGAACAGAATGCCTCCTCTTTCTCCTGGTGGATTTGAACTGCCAACCCTGCGGTTAACAACACAACATGTAATTCACTACACAACCAGGGCTCATTTTGAATCACAATGACCCTACATAGGTTTTCTGAGATTTTATGGACACAGGCAATCTCATCTTTCTCCCTCAGGGAGGTTAGTGGTTTTGAACTGTTGATCTTGCAGTTAGGGGCCCAATGCCTAAACCACGGGGCTGTACTTGATTATAAAATAAAGAATGACACAATTAGCACAGAGAAGATTCCTCTCTGTCATTGCACAGGAACCAGCAACCATGGTTCACCTCTCCCATCACAAAAAGAGAATCCAGGCAGAGAGATGGATGGACTCTTGATTCTTGTTAACATAATTATGGCACTGGATCAAACAAATGCAAAAGAACAAACAAAAAACCTTAATCCCAGTTCTATTACTGCACTTTTCAGTCAAGTGAATCAATAAATTCTCTTTTGTCCTAGGTCAATTTGAATTAGGTTTTCTGTTATTTGCCATCATAAGCACTCTAACAAACTCATATTAATTAATATTTGGTGCTGTAGCACTGGACTGGAAACCACAAGGTTAGCGGTTCAAATCCACCAATCACTCTTGGAAACCCTATACAAGGTAGTTATGAATCAGAACCAACTCTCAGAAATGCTATACAGCGTTCACAACAACAACAACCGCACAAGTAATTGGACTAAGCACTTTGCCTGTTTCATTGCACACATTTTTAAACAGAAGTATGAGTTTAATGCCGTAACCTGGGAAAGTTAATTTCTCTTCTAAAGTATTGATATTCTAGTTATCCAAAATGGGGGCGGGGGGGGGGGGGCTACAAAGGCAAGAAGTGACTGGCTTACAAGTTTTCAAGAGGGAACCTAGATCCAGAGGGTGTGGAGGAAGGTAGAATCTCCACTGAGTAGTATCCAATCTGTCTAGGCAGGACTGGTTATAGGAAATGCAGATTGGTCTCTTGTGATGCAAGGGTGAATAATTGTTACCAGGACTGATTGTGAAGGTTGTAAATGTAAAAGTAGGCATTTTGTGACAAGGAGGAGAGTGATTGACTTTGCAGGCTGGGAGTGAAAGTCCCTGGAACCATGAAGGGAGAAGAGAGGAGAGGTTAACCCTACCCAGAGAGGCAACGACACCCGAGATGGAGGCAGAGATATGGAGAGATGGAGTAGCTGGGGACTCAAGACCCAGGGAGGAAGAGGGTTGTGTGCTGACGACCAGGGAGGGGAAGCAGGCTTATAGGATGTACCCTTTCGTTAATTGGTGATGCGTGGAGGGGACTGTAACCATGGCAATGAAACAGTATAGGATAGGATGAATGTAAAACTAATGTTCTCCCATGTAAACTGTCACATAATTCACAATAAAACTTAAAAATAAATAAATAAAGTATTGATGTTCTAATGGGATTTAGTCCCCAAACTCTTTGGGATCTATATGAGTTTCATAGGGCTGCCATAACAAAATGCAACAAAGTCGGTGACTCTAAAGAACAGAAATGTATTTCATTACATTACCATATCAGGGTATCAGCCAAGTCAATTCCTTCTGGGGGCTTTGAGAGAAGAACTGTCTCATGCCTCTCTCTTAGCTTCTGGAGACTGCAGACAATCCTAAATGTTCCTTTGATACTCCTGTTGTCACATGGCATCTACCTTCCCGTTGTGTGTCTCTCTCTCTTTTTTTTAAACACAACTCAGCAGGCATTAGGAATGGGGCCCATTCGACCCCAGTATGATTTAACTGAAAATATCTTCAAAGAAATATTCAATTTCCCCAAACAATGTCACAGATCCAGGTTTAGGTCTGTATGTAACAATAGGCTAACCAAGAATGGGTTGGAGGAAGGACTGAAGGAAAGTGGGGTGTCTATTGATATAGCATGAGCAACGTATTCAGAGAGCCTGACAGATCACATTGCACAGATGAGCAAACTACAGTACTGAAAAGTTAGCAACGTTTTCAAAGTCATGGAGTTTGGCAGTAACAGAGTCACAATGCAAGTCAGAAATCTGGGTTCAGAGGCCATGTTCTTAACCACTCTGCTGTATAACTTCTCAACATTAAAGCTTTCAGAAATATACTGTTTTTCAAGTCACTCTAAAAGCTAAGGGCATAGCCATGCCATGACATTTAATAAACTAATAATTCAATGCATAAGTAATAGTAACAACTAAAATGTGTGTAGTCTAAAACATCCATAATACCCAAGACAGAGAATATCAATTGTGAAATATCTATGCCACGGGTATTAAAAATGAGGTTAGAAAGCATACTAAATGGCTTAGGAATAGTTTCATAATATGTTATCTGAAAACAAATCAGATACCAGGTTCTAGCTACACCTTTATGTGTATAAACCAACAAGGGAGTGATTTATACAAAAAATATTCAGTTATTACTTATCTTGACAGAAAGACTTGGAGTGGTTTTTACTATGTTCATTTTTCTGCATTTTTAAGAGTTTTCTACTTGACTCCTGTAATAAAACTGCACAATTTGCTAACGCTAAATAACCAATTTGCTCTGATTTTTCACCTCTCCTACATATGTCTTATATATAGACAGTCTCACTATCTCATGCTTGGTTTCTTTAATAAATTTGAGCATTAAGCAGGTACCAAAACCTTTGCCTAGCACTAGAGTTAACGATTATGAATAAGACAAATACAATCAGAAGCCATGCAGCCTAGTGAAAAGCAAAATATTGACCAAATAAATTAATACACGATAGTTGTTTCAAAAGGGAGATTATAGGATGTTAAAAGGTCAGTGGTTCAAAGGTCACCAGCAGCTCCTCAGAAGTGTCAGAACTGACTTGACGGCACTTAACAACAACAACAAGAAGAGACTATGTAGGAGAACAAAGGCCTAAGTTAGTAAAGAAGTTTAAGATAGAAAAGTTGGAAGTAAGGTGAAACTTCCAAAAATCAAACCCACTGCCTTCTAGCTCATTTCAACTCAGGATGACACCATAGGACAGAGTAGAACTGCTCCTTTGGGTTTCTAAGACTTTGAATCTTTAAGAGACTCATCTTACTTCCACTGAGCATCTGGTGAACTTGAATCACTAACCTTGCCACTAGCAGCCCAACACTTATCCCACTATGGCACCAGGGCTCTTTGAGGTGACTCTTAGGTGAAGTTTATTGTTGTTGTTGTTAAGCGCCATTGAGTTGGTTCCAACTCATAGCTGTCCTGTATACAGTTTCTGAAGAGCAACTGGTGGATTTGAACTGCCAACCTTGCCATTCAAACTGACCTTACAGTCCAATGCTTATCCTACAGCACCACAACAGGTGAAGCTTGTTGTTGTTATTGCTAAGGGCTGTTGAGTCAGTTCTGACCCATGGCCATCTTATATAGGGTTTCCAAGGAGCAGCTGTTGAGCTTGAACCATTAGCCTTGCAGTTCAAACCAATCTTGCAGTCCAGCACATTAACCACAGTGCCACACCAGGAGAAATTTAGGGGAGGCATATTCCCATAACCCCTCTGCAGCTTTTCTCTGTCTGCACACTCCCACTCCTAAAGACAATATGCCTGGAATACGCTTCTCTGAGGAAGAATGAACAACATGTATAGTGTCTTCATAGTGCCATCTAGTTAGTTCTGACTCAAAGTGACCCTACCCACAACAGAACAAAACACTGCTTGGTCCTGCGTCATCCTCACAATTGTTATGTTTAAGCTCATTGCTGTTGCCACCCTGTCACCTTGGGGGTCTTCCTCTTTGTTGCTGACCCTCCACTTTACCAAGTATGATGTTCTTCTCCAGGGACTGGTCCCTCCTAACAACAGTCTTAGCATCCTCACTTCTAAGTGTCTTTCTGGCTGTACTTAGAATCACTCTGGTTATACAATCTTCCAACACAGATGTGTTTGTTCTACTGGCAGTGCCTGGTTCTTTCAGTATTCTTCTCCAACATTATAATGCATATGCAATAATTATTCTACGGTCTTCCTTATGAAAGGTTATGAACAGGTAGAGAAAATCTGCAGAGGAGTCCTATAAGGCCCAGAGAGATCCCAAGAGGTCTGCAAAGTGGAAGGCATTGGCCAGAAGTTAATTATTGTAGATTTTGTCCTAAAAATAATGGAGAGACTGGTCTATGGAGACTAGCCTGGAGCAGAGAAAACGATGTTGCAGGGATATCAGTTAGGAGCTTGTGCAGAAAAGATGTGGACTGAACCAAGAGAAAACCAGATGGGTCGAGAGATATTTAAGAAGAGGAATCAATAGAATTTGTTGATTGGATGTGGTTGGTGAGCATAAAGAAACCATCAAAGATAACGCCTTGATAAATGTCTTAGACAACAGAATAGAATTGTCATTTACTGAATAGAAAGTACTGAACGTTGAGGACTTTAGTGAAAAATGAAACGGAATCCTTACCTTAAAGTTTAACAATTTTGAGGCAATTTCTAATGAAAAACTAAACCAGCAAAATAGGCAACTGGTCTACAACATAATTTTCAGCAACCTGGGAGTGAGTGATTATGTTTCAAAAGTGTTTATCAAGATAAATGATCCTCCTGACAGCTGGGATTGGGAAAGAAAGAAAGAATTCCAACAAGTGAAATAAGCAAGTTCTTAAGTAGAGCTTGCCGTCATCTCATCAAACGCTGTGTCCTTCCAGACAAATAGACAGGCACCTCTTTGTTCATCACATCTAACTAGGGTCTAACGGTACACATCTCATTTTGCTTACAGTAGCACGGCAAGCTACTTGCTTTAAGAACCAGGCAACAATGTCTCCAAGTTGGAGTCTGTTTTTATTTTATTAGTAAGACATTTAAAAACTACTCTTGTTTTCAAATCATTTTCTGTGATTTCCTTTGAAAATTGACTCTTTTGTGCCCTTATTGCCTCAGTGATTCTTCAGCAGAACCATTCAGTGGTATCATTGATTAATTGCCTGGATACCTGAATTGGCATCTCATACCTGCTGAACAGGTAGATGATGAAGATCATGTAGGTGAAGACAGAGCTTGGAAAATTAAGAAGTCTATAGGAGAAAGGCAAGTTATAGAAATGAATGACTTACACTAAGTATGTTGTTAGATACTGTAGAGTCAGTTCCAATTCAAAGAGACCCTATACACAACAGAACGAACCATCGTCCGGTCCTGCAAACCTCATCACAATTGTTCATCTGAGACCAATGTTGCTGCCACTGTGTCAGTACATCTCTTTGGGGGTCTTCCTCTTTTTCACCAACCCTCCACTTTACTAAGCTTGATGTATTTTTCCAAGGACTTGTCCTTCCTAATAACATATCCGAAGTACGAAAAACAAAGTCTCATCATCCTGACATCTAAGGAGCGTTATGGTCATACTTCTTCCATTATGTTGTTGTTGTTGTTAAGTGCCATCGAGTCGGGTCCGACCCATAGCGACCCTGTACAGGGTTTCCAAGGTGTAAATCTTTACGGGAGTAGAAAGCCTCATCTTTCTCCCGCGGAGCGGCTGGTAGTTTCGAACCGCTGACCTTAAGGTTCGCAGCCCGATTCGTAACCACTACGCTACCAGAGCTCCTTATAGATTTGCTTATTCTTTGTGGTACTTTCAATATTGTTATCCCACACTATAACTCAAATGCATTCGTTTATCTATGGTCTTCCTTATTCACTGTCCAACTTTCAAATGCACATGAGGATATTGAGAATACCATGGCTAAAGTCAGGCACACCTTAGTCCTCAAATTGATATCTTTGCTCTGAAATACCTTAAAGAGGTCTTGTGTAACATATTTGATTAATGCAATATTTTGTTTTATTTCTTGGCTGCTGCATGGATGAATGCTGATTGTGAATCCAAGTATGATGAAGTATTTTTTGCATTTATCATGATGTTATTTATTGGTCCAGTTGCAAGGATTCTTGTTTTCTTTACATTAAGATGCAAGCCATGCTGAAGGCTGTAGTCTTCAACCTTCATAAGTAAGTATTTTAAGTCCTCTGAACTGCCAGCAAACAAGGTTGTATCATCTGCATATCACTGATTGTTAGGAAGATAATGAAGATTGCCTTCCTCCAATCCTGATGCCATGTTCTTTATATAATCCAGTTTCTCAGATTATTTGTTCAGCATACAGATTGAATAAAATGGTGAAAGAACACAGACCCGGCACCCATCTTTCCCGATTTAAAATCAGTATCCCCGTGTTCTGTTCTAACAACTGCCTCTTGGTCAATGTACAAGTTCCTCAATAAGTTCTGGAATACCCATTCTTCGCAATGTTATTCAGTTTGTCATGATCAACACAGTCAAAAGCCTTTACATAGTCAATAAAGCACATCTTTCTGATATTCTCTACTTTCAGCCAAGATCCACCTGACATCAGCTGTGATATTCCTTTTTCCATGTCCTCTTCTGAATCCAGCTTAAAGTTCTGCCTTTAATAATATTGAATAAAGAAAAATCAATTCAATAAACGAAGGTAACTAACAGCCACTGGGTAAGCAAAGGTAAGGCAAAAGTGCATAGTGGAGATTGCAGCAATGTGGACTTCCCTTAGCCAAAAGAGAAATGTCTGGGCAGCTGAATGTTGCCACGTAGGAATACGAAGCCTGAGTTGCACCTCTTTTTATTTTTCAAGAATAGCCCAAATCTTAATTGTTTTCCTTTTATGGTGAAGTGGGTGAAAGTTTATAGAGCAGACCAGTTTTCCCTTCAACAATCACATTGAAACACCCCTTATCCCAATTCTTCCCTGTGTTCTCTGTTTCCATTCCTCCTGCCTTACTCATCCTTGTGAAATTTGTTGTTGGTAAGTGCTGTCATGTCAATTTTGACTCATAGCAACCCCATATAGGGTTTCCAAGGAGCAGCTCGTGAGCTTGAGCCACCGACCTTATAGTCCAGCATTTTATCCCACGGTGCCACACCTTGGGTGAATCCTATCCTTTTGATCTCAAACGGTTGATTATATTAAAATCATACATTTTTATGTGACTCCCAGATTTGTATATATTGCTGATTAATTGAATTGTTTAAAAGAATGTACAGACGAAATCATTCAAACCAAGGGTAGACTGCCAATTTGCAACTGTGGTAAGAAAATTTTAAAAACAACTTTCCCAAAATTTCTCAAGCCACATATTAGTTAAAAAGGGTGCTCTCTTCCAAACTCTGATGATCTTTAATGCTTGTCATTCTCATTTCCAAAGAAATCATGAATCTTTGTCCATGGGTCCTTGCCAGGAAGAGACATTGAGAAAATTAAAACTTTGGAATATATTATCTTTGCCAGACACAGCTGGATGAAGAATATCTACGACATTGTCAGTCTTTGTCAAGGAATCCTTACTGTGTGAACCACATCTATTTTTAAATATTTTTTACTGTTTTTAAGTCAATAACACAAGGTAAGACAAAATAGAAAGTGTGGTCCCTGCCCAAGGGGCATGAAGTCTACACAAGAAAGACTAAACATTCCAGAAATGAAAACACCAGCTGGGAAGGAGGCATAATTAATGAAATACTGCCAAAATTATTGTCTCTCTGCAATTACCAGGTGTTTCTAATGCTTCAACAGAGACTGATGACTTGCAGTGAAGGGATAGACCGGGGACTCACACGCTCCAAGTCTATGTAGGAATGAAATGGGTGTAAAACTCTCATACAGTGTGGTGCCTCAGTTCTGTCAACAAAATGGAGCGAGAAAGCTTTACTGATTTGCAAAGCACCCTAACCAAAGTCACAAAATCAGTTCTGCCTCATACAACCCAACAGGACAGAGTCCAACTGCCCCAGAGAGTTCCCAAGGTTGGAATCTTTATGGAAGCAAACTGCCACATGCCTCTCACCTGGGGCTGCTGATGGATTAGAAAGGCTGCCCTTTCCGTTAGCAGCTGAGCTCTTCACCAACTGCACTACCAGTACTCCCTGAAAAGCGGCATAATAGTCCTCATTGATAGACATTCTGCAATTTTACCATTTCCTAGGTCATTACAGAAAATTAATGCCATTAAAGTGCTTTACCTCTTTCAAGTTCAGCTCAACTTACTTTCTAAATGATATTTGCTATTGTTGTCTAATGTTTTTAAGACTTTACTAAAGTGTTAAGGAAAATAAATGGGAATGTACACCTCAACCAACATAATATGAGCCCAATTTTGTTTTTTTAAAAAATGAATGTAATCAAAGAAAAAGAGACTGGAAAAACTTAAATCAATGTGCTTTAGCTCTTTCTGGGTGATTTGTTATCTCAAGTGACTGTTATGATAAAAGCGAACAGAAACCACCATATTCTTTCTGTTGTTGTTGTTAAGTGCCATCCAGTTGATTCCGACCCATAGCGACCCTGTATAGGGTTTCAAAGGAGCAGCTGGTGAGCTTGAACTGCCGACTTTGAAGTTCAAATGGCTTTACAGTCTGGCGCATTAACCCACAGTGCCACACCAGGACTCCTGAAACTCAACTTGGTGAATCTGTTTTGCTTTGTCCCTTGAGTGAAATTTCAGAAGATTCCTATAAATTTTCTGAAGACTCTAGGTAATAAAGGAATAGGGTTTTCCTCCAGATAATAAAAAGTCCAGTCCACTCTAAGTCTCATACAACTCCAATCAGGTGTAATACGGAAACTCCAAACTCTAGTCCATTCAAGACTCTCCTCTCCCATAATGAGCAATTATGTTCAGGTCCACTTCAGACCAGAGATTGTGCAGGAAAACAGAGATGGGAACTCAGCCTTGGCTCTTTTTCTCACTCTGCACACTCCCCAATTTGCCAATTAAAATATGTGCCCCTCTGGGGCCAGCTGAGTGTGAAGATAGAAGAGAGGGAAGGGTGTAGGAAAGGTTTTCATTGATCTAGGATCAGGTGTTGATGCCCTCAGGATATGGTAGATGTTTCTGTCAAAGGAATCTTTTGAAAAATCTCAGGGATTCATCTCTTGTACCTCTGATTATATAATCCCTGGATTTTCCCTTCCATGGGGCCTACATCTGCTCCACAAGAAACACATATCTTTTCCCCAACTTAGAGGAAGCACAACTCATTACTCATGCAAATCTTAGGATTTCTCTGAGAAAGAATCAGATGTTTTCTGAGTCCACCAAACTTCAGCAGAGACAAGTGTCCTCTCATCTCATGTGGCTTAGGTAAAGATGCAACTAACTGTTCTTGATTCTCCACACAGGATTTCACCCTGGGATGATGCTGTTGATCTCTTCCTCTGTATCTTAGCATATTGTGTACACATCTCCTTCTAGAATTCAGGTACATGGACTCTCCCTATTATATTATTCTCAGCGTTGCTGAGTGGTTGCTGTGGAAATTCTACCACTACATAAACACCATTTTAACACACTGCTGCATTATTTTATTCTTTATGGTTTGCTGTTTATGTATTTTTTCTACATTATCATGAAATGTTTTGATTAATAAAGGAAAAAATGTGGGGGAGGCTTATTTTTAAAAAAGTCATCAGTACTAATTTTGTGGGAACCAATGAGCAGCAATTGTATACATTTGCTCAATTTTTTTTAGATATTATTTATTGAATGAAACAATTATAGGATTATTCCCTTGAAATGTATATTTAAAATATTGACAAGCTTTTCATAGAGTTTTGCTGTGTGTGCAACAACAACAACAACAACAACAACAACAAAAACCACTACTTCTGTAATGTGTCACCAGGGGCACATAGCACTTTCTCCTCCTTCCCCTAACATTACTTTCTCCTGTCATTCAAAATAGTCATGCTGATAAAAGCAAAGGTTTATTAAGAGAAGGCTACCTGCCTACCCAGAAAAGATCAAGGAGAACACATCCCTGTAGAAGGCACCGTCATCCAAGGACATGCCACAGTTCTTCAGTCTAGAGAGTCAACTTGATTCAAACAACTATAATTTCTCACAATCAGAACAAGCTGACAA
>NW_006408628.1:2959330-2969988 GCF_000296735.1 Chrysochloris asiatica
TATTGGGTTTCCCAAGAGCAGCTGGTGAGCTTGAACCACCAACCTCGCAGTTCAAATTTACATTGCAGTACAGCACATTAATCCTCAGTGCCACACCAGAACTCTCTCTATATAGTACCTTACAAAAGAATGCAAAATTTGTTTTTTAATACTGTGGTGGTTTGTGTGTTGCTGTGAAGTAGGAAGCTATGTCACTGGTATTTTAAATGCCAGGATAGTCACTAATTAAGGACAGGTTTCAGCGGAGCTTCCAGACCAGGGCAGACCAAGAAGAAAGAAAGGCACATTAGTTTTGAATGGTTAGACAGCGAAAGCCTTATGAATAGAAGCAGAACATCGTCAGATACAGTGCCAGAAGATGAGCCCCTAAGATTGAAAGGCACTCAAATAAGAGCAATCTTCTCAAAGTACAATTGACCTTAATGATGTGGACGGAGTAAAGCTTTCCACACCATCATTTGCTGATGCAATACAACTAAACATGAGAAAAAAACTGCTGAAAAAAAAAATTCAGTATGTGGAGTATACGAAGTAGAAAACTAGAAGTTGTTAAAAATGAAATGGAACACATAAAGATCAATATCCTAGGCATTAATTAGCTGAAATGGACTGGAATTGGCCATCTTGAATTGACAATCATATGGTTTGCTATGCCAGGAATGACAAATTGAAGAGCAATGGCTCCACATTCATCAATAAAAAGAGCATTTTAGATATATCTTCAAGTATAGTGCTGCTGTGATATAACATCCATATGTCTTGTGCTATTAATTAATGTTTAATATCATTATTATTCAAATGTACTCATCAACAACTATAGCCAGTGATGATGAAATTGAAAAATTCTATCAACTTCTTCATTCTGAAATTGATCAAACATGCAATCAAGATACAATGATAATTACTGGTGAACAGAATTCAAAGGTTGGAAACAAAGAGGAAGGATTATTGTTGTTATTAGGTGCTGTCAAGTCAGTACTGGCTCATAGCGACCTTATGCACAGCAGCCTGATCCTGGGCCAACCTCACTACTGTTGCCACGCTTGAGTCCATCGATGCTGCCGCTTGGCCAATCCATCTCACTGGGGGGCTTCCTCTTTTTCTCTGAACCTCCACCTTACAAAACATGATATCCTTCTCCAGCGACTGATCCCTCCTGACAATATGTCCAAAGTGTGAAAGACGAAGTTTGGTCATCTTGGCCTCTAAGGAGCACTATAGCTGCACTTCTTCTAAAACGGATCTATTGATTCTTTTGGCAGCCCATGACACTTTCAATATTCTCCTCCAACACCATAACTCAAATGTGTCAATTCTTCTACGGTCTTCCTTATTCACTGTCCAGCTTTCACATGCATATGAGGTTATTGAAAATACCATGGCTTGGGTCAGGCACACCTTAGTCCTCAAGCTGACATCTTTGTTCTTCAATACTTTAAAAAGGTCTTATGCAGCAGATTTGCCTAAATCAATAGGTCATTTGATGTCTTGACTGCTGCTTCTGTGAGTGTTGCAGTTGGAAAATATGGCCTTGATGATAGAAATTGATGATGGAGATTGCATAATAAAATTTTGTGAAACCAATGGCTTATCATTGCAAATATCTTTTTTCAACAACGTAAGTAGCAACTATACGTACATATGGACCTCACCAGATGGAATACACAGAAATCAAATGACTACATCTGTGGGAAAAAACAGTGGAGAAGTTTAATAACATCAGCCTAAACAAGGCCAGGGGCAGACTCTGGAGAAGATCATCAATTGCTCAAAATTAAAACAAACCCATGAGAGGCAAAATATGACCTTGGATAAATCCCACATGAATTTAGAGAACATCTCAAGAACAGATTTGCTGCATTAGACACTAATGACCAAAGACCAGAAGAGCTGTGGGATGTCATCAAGAACATAAATACAAAAAGGCAAAGGTCATTAAAAAAAACAGGTAAGAAAGAAAAGATCAAAATGAATGTCTTGAAACATGCTCCTGAATGTGGAAAAACTAATGCAACTGAAAGAAATGAGGAAATAAAAGAGCTGACCTGAAAATTTCAAAAGGCCACTCAAGAAGACAAACAAGTATAATAGTGAAATGTGCAAAGACCTAGAGTGAGAAAACCAAAAGAGAAGAACACACTTGGCATTTCTCAAGCTGAAAGACGAAGAAAAAATTTAAGCTTTGACTTGGATAATTGAAAGATTCTATGAACGATGCAGGAAGTAGCAAAAGAAGATGGAAGGAATACATAGAGTCACTGTATCAAAAACAATTGGTCAATGTTCAATCATTTCAAGAGGTGTCATATGTTCAAGAACTGATGGTACTGAAAGAAGAAGTTCAAGCTACATTGAAAGTACTGGTGAGGAACAAGGATCCAGGAATTGACAGAATATACACTGAAATATTTCAACAACCAGATGTGATGATGGAGGTGCTCACTTGTCTGTGGCAAGAAATTTGGAAGAAAGTTACCTGAACAACTGATGGAAAAAAGATCCATATTTGTGCCCATTTGAAAGAAAGATGACCCAATCAAATGGGAAAATCATTGAACAATGTCATTAAAATAGTGTGCAAATAAAATTTTGCTAAAGATAATTCAAAATGGTTGTAGAAGTACATTGACAGGGAGCTGCTAGAAATTCAAGATGGATTCAGAAGAAGACATGGAACAAGAGACATTATTGCTGACATCAGATGAATCTTGGCTGAAAGCAGAGAGTACCAGAAAGATGTTTACTTGTACTTTGTTGTCTATGCAAAGGCATTCGGCTGTGTGGATAATAACAAACTATAGATAACATTGCGAAGAATGGATATTCCTTTACACTTAATTGTGCTCACGAGCAACTTGTACGTAGACAAGGTGCAGTCTTTGGATCAAAACAAGGGAATACTGAATCGCTTTGAATCAGGAAAAGTATGTGCCAGGGTTGGATTCTTTCACCACACTTATTCAATCTGTATGCTGAGACACTGGATTATATGAAGAAGAACAGCAAGAGACTCATTAACAGCCTGTGATATGCAGATGATACAAATTTACTTGCTAGAAACTAAGAGGACTTAAAATACATACTGATGAAAATCAGAGAAAAACCTTCAGTATGGTACCTCAATGAAAACAAGGATTCTAGCAACTGGACCAATAAATGATAAATGGAGAAAATATTGAAGTTGTCAAAGACTTTATGTTGCTTGGGTCCACAATCAACACTCATGTAAGTATCAGTCAAGAAATCAAACACATTGCATTAGGCAAATCTGTTGTGCAAGACCTCTGTAAAGTGTTAAAGAACAAGGGTGTCAGTTTGAGGACTAAGGTGTGCCTGCCCTAATCTATTGGATTTTCAATTACCTTATTTGCATGTGACAGTTGGACAATGAGTAAGGAAAACAGTAGAAGAATCGATGCATTTGAATTATGGTTTTGGAGAATAATATTGAAAGTACCATGGACTGCCAGAAGAGCAAACAAATCTGTCTTGGAAGAATTACCACCAGAGTGTTCCTTAGAAGTGAAAGTAGTGAGAATTGGTCTCATAGACTTTGGATATATTGTTAAGAGGAACTAGTCCCAGGAGAAGACATGACACTGGAAAAGTGGAGGGTCAGTGAAAAAGAAGAAGACGTCAAATGTCAGCACAGAAACAAGAGGCTTAAACATAACAACAATTGTGAGAATGGCACAGGTCCGGACAGTGTTTAGTTCTGTTGTGTGCAGGAGCGCTATGAGTCAGAACCAAGACAATGGCACCTAACAACAATATATACACGCTTACTACAATCAAGTTGGTTCCAACGTCATAGCAACTCTGTATTGGGTTTCTGAGGAATGGCTGGTGGATTTAAACCACCAACCTTGCAGCTAGCAGTCCATGCTTATCATACAGATCCACACCATAGATGTGTGTATATACCAAAGAGATGGATTGGCACAGTGGCAGCAGCTGTGGGCTCAGCCATAACAAAATTGTGAGGATGGCACAGAACCAGGCAGTATTTCAGTCTGTTGTGCATTGGATCACTATGAGTTGGAACTGACTCAGCAGCACTTAACAGCAACATGCTACTGACCCTGCTTGCAGATAACAGTTCAGTGTTTATCCTATAGCAGCACATCAGGGAGATAGACAAACGTGAGTCTGTGTATGGTGGTGGTGTGCTGCAGAGTCAGTTCTGACTCATAGCCACCCTGTACAGGGTTTCTGAGGCTGTAAATCTTTATGGGAGCAGAAAGCCTCATCTTTCTCCTGCGGAACAGCTGGTAATTTCAAAGTGCTGCCCTTGAGGTTAGCAGCCTAATTCGTAACCACTATGCTACCATATTACATATATTACCATATATTACAAAGCAAAGTGGATCACACACTGACTTGCTCAAAGAAATGCAACTCTCTTTCTGTTCTCTTCCGGAATTTAACTTATGCTTTGTAGCTCCACACTGCTGAGTGGAAAAACTTAATAGTGGTCATTTCATGGTCATCTAGTGATCTGCATTTCCTTAACCTATTAAGGGTACCCACACAGAGTCGGGAGTGGCTGGTTTATAAAACCCAAAGCCTGGAGGCAGGGCAATCTGACCCTCAGCTATCCTTAATGAAACACCCCTTCCCACACAAAAAGAGAGCCTTTCTGAGACGACAATCTTGTGTGCCCTCACACTCCAATTCCAGACACTTATGCCATCTTTATCTAGACTTCATGCTGCCGCTCCCTTGTCCGATTAGGACTTAATAGAACGCAATAAATTGCTATTCTATTACCAGGTCTGCCTTGCTGGGTTGATGATTTCCTGTGCTTTTCTCATAAATTGGTTAATTTCACCAATTAAGCATAAGTCTTACAAAATTAACCCTGTGATATTACCTGATTTTCATGATTTTCTAGGAAATTACATGGATCATGCACATTCCCAACAGGTAGTATCATACAAAAGCCTGGTAGTTCTAAAAATGGTCAGGTTAGAGGTTGCTACTTTATTTTGCATTGGTATTATGATGTTAACAAAGGATATTGAATAGATAATGGATGGTCAGAAGAATAAAGAAATTAATCTTGGAGGAAACATAGCCAGAATGTTCCTTAAAAGCCAGGGCAGTAAGACTTTGTCTTGCTTTTTTGGGGACACCTTATCAGGAGGCAACAATCTCTGGAGAAGGGCATCATGTTCAGGAAAACAGAATCAGTACAAAAGAATGAAATGGATTGGCACAAAGGCTGCAAACAAGATTCAAACCTAACAATTGTGAGGATTGGGTTTTGTTATGCATAAGGTCGCTGTGAGTTAGAAATGACTGGATGGCACATGACAAACAACAATAACTAAGTATACTCAGATAACAAACTCAGTTTGATAAACTCAGCCATATCATTTTAAAGGCTAAAATAAAACCCCAAAACTATAAATGTTTGACATTTTAGAAGTCACAGTCTTAGAGAGGTGTAAGTCTAACAGTAGCAGTAATTTGTGGCATCAGATATGAGAGGTATCAAGGAATACTCATGATTTCTTCATGTCACATCTTCATGTCACCAAGAAGAGAGAAAAAGGACAACTGTCAAAAGTATATAAAGCATAGTATTTAATTTTTTTTTTACTTATTTTTTGTTGTTGTTGAGAATAGACATAGCAAAACATACACTAAATCTACAGTTTTTACGTGCACAATTCAGTGGCATTAATTAGGCTCTTTGATTGTACAAACATTCTCACCTTCCTTTTCTGAGTTGCTTCTATCCCATAAATATAAGCTCACTGTCCCCATTGATGTTGCTGAGTGCCATTGAGCTGGGTACAACTCATAGTGACCCTGTATAGGGTTTCTGAGGATTGGCTGGTGGGTTTGAACCACCAAACCTGTGGGTAGCAGCCCTTATCCTATAGCACCATACCAGTACTCATTGATCCTGTAGTTGTAGTAGTTGTTGTTGTTAAGTGCCGTTGAGTTGCTTCCTGTATGTTGTAGTTGTTGTTGTTGTTAAGTGATGTTGAGTTGGATCCATAGTGACCCTGTAGAGGGTTTCTGAGGAGCAGCTGGTGAGTTCGAACTGCTGACCTTGTGTATCCCACAGCACAATACCAACACTCCTTGATCCTGTAAAGCCAGCTCTTAAAAGAACATAATGCTCAAGGCAAGCAATTTTTCACTAGGTAAACTAAGCTTTTGTTTGGTTTTAAGAAAATTTCTGGAGCTGTTTTTGGTTTAAGGTTTAAATATTATCTCAGCAATAATATCAGGGATTCATCTAGACTCCATTGCTCCAGAAAGTCTGGAGTTCATTGGAATTTTAAATGCTGTTCTCCATTTCTCCCGTTTTGATCAGATATCTCCTACAGAATATTTTATCAAAATATTTCTCAGTAATTCTATAGAATCTTTGATCAAAATGGATGGTAATTGGGTACCATCCAGTTCTGGTCTCATGGCAAAGAACACAGTTGTTCACAGAAGCAATCAGCTATACATTCCATTACCTCCTCCTCTTCCAGATTGTCCTTCTTTCTCTGATGTTCCAGGTAAATAAGGACCAATTGCTATGCCTTGAATGGCAAGTTCTTAAGACCTCAAGAACTACATAAGAAACCAGGAGGAATAACAGAAGCACAAAACATGCTATTAGAATAATTATCTGCAATATCCCATAAGACCATGGTCCTAAACTACCAAATCAAGGAACAAAATCCCATGAGGCATTTGGTTGTACATAAGCAGCCTCCAATTCTTTGTGTGTGTGTGTGTGTGTGTGCTATATAGTTGTAAATATGTCTATAATACAACTTTTTGTCAATTCAACTTTTACTGATGTACAACTTTCTGAGAGCTTTTACAAAAATCTGCTGTGGAACTCTCCCTTTAATAAGTATCATTTTTTTTCTATCATCAAGCTATTGTAAACTATGGCATTACATTGTACCTCATCCACACATAGTCCTTATTTGAAAGAAGAAACTGAGAGAAGTAGATGACATTTTCAAGACCTCAGAGAAAGTTAGTAGTACACTGATACATAGCAACTTCAGCATCCCACGGTGCTGAACTGACTTGAAGGCAGCTATAGCTCTATTATCTTACCTTCCTCCTCAGTATACAGAAGCATGTTGTTGTTGTAAGGGAGCATACTAGACACATATTTAAGAATTACTATTCTAATTCTATAAGTTACTAGAATTCTGAAACTAGTGGAGTATGTCTAATATCCATCCAATTAATTTTCCCATTTTTATTAATTTTCCTTCATTTCTCTCCTGTACTAAAATAGCACAGCACTCTTAGTTTGTGTTGGGAATCCTGGGAAAGGCTCTGGTAACGTATTCATTTCCTATTTGTTTCTTAACCCCGCCCCCCACCACCACACTCATATAAACACACATATCACCTCCAAATTGTTTATGTGCCAGGCCCTATTAAGCTTATATCCATCACTGACAATAGTCAGTTGCTTCTACTGAACCACTATCTTGCAAAGAGACGATAGCATTTAGAATTTTTCAAAGAATCATCAGTTCCATTGAAAGACCGGTAGTCACAAACAGTTCATGATCTGAAACAGATTTCTAACATTTATTAAATTCAGACTTCCCTTTACTTGCTTTATCTTAAGGAGAAAACACTCTAGTTCTACATCGTTGACAGAATTTAAGAGGGCAGCATAATATAGTGGGAAATTAACTTCATTGTGAATCAGGGGACATCACTGTCACTCACAGTAACTTTGTGGCCTTACCATTTTAACTGCTCTAGAGTCCCTCGATCACTGAATCTATAAACCGAGTCAAATGATTCATGTTTCCTAAGGTGTCTTTCAGGTACAAGTTGCCATGACAGTCTAATTTCTTCTGGTTCATTCCATTTTATTCTCTAGAAATGAAGTACCACCTTCTCGTTATCTCCACTACCACCAAAAAAGAAAATAGATCTCTGATTTTATTTTCTTCTTATAAAAAAAAGCCTTTCCTTCCTCTTTTTTCCTAAACTCACTCCTTCCCATGCCCTCAAACTTTGTCATTAATAGAAGTCAGCAGTTCCCCCATATGAATCACTCTAAAAAACAGCCTCAAGCCAACCTGTGCAAGAAAGAACAATATAAACAAATAAATCAGAGGAGCAAGAAGGCAGAGTGGAAAAGTGGGTTAAATGTAATACGTACCTTAAAATGTATCCCATTGCCTGCAATTTGAAATGTCATTGATAAATTACTTCACCATTTACTAGCCTAAAAGATATCCATGTCAGAAACCCTATACAGGGTTGCTATGGGTCAGAATTGACTCAATGGCACTTAACAATAACAACAATCAAGAAAGGACTCACAATCTCCAAAACGGACAGAATTGTGTTAACTATCTACCACTCACCTTAAAGAAAGTACTTGAGTCAAGTAGTTGTTGCTGTTGCTGTGAAGGGCCATCATGTCAGTCCCAACACTTAGTGACCCTGTACAGGGTTTCCGAGAGCAGCTGGTGGGTTTGAACCACTAACCTTGCAATTAGCAGTCCAGTGCTTTCCTACAGCAGAAGAGAATTATGTAATAAATTGCTGCACTTGTGCACTAAATGATGCTTCTGTGGCCTGGAGAACTTAAAGGTGTTTGGTTTTTTTTGAAAGTTCAATAGGCACCGGCTGTATAGCTACCCTGGTGTGATCTAGCCCAGAAATAGTATTGGATCCAATTCTTTAATAGCACATATTTATTACAAGCCTCCCTAGATAGATCAGAGATAGAGTGTGTTTATGGCTGGACTCCCAGAGAGCATGAATAACCAAAATATAAGGTGGAAGGTAGTAACTGCTAACAGAAGAAAAGATGAAGTGTTATGGGAACTGAGAGGAAGATAAAGATGATTTCAGGGAAAGAGATTAGGGAAAATTTCCTTTGGATTTGAGTTGAGTTCTAAATAACAAGGGTATGAAATGTGTGAACGTGAAGGAATTCAAGGAACTAACACAAATAGAAATGAAGAGTAGCAAAGGGAAATAGTTATAGAAGGAAGGAAGAATATGACTGAAAAGATGGGTTGGCACAGACATGAAGAACATTGAAAATCCACCTAAAGAGATTGGATGGGATTTTTCTTTTCTTTTCTTTTATTCTTCCACAACAGGGAGGCTCCTGTGATTGGTGAGCAAGGGAGTGTAAACACAAGAATCTGCTTTAGAATATAATGGAAATGATATCGTAACGTGGATAAGGGAGTGGGACTGGAGACCGTGAGAAGCAAAAGTCTATTGAAATAGGCTTACTGAAATCTGCAAAAAGCTTCGTGTGGGACCATGCTCTTCGTATTTTGGTAATCCTATCACCCAAAATATTGTCAGATATAGTGCCAGATGATTAGCCCTTCAGTTTGGAAGGTAATCAAAATGCATCTGGGGAGGAGCTGCCAATTTAAAGTTGATTTGCTCAGGATGACGCCAATGGAGTAAAACTTTCAGGACCTTCATTTGCTAATGTGGAAAAAGTCAAAATGAGGAGAAACAGCTGTAAACATCTATTAATAATCAGAACTTGGAATATATGAAGTATAAATCTAAGAAATTGGAAGTAGTCAAAAATGAAATGGAACGAATAAACATCGATATCCCAGGTAGTGGTGAGCTAAAATGGATTGGCATTCGTCATTTTGAAGGTGACAATCACTTGGATTACTATGCTATGAAAGACAAATTGAAGAGAAACTGCATCTCATTCATCATCAAAAACAAATTTCAAGATCCATCTTGAAGTAACCTGCTGTCTGAGGTAGGATAACATCCATACGTCTACAAGAAAGATCAGTTAATACTGGTTGTTTTTGTTGTTAGGTGACATCGAGTCAGTACCAAATCATAGTGACTTTATGTACAACAGAACAAAACACTGCCTCATCCCACCCCAAGCTCACAATTGTTGCTAAGCATGAGCCCATTGCTATTGCCACCATGCCAATCCATCTCATTGGGCATCTTCCTCTTTCCTCCAATGCTCCACTTTGCCAGGGATTGGTCCCTCCTGACAATATGTCCAAAGTATGAGACAAAGCCAGGTCAACTTGGCCTCCAAGGAGCATTCTGACTGTACCTCTTCCAACACAGATTGGTTTGTTCTTTTAATATAATATAATGATAATTTTAATATTCTCCTCCCACATCATAACTCAAATGCATCAATTCTTCTATGGTCTTCCTTATTCACTGTCCAACTTTCAAATGCATATGAAGTAATTGAAAGTACCATGGCTTGAGCAAAGCTCACCTTAGTCCTCAAAATGACATCTTTGCTCTTGAACACTTTAAAGAAGTCGTGCACAGCAGATTTGTCTAATGCAATACATCCTTTCATTTCTTGACTGCTGCTTCCATGAGTGTTGATGGTTGAGTCAAATAAAATTAAGTCTTTGACAACTTCAATCTTATCTATTTATATGGATGTTGTTTATTGGTAAGGTGGTGAGAAGCTTTGTTTTCTTTACATTGAGACACAACCCATACAGAAGGCTGTGGTCTTTTATCTAAATCAGTACATATTTTAAGTCCTCTTTGCTTTCAACAAGCAAGGTTGTACCATCTACATATCGCAGGTTGTTAATAAATCTTCCTCTAATCCTGATGCCACATTTTTCTTCATATAATCCAGCTTCTCCAATTATTTGCTCAGCATACAGTTTGAATAA
>NW_006408628.1:2970448-2978605 GCF_000296735.1 Chrysochloris asiatica
GAGTGTGTGCCTCCACTGCCACATCAGTTTTTTGAAAGATTTCAATTTGTATTCCATCAATTCCTGGAGCCTTGTTCTTTGTCAATGCCTTCAGTGCACCTTGGACTTCTTCCTTCAGTTCCATTGACTCTTGAAATATCGACCATTTCTTTTTTGGTACAGTGACTGTGTGCTTCTGCCATCTTCTTTAGATGCTTTCTACATCATTCAAGATTTTTCTCTTAGAATCCTTCAATATTTCAAGTCAACACTTGAATATTTTCTTCAATATCCTCAGTTAGAGAAATGCTGAGCATGTTCTTCCCTTTTTGTTCTCTAACTCCATATCTTTGCACATTTTATTATAATACCTAACTTTGTCTTCTCAAGTGGCTCTTTGAAATTTTCTGTTCAGCTCTTTTGCCTCCTCATTTCTTCCATTTGCTTTAGCACCTCTAAGCTTGAGAGCAAGTTTCAGAGTTTCTTCTGATATCCAGTTTGATCTTTTTCTTGTTTCTTGTCGTCTTACTGACTTTTTGTTGTCTTCCTGTATGATATTCTTGATGCCATGCCACAACTCTTCTGGTCTTCAGTCATTAATATCTATTTATAAAATCTTTTCTTAAAATAATCTCTAAATTCAGGTGGGATACATTCAAGGTCACATTTTGGTTCTTGTGGACTTATATTAATTTTCTTCAGATTCAGCATGAACTTGCATAGAGTAATTAATGATCTGATGTAAGTCTATCCCCAGCCTTGTTTGGCTAATGATATGGAGCTTTTCCACTGTATCTTTCCACAGATGTTATCAATTTGATTTCTGTATATTCCATCTGGTAAAGTCCATGTTCATAGGCATCTCTTATGTTGAAAAAGTCATTGGTCCTACAAAATTCTATCACGTGATTTCTAACATCTTTTTAGCACTAAGGCCATATTTTCCAAGGAGACGTCACAAATACTGGGAGTTACACCCAAACCCGCTGCCATCAAGTTCATTCCAACTGAGATGTCCAAGGCATCATCTTTATGGAGATAAACTGCCACATCCTTCTCTTGTGGAACATCTGTTGGCTTCGAACCCCACTGAGTTTACAGTTAACAGCCCAGCACTTAACCACTGGGCCACCAGATCTACCAACTGGGGGTTAGAACTTCAGTATATAATTTTGGGAACACCATTCAATCCATAACTCAAACTTTTAGAAGACAAATGAATCCTGAAAGGACAATAATTCCTACAGATTAATCTAAAACTGGAAGAGCAGGCGAAGGGCACCTTACATGTAAGAAGTTGGGTTCATGATCGTGCAAATGTCCCCAGATAACAGGAAGAATAGTTTAACAGGTGTATTATCTTTCATCCCTTGCTACCACACCTATTTGTCCCTGCCTCTGAATAATTCCAATAAAGCGCAATTTTCAATTAGAAAGATGAGAGAGAGAAAGAGAAACAATGATTGCATTTCTTCTAGATACAAAAAAAATATTTGCTTATTTCAAATAAAAATAAGCAATTTAATTCAATTAAATGATTTGGATAATTCAAAAAAAATAACTGTAATCCTATCCCCAGTAACACTACAATTAACTTGGTACAGTCTTTCCAGCTTGTATATGGAATATAAATTGCTATTGTTCTTTCTGTTAAGTGTTATCTAGTCAGTTCCGACTCATAGCCACCCAGTATAGGGTTTCTGAGGAGCTACTGGTGAGTCTGCACTGCTGACTTTCTGGTTCAAATCCACCTTATGATCCTGAGCTTATCCTACAGTACCACACCAGGACTCCATAAATTACTAGATGAGTTAATTTATTGGTAGAATAATATATATTGCTAGGGAGACATTTCAATTGGAGTATCCATATAAGCAATTCATTGCCTGAGATAAATTCTTGCAAATATAAATTACTTTAAAGTTTTGTCATTGTAACTTTAGCATCTCATAAAGATTAAAATCTACACTAAAATGAAAGAACTCTGTTTAGCTCTCTCTCAGACCACATCATTGTCCTTATTTTAATTAGTTATAATATGTATATAGGACGTTCGCTGGGAGGGAGCTGGCAGCCCTCATCAAACTCCAGGAAGTAAATAGGAGGCACTTTTAATCTCAGAGCGCACATTCATAAACGGAAACATCCAGCAGTTCATAATGAGCTCAAGGTCACCTGGTACATGAAAAGCCAGCTTCGAAATCAAAGCCAGGATTCTTCAGCCTGCAACTTTTCCCTAGGGGCAGAAATCTTTTCATAGAATATCTGATCTGGTAGAACTAGTCCTGAGAAATGATTCTGTTCAACCTCCTCATTTATAAACATGGGAACAAAGGTATTGAGAGGTTTATGCTTATGTGTGACATATGGCAGTTAATGGCTGATCTAGAAAGTTCTTCCCATTGTTTTAAAACTGGTCAGTATATAGAACTTCCTGAGTAGGGGGTGGGGGGGTGAGGGCGGAGAATTACAGGAGATGTTTTTCAAAATTAAAAAAAAAAAAAGTTAATTAAAAACAAACCTTTATTGGGTGGAAAATTAGAGTTCATTAAAAATGAAAAAAAAAGATGGCCTATTTTTGACTTGATGAAAGCGATTTAGAAGTGAATTTCATTTTTTAAACTCAGTGTTGTTACTTCAATGAGTTTTTAAATTAAGTTATTAAGTCAATACGTGTTTTACGATTTTTAATTAACTTTACTTTTTAAACATTGCATCAAGTTTTTCTACATGTTTAAAATATATTCTGTCAAAGTGCAATATGATTCTATTTTTTACAATAGATGCATACAAGGGAAACTGCATGTGTGTGAGTATTGGGAAATTTTTAAATGTTTATACATCACAATAATAACATTGAACGGTGGGATGTCAGATGATTTTTATTTACATTTTTTTATCTGCGCTTATTTTGTCATTTTTATTCAGTAAACATGTATTTCTTATGAAAAAAGTATTTTGCCAGTCAATCAATGATTTACCCAGCATTTGTGGGGAAATAATCATTTATTGAATAGTAATAGTGTAGCACTGTAGGATAAGCACTGAACTGCTAACCATAAGGTCCGAAGTCCAAATCCACCAGCTGCTCCTCTGAAACCCTAAAGAGGATCTCTGTTAATCAGAACCAATTCCACAGCACTTAACATCCACCCCTGTTTATTTGAAAAGCAATGTGTTATTAGAGAATTGCGGTGCACATGGTGGACTGTCTACTTTAGGCCTGTTCTAGCCAACTTAAATAGCATCTTCCTGTACCATAACTGTTTGGAAAGCTGAAAGTGACAGTTTTAAACTTCCTTGCAACTAGAGTTTCAGACAATACTTGGGTTCTGACAACTAAACACTGTCGTTTACTTCCACTTGCAAGAACAGAATTTGGAGAACAAATACAAAACAATAATGACAGTCCAACTGATTACTACAAGAACAAGCAAGTTGCTCACCCAGGAGACATCAAGGCAAGTGGTTGGGTCCCCTCAGGGCAAACCCCCTTCAAGACTAAAACTCAGTGGGAATACACGAGCAGACATGAGCTCTGACTGGTGACTACGTTCGTCACCAATATGGGGAAGTAAGGGAAAAGCAGCAATGAAGCTACGAACTAGGCCCTACAACGTTCAATAGACTCCTGTGAACCCGGGGGGAGACCTGGTTGGCCAGAAGTGTGGCAAGACCTGGGGACTCTTGGGCCCAGAGTTATTGACATAGCCACAGAGGACTGGAGTGGAGAGTGAAGCATTCAGCTGATAAGAAGAGAAGGCATATGCATAAGAACACCCACACTTGCAGATAATACCCACTTGACCTGGCTTCAATGACTGGATGATCAGAGCTCACCTAGAAGAAGAAAGAAGAGGAACAAAAGAGTAATCTGATACAATTTGATGAACTTGACCTATACCTATGAATGCAGTAGCTCAAAAGAGGGAACAAATCTTTACAGCAAGAATCATTCCCACCCCCTTGGTACACAGAGTAGACAGGGATGGGCAACTTGGACATTGGCTACCCAAAATGGGGGGGCTACAAAGGCAAGAAGCAACTGGCTTACAAGCTTTCAAGAGGGAACCTAGATCCAGGGGGTGCGGAGGAAGGTAGAATCTCCACTGAGTAGTATCTAATCTGTCTGGGCAGGGCTGATGAAAGGAGATGGGGATAGGTCTCTTGTGGTACAATGGTGAATAATTGTTATCAGGACTGACTGTGAGGGTTGGAAATGCAAAGGTAGACATTTTGTAGCAAAAGGAGGGGAGTCATAGACTTTGCAGTCCAGGAGCGGAGGTCCCTGGGACCATCAAGGGAGAAAAACAGTGTGCAGGACCCTATCCAGAGAGACAGTGATGCCTGAGATGGAGGCAGAGACGATGATGTGGAGAGATGGAGTGGCTGGGGACTCTAGCCCCAGAGAGGGAGAGGGGCTGTGTGCTGACCGGGGGGCAGGCTTGCAAGGTATACCCTTTGGTTGGTTGATGATGCATGGAGGGGATTGTAACCATGACAATGAAATGATACATGGTAGGTTGAATGTAAAGCTAATGTTCTCCCATGTAAACTATCACATAATTCACAATAAAACAATTTTTTAAAAAAAGAACAGAATTTGTATGGGAGTTGAATAGGGGAAGGCAGGCTGTGAGGCACCCACTCTGCTGGTGCAGAACTTGGCAGATGTCCGCAGCCATGTCGAAGTTCTGCATCTCAGTTCCTAACCATGCAGTGGGGGCAAGTCTCACAGTCTCAACAGAGACTTTTAGTTTGTTGCTAAGTGTTGTCGAGTCGATTTTGACCCATAGAGACCCTGTATAGCGTTTCCAAGGAGCGGATGGTGAGCTTGAACTGCCGACCTTGCTGCGCTCTGAGTTAATGCTGTCAAGCACATTAACCCATAGCATTACACCACGACTGACTGTTATTGTTGTTGTTGTTGTTAGGTACCATCGTGTCGGTACCGACTCAGAGCAACCTTATGCACAGCAGAACGAAACACTGCCCTGTCCTGGGCCAACCTCACTACTGTTGCCACACTTGAGTCCATCGATGCTGCCACTTGGCCAATCCATCTCATTGGGGGTCTTCCTCTTTTTCTCTGACCCTCCACCTTACCAAATATGATATCCTCCTCCAGTGACTGGTCCCTCCTGACAATATGTCCGAATTACGAGAGACAAGTTTTTAATCTGGAAAATCCACCTACAACCTGCTTGTCCAGCTTTTCTGACGATATTGTAAATCATTTAATACATGGTAATGTCATTTTGACAGAATGTGGTTGTTCTATAGGATAATCACTGGACTGAGAACCACAAAGTCGATAATGGGCATCCACCAGTCACTCTGTGGGAGAAAGATGGGGCTTTCTGCTTCCACAAATATGGCTTCGGAAACCCTATACAATGTCTCTGAGTCAGAACGGATTCAAGGGCACTTACCAACAACATAACAATTCTACTGCTTGCAGCTGAGCACAAACTTACCCATGGAGTCATTCCCAAATATTTTTGTACCAATCCTTGAGCACCACCATTAATTTTTCACCTTTTGTAACTGCAACAATATCACCTGCTTCTTTCACGCACAAAAAAGTCAAGCAATACAAAAAGCTGTACATCATTATTGCTTGCCAGTTGGTCAACTTGACTCATAGTGACCCTAAAGATGACAGAGTACAACAGCTCCCCATAGGATTTGCTTAACTGTAATCTTTGCGGGGACAGATTGCCAGGTCTTTTGTGCTGGAGAGCTGCAGTGTGCATTCCAACTGCCAAACATTTGGTTAGTAGCCAAGTGTTTAATCGCTGGACTATAAGGGCTCCTAGATATTAAAGAGTGAAAGCCTGTCCTCGTGTTCCCCACCCGACCCTCTACGTATGTTTTTGTTGTTGTTAAATGCCATCGAATTCAGTCTCATAACCACTTTGTATAGGGTTTCTGAGAAGCAGCTGGTGGGTTTGAACCACTGTCTTCATGGTTAGAATCCAGTGCTGATCCTACAGCACCGCACCAGAAATATATCCCCAAGGAGTCCACTGGCAACAGTGTGATGTTTCATCTATTTTTAGATGTGTAGTGGTTGGGCTGCTAACTGCAAGGTCAGCAGTTTGAATCTACCAGCAGCTCCGAAGAAGAAAGACATTACATAAAGATTTACAGCCTCGGAACCACCTATATAGAGTTGCTATAGGTGAGAATCAGTTCATTGTCATCTAACCACCACTACTATAGAAAACACAAATCCACAAAGAGGTTTCTCTTTTTTTCATCTTTACAAAAATGAAACAATACTACCAGTAGTGCCCGACTTACAATGTATTCAAGTTATGGCAAGTTTAAGATGATCTGATTTCGTTTTGTTTTACATCTTATTGTTACTAATATATACTACGAATAATGTTGTAGTACATAATTTGCTGATATTATCTTTCTCAGATATTCAATGCCATAATTTACTGTTCAAAAGATTGCCATATAGCTGATGATACAAACTTAAAAGAAGGAAAAAAAAAAAAAAGAGATGTATGTGATTTATGTCAGATTCAATTTACCATAGAATAGTGGGAATGAATCAGTTGTAAGTTCGGACTACTTGTACACATACGATCATAAATACTGCAAATTTCTTTATTTCCATATCTTCCCATGTCTTTCCATCATTATATGTACCAAAATATCTGGTTCTTTTAAACTAATACGTATTATTCCATATTGTGTATTGTTGTTGTTAAGTGCCATCAAGTCAGTTCCGATTCATAGTGACCCTGTATAGGATTCCCAAGGAATAGCTGGTGGGTTTGAACCATCAACCTTGTGGTTAGTAGTCCAATGCTTACCCTATAGTGTCACACCAGACTGGTTAGCAGTTCAGTGCTTACCCTACTGCACTATGCCAGAACTTCCATGATTTTGTCATAGGAATCAAAATATATTTCAACCTTCCCGTTTGGATGAATGTACATGTTATACAATCACAATATTGTAATCATCATTCTTTGTCATATAGCTTTATGGCAATGTTTGAATTTTTCTTGATGGATTCAAAAACTAAAGGCAAGAAACACTAAGTGTTAGCAGCCTGCGTTTAGCAGTGTTTTTAAAAATAATGTCTGTTTGCTTATTACTGTATCACAAGTGCTCAGAACAGCATCTGCCATGTAGAAGGCACTAAATAAATATGTGTGAAATGAATGCCAAATGAATGATTGAAAATAGATTAGGAAATGTACTAATGCAATTCACCACATGAATGAATTAAAGGAGAAAAATAAACACATATAAAACCATCATAATATATGTCCCCATGAAACTGGTAAAATTCCATATCCATCCTTAATTTTTAAGAAGAATTATTCATTAAGAATCTCCTGTCTCCAATCATGGTTCTGATTCCCACCCTGGGCTACCATGGCCCCTCCACACCCAAAGCCCACAGGCCTCAGAAAGCCCCCTCCTATGTGTGATCAACCCCCAGTTTCAATAAAGACACTCTTAACCTTGTGGAAAAAGAAAAAAATAAATATTCACCTGACAAAAAATAGTTATCAGAAAGCAACATCAAATTATATTTCTTAAATCTCCATAAAAGAAAGAAGAGCTCAGCTATAAATGAAAATAAACGGGCAGCCCTGAGACTGGATAGAAGGCAAACACATTAAAATAACACATAAAATATTAAATGACCTATTCACTTCCATAGAGCAATGCACAACAGGTCTAATCAAAAGCACAAAGTCATCATCATAGAGGTGTACTGAGTTTCCTAAGGAGAAGGTCAGACTGGCTGTAGGCCTGCTGGTCCAAGTTTAATATCCGGAAAACTACGGAGTCAGACAATGCAGGGGATTCAGGAGTGGTTGGGCTACAGCAATTGTTCCTCCTCTCAGGTGCTCCTGGCTTCATCAACTGAAACAAAGCCCACCTACCTCAGTCCCCTAATGGTCTGCTTTATTACTTCTAAATGATTCTTGTCCCCTATTTACAAACATTTGCAAAATATGGACAGGTCAAGAACAAGGCTCTTTTCAACTTCAGGGGACACTGTGATAGGTCAAGTTACAGTAAACAAATAATCTAAAATGTGTAATATTTATGTTGTTGTTGTTAAGTGCCGTCGAGTCGGTTCCGACCCATAGCGACCCTGTACAGGGTTTCCGAGGGTGTAAATCCTTACGGGAGTAGAAA
>NW_006408628.1:2978910-2980214 GCF_000296735.1 Chrysochloris asiatica
CTACCAGAGCTCCTTATTTAAAAACATAGGTGGCTTTATATGTCTTTATGTGAAAAAAATAGAAACAAGATGCATTTCAGTAGAAAAGTGAGGTGGCAGTATATATAGTATAATTGTGTATGAGGGTGTTTCTGAAAGTTCATGGGGAAAAGTGGAATTACAAAATAATGGAATTTTTCCATGAACTTTTTGAAGCTACCTTATATATTCTGACAGACTTAGGAAGATATAATTGATATTAAATAAAGTTTACATATTTAAAGTATACAATTCTATGCAATTTTAAGTATATTTACAGTGTTCTACACTCACCATCATAATCTAATTACATTAATATTTCATCACCCAAAAAGGAACTGCATGCACATTAGCCTTCACTACTCCTTGTTACCACCACCCATCTGTCTTGCAACCACTAACCTGCTGTCTATAGATTTACCAATTCTGGATATTTAGCCTTTTGTTACAGACTTTTTTCACCTAGCAAATTGCTTTCAAGTTTCATCCAAGAAGCAACATGTACTCATACTTCATCTGTTTCATAGCCTAATGATATTCTGGAGTCTTAGTGTGATGCTATAGGATAAGCACTGGACCACAAAGTCAGTATGAACCACAAGTTCGGCAGTTCAAACTCAACAGCTATTCCTCAGGAACGGACTCCATGCTGCTAATAATATTTGCAGGTTAGTTCCCCTGTCCATTCCCACCCCACCCCACCGCCCATAGGCATGTTTTGATTTTTCTTGGAAGTAGAATTGCTCCATGACAAGGAATTTCTCTGTTTAACACTGAGTCTTGCCAGGCTGTTTTCCAAAGCAATTCCACCATTTTATTCTCCCACCAGAAATCCATGAAGATTCCTGTTTCTCCACATGATCACCAACATTTGATGTCATTTGGTTAGAGTCAGTCTAGTGGGTGTGGTTTTGATTTGCATTTTCCTGATGACTCATCATGTTGAAGTACTGAACCACTGTGGTTAAGTACTCAGCTGTTAACTGAAAGGCCAGCAGTTCAAATTCACCAGCTGCTCCATGGGAGAAAGACGTGGCAATCTACTTCTATATAGAGATTTATAGCCTTGGAAATGCTACGAGGTAGTTGTTGTTGTCAGGTGCCATCGGGTCGGAACTGACTCATAGGTGACAGCATGCACAGCAGAACGAAACAATGTCCGATCCTGGGCCAACCTCACTACTGCTGCCACACTTGACACCATTAGTGATGCCACCTGGCCAATCCATCTCGTTAGGGGTCTTCCTCTTTTTTCTGACCCTCCACCTTACCCAGCATGACATCCT
>NW_006408628.1:2984648-2990679 GCF_000296735.1 Chrysochloris asiatica
TTGATTCAGTGGAAACCTATTTAATGATGTTGAGCATTTTTCCATATGTTTAATAATCATTTATGTATCTTTTTTGAAGAAATGTCTATTCAGATCCATAGTTCATTTTTTAATTAGATTATTTGTAGTTTTATTATTGAGTTGTATAAGTCCCATATCGGATACTCATATGATAAATGATTTCTCTCCATATGTGAGCTGTCGTTTCATTTTCTTAACTGTTGACACAAAAGCTTGCATTTTGATCAAGTCTCACTTATCAATCTTCTCTTTTATGTTTTACTCTGATGTTGTTTCTAAGTGTAAAATGCACGTAGCAGAAATGGTAATAATACCACTAAAAACATCCAAACCAGTCTGCCTTTAGGGGGGCTTAAGCTGATTCTTTTTAGGTGGAGGTCAAACATATGTCCACTTTCCAACCCTTTTTATCAATTCCTACTTCAGCCACCCTTCCTTCTGCACACTTTTCTCTTCTGGCTTTGATCATCTGTTGCAATGGCCACACAGAACTCAGAGACCATACTTACAGTTAAGTGGTTTATAACGGTGCAAGTGGAAGTAACAGGCACAACTTGGCATCAGGGTCATCAGGCTGCAACTCAGGACTGGAATCAGGAAGCATGTCTTCCTTTTATTAGGTGCAGTACAAAGGAGCTCTGGTAGCGTCGTGGTTACAAATCAGGCTGCGAACCTCAGGGTCAGCAGTTCGAAACTACCAGCTGTTCCATGGGAGAAAGATGAAGCTTTCTGTTCCCATAAAGACTTACAGCCTCGGAACCCCTGTACAGGGTCGCTATGTGTCAGAACCGACTCCACGGCACATAACCACCTCCACTACAGGTCTTTTTGCTCCTTTTGATGATGGAAGCCTTCTCTGGGCCTCTTCTGGACCTGTGGCTGTCTTCACTGTTAAAACTCTTGACCCATGTTACAGTGCTTCCAAGAATGTTCTTACTTCTCTCTCTTTCCTTTTTCTTCTTCTTTCTGCTTGCTTTCATCCTTCTGCTTCTTTTTACTGCTATTCTTCTGGCTTCTTACTGTCTGGCAAACTCCTGTGAGGTTGGTTGTAAATATACACAAACTCCTTAAATTTTCTAGGCATGGCCTTCCCACCAGGGCCACAAACTGGCCAATCCTCGTTCAGTAGGTCATAGGCATTTCATCTGCATAGGATGCACAACTGTGTACATCTCTCCTCATTTGCATAGTCTATTGAACAATCTCTATCAGGTACATACCAATCACAGGGCAGGCTGCAATCCAGGACCAGACAAAATACTATCAGACCCAAATTGTTTATAGTTTCCCCAGGAAATATTAATCAATCTGACAAAAGAAAAAGACCCTCAGAGGTAGAAAACCCGAAAATAAGAATTTGGGGGGGGGGGGGCGGAATCTCTCAAGGTATTTTCACATATAACCAAGAAAAAAGGTCACATAAAGGAACTAATTTCACCACACTAAAAAATCATTGCCTAACTCCAAATCTCTGTGTACAGTTTTCTAAAGCATATGTAAGCCATGTGCTTTTTTTTAATCTAAGGATTAACAATAAATGTTGATAGTGGGTATCTTTGTGGATAAAGCCAAGGAGATAGAAATTGATTCAAATTTATCATGTTTACTCTCTATATCTATCCTGGGAGGAACACGGTGGCCATGACCACAAGGTCTGAGGTGTGAGTCCAGAAGTCACTCTGAAGAACAAAGATGAGGCTTTCTGCTCCAGCAAAGATTTAAAGCCTCAGAAAACCTATACAGGGTCACTCCGAGTCAGAACCATCTCAAAGGCACTTAACAACAACAACAGATCTATCCTGGAGTCCTGGTGTGGCACTGTAGGATAAGCACTGGACTGCTAGCCACAAAGTCAGTGGTTTAAACCCACTAGTCACTCCTTGGAAATCCTGTACAGGGTCTCCATAGAACAAACTGACTTGACAGCACTTAACAACAACATATCTAGCCTAGCTATTTTCAATTTCTTAAATCAAGAATTAATGCTAAGAATTGATAGAAAGACCTTCAGGATAAAAGGCAGACTGGCTGTTTGAATTTAAAGTAAGCAGTTTGCTTTGGAGGCATCAAGGCAAGATAAGTCAACGCATCAGGGAAAACCCCCTTCTAGGACTGAAACTTATTGGGAACCTACATTAGTGGGAGAAACCAATAGATCCGTTTTAGAAGAAGTGCAGCCAGAGTGCTCCTTGGAGGCCAAGATGGCCAAACTTCATCTCTCATACTTTGGACATATTGTCAGGAGGGAACAGTCGCTGGAGAAGGATATCATGTTTGCTAAATGTGGAGGGTCAGAGAAAAAGAGGAAGACCTCTAACGAGATGGATTGGCCAAGTGGCTGCATCAATGGACTCAAGCGTGGCAACAGTAGTGAGGTTGGCCCAGGATCAGGCAGTGTTTCATTCTGCTATGCATAAGGTTACTATGGGTCGGTACCAACTGGATGGCACCTAACAACAACAACAATCAATCAATCAATCAATCTAGTATGCTTGCTGATGACCATCTGAGTCTACTTGCAAGTGGAAGTGGGGTAAATACAGCAATAAAGATATGGGCTGAGGTTGGCCATGATCCATGGACATCCATTGACCTTGAGTTGACAGAGAGAAGAGGAAGAGCTGGCTGGTCTGAGGTTTAGGGAGATGTATGAACTCTTGTGTCCATGGGCACTGACCTAACCCCTGTGGGACAGGGCTAAGAGTAAAGCAGCCAACTAGTCTGAAGTGCATACAGGTGCATTTACACTTGCAGCTAGTATCCATTTGACCTAGCTTGGATGGCTACCTTACCAGAACTAGAACCTCAGAAGATAAAATGTTTGATACTGACAGCAAGTGTAAATTGTTGATATTTGATGAACTATACTTTTTCTCAGAATTCCAACTGGAATAGAAGGAATCTCAAGGAACAAGTTTGTTTCCTCAGTGCGCTGAGTTGATAGGGATGGGTAGTTTAGACATTAGCTATCAAAAATAGGGGCTATAAAGGCAAGAAGCGGTTGGCTAACAAGCTTTCATGAGTGTGCTAAGTTTCAGAATGAGGTGGGTAAGGTAGAATCCCCACTGACTAGTTTTCCTCTTTTCCAGATGGATCTGGTGAAACGGGATGGGGGATGATGCTGATAGGATTTTATGATCAACGGTGAGTGATCAATTAGCAGGATTAGTTGTAATTGTCACAACTGTAATTGTAGAAAATGTGTATCTAAAAGTGGGGAGTAATTGTTAATCTTTCGTTTCAGGAACAGACGATCCCAGGACCATCAAGAAGGAAGAGCGTGAGTGGAGCATGAGATCCTAGATAGAAAATCAGCGACAGCAGACACAGTGTCAGAGGCATGGAGAGAGCAGCTGCGGGCTCTAGAACCTTGGGCTGAGTGAGGCTGGGTGTATGTGGACAGGAGGCTGTTTTGCAAAGTGTGCCCTTTGGACATTTAAATGAATATATATTTTTTTATTTGTATGTATACCTGAATTTAGAGATCATCTGAAGAACAGATTTGATGCATTAGGCATGAAAGACCAAAGACCAGAGAGTTGTGGGATGACATCAAGAACATCATACAGGAAGAAAGCAAAAGGTCAATGTTGTTGATGTTGTTAAGTGCCGTCGAGTCAATTCCAACCCATAGCGGCCCTGTATAGGGTTTCCAAGGAGCAGCTGGTGAGCTTGAACTGCCAACCTTGCAGTTCAAACAGCTTTGCAGTCTGGCACATTAACCCACAGTGCCACATCAGGACTCCAAAAGGTCATTAAGAAGACAAAAAAGTATGAAATGACCAAATGGATGTCAGAAGAGACTCTGAAACTTGCTCTCCAGCATTGAGAAGCTAAAGCTAATGGAAGACGTGAGGAGGCACAAGAGCTGAACAGAAAATTTCAAAGGTCAACTCAAGAAGACAAAATCAAATATTATAATGAAATGTACAAAGACCTGGAGTTAGAACCAAAAGAAAAGAACAAGCTCAGCATTTCTCCAGGTGAGGGAACTGAAACAAAATTCAAGCCTCGATTTTCGTTATTGAAGAATTTTATGGGCAAAGCAGAAAACATCAAAAGAAGATAGAAGGAATACACAGAGTCACTCTACCAAAAAAAAAAAAAAAAAAATGGTTGGTGTTCAACCATTTCAAGAGGTGGTATATAATCAAGAGGCAATGATCCTAAATGAAGAAGACCACGATGCATTGAAAGCATTGGTGAAGAATAAGGCACCAAGAATTGATGGATTACAAACTGAAATCTTTCAATAAACTGATGTAGCACTGGAGGCACTCACTCATCTATGCCAAGAAATTTGGAAGGCAATTAATTACCTGGCCAACTGACTGGAAGACATCCATATTTGCACCCATTCCAAAAAGAGATGACCTAATAGAATGTGGAATTCATCAGACAATATCATTGATATCCCATGTGAGTAAAGTTTTACTAAAGATGTTACAAAACAGCTGCAACCATACATTGACAGAGAACTTCCAGAGGTTCAAGCTGGTTTCAGAAGAGGATGTGGAATAAGGGATATCATTGATGTCAGGTGGATCTTGGCTGAAGGAAGAGAATAGCAGAAAGATGTTTACCTGTGCTTTATTGACTATGCAAAAGCTTTCTATTGTATGAATCATGACAAGCTATGGACAACATTGTGATGTATGAGTATTCCAGAACACTTAATTATGCTCATGAGGAACCTTTATGTAGACCAAGAGGCAGTTGTATTCTTTCACCATACCTATTCAATCTGTATGCTGAGCAAATAATTGGAAAAGCTGGATTACATGAAGAAAAAATGTGGCATCAGGATTGGAGGAAGACTCATTAACAACCTGCAATATGCAGATGCTACAATCTTGCCTGCTGAAAGTGAAGAGGACCACAGGCTTCTGTGTGTGGTGCATCTTAATGTAAAGAAAACAAAAGTCCTCTCCTCTGGACCAATAAACAGCATCCATATCAAATGAGCTCTGGTAGCATAGTGGTTACAAATCGGGCTGCTAACCTCAAGGTTGGCAGTTCGAAACTACCAGCTGTTCCATGGGAGAAAGATGAGGTGTTCTGCTCCTGTAAAGATTTGCAGCCATGGAAACCCTGTGTAGGGTCACTATGAGTTGGAACCGACTCCACGGTACTTAAGAACAACATATCAATGGGGAAAAGATTGAAGTTATCAAGGACTTCATTTTGCTTGGATCAACCATCAATACTCAATGGAAGCAGAAGTCAAGAAATCAAATGACATATTGTATTAGGCAAATCTGCTGCACAAGACCTTTTTAAAGTGTAGAAGAGTAAAGATGTCAGTTTGAGAACTAAGGTGCACCTGACCCAAGCCATGGTATTTTCATTAACCCCACATTCATGTAAAAGTTGGACAGTGAATAAGGAAGACCACAGCAGAAGTGATGCCTTTGAGCTATTGTGTTGGAGGAAAATATTAAAAGTACCATGGACTGCCAAAAGAACAAATAGATCTATGTTGGAAGAAATACAGCCAGAGCGTTCTTGGAAGCCAGGATTACCAAACTTCATCTCTCATACTATAGACATATTATCAGGAGAGACCAGTAACTGGTGAAGGATATCTTGTTTGGTAAGGTGGAGGGTCTGAGAAAAAGAGGAAGACCCCCAGTGAGATAGCTTGTCACGGTGATGGCAGCGATGGGCTCAGGCGTAGTAATGATTGTGAGGCTGGCCCTGGACCAGACAGTGTTTCATTCTGTTATGCATAGGGTCATTATGAGTATATACCGACTCAGTGGCACCTAACAACAATGACATATGTACATCAAATATTTTTATTTTGTTCATTTGTGAAATATAAGATGTAAGTGGGGAGGCAGGAGAGTTAAGTAGGGTAAACGTTGCTGCAGGGAGAGGATTGTCATCATTGACATGAAACAAAGTGTATAATTTGTTGACTGTAAAGCTGATGATCTTGTCTGTGAACCTTCGCTCAATTCATTACATAAAGTTTTTTTTTAAAGTAGACAGAATAATGTAATAAAAC
>NW_006408628.1:2990953-3015362 GCF_000296735.1 Chrysochloris asiatica
AAACAAGGTCCTGTGATTCCTAAGACCTACTGGTGATATTTTTGATGTAATAAAATTTATCTAACAAAACAAACAAAAAAAGATTTAATGCTAAGAAATCATTAAATATGTTGGTATTTTGTAGCTGTTGTTGTTAAGTGCCACGAAGTTGTTTCCAACTCATAATGACCCTGTTTAGGATTTTCCAGGAGGAGTTGGTGCACCTGAACTGTCAACCTTGAGATTAACATTCCATTGCTTATCCTTACCCATCCAGAAGGGCTACATAATTTGCAGAACTCAGTGTGAAGAAGAAATGCAGAGCCTCTGTTCAAAAACTATTAAAATTTCAAGATTGGGACAACAGGGCATTAAACCAACTACAGGGCCCTTCTGAGAGTGGGATCCTGAGGGACTACACAAGCTGAGAAACTAAGAAATACTAATCTTTTTTCTGACGGTATTCAGAAACAATTGAGTTCCATGTGGTAATCAAAAAGGTGGAAGCCGTATAGCTCTAGAGTTTTGAAAAGGGGGCCAGAAAGCAAATGGACCTGTTCAACACCCTAACCTCTCTCACTCTGATTTACATCTTGAAATAGTCAACCCAAGGAACAATATAAGAGCATACGCCTTCTAAGGATGAGTAGCCAACCTTGCTTCTGGAAGAAGACAGCAACAAGAAACAGGACTCTGCAAACCACAGTACTTTTAATATATCGACTCTAGGTGGTGCTATGGATTAATGCACTGGACTGCAAAGTTGGTTTGAATTGCAAGGTCATTGGTTCAAACTCACCAGCCACTCCTCGTAAACTCCATACAGGGTCGCTATAGGTCAGAAGTGAGTCAACGGTGCTTAACAACAACATTTGGTAGAAAATAGTGAAAAAATTACTTTCATTGCAGTGTTATACTGTAATGTAACACTGAACTGCTAACAACATAGTCAGTGGTTCAAACCAATGAGCCACTTCTCAGAAACCCATCCAAAAAGGGTCGTTATGGGTCAGAACCGACTTAACAACACTTAACAACAAAAACATTTGATAGAAAATTGTGAAAAAAAGTACATTCACTACAGAGCTGCAGGATATGCACTGGACTACTAACAGCAAGGTCAGTGGTTCAAACCCACCAGCCATGTCTCAGAAACCGTACAGAGGGGTCGTGATGGGTTGGAACCAACTCAAAGACATTTAACAAAAACAACTACTCAGTATAACAATAGATTCCTGTTAACCCAGTGAGTTCACTGCAACTCATAACAACCCTATAGGAGAGAGTAGAACTTCCCCGTAAGATTCCCAAGGTTGTACTCCTGTGTTAATGCACTGGACTGCAAGGTTGGTGGTTCAAGCTCACCAGTCGCTCTTCAGAAACCCTATACAGGATCGCTATGGTTGAGAACCGACGTGGCAGCACCTAACAACAACAATCTTTACAAGGAGCACTAGTAACATAATGGGTTACGTGTTGGGTTTGTTGTTCGAATCTATCAGCCTTTCCATGGGAGATTAAGTGAGGCTCTCTGCTCATGTAAAGATTTACAGCCTTGGAAAACCAATACAGGATCACTGTAAATTGGAACCAAGTCTACAGCATACGAAAACAACAGTCTTTACAAAAGCAGACTAGCTAGCACTAGCAATCTTTCAGTTAGTAGTCAAATGCTTAACGGCTTTATTACCAGGGCTCCTTGACCTCATGTTAACCTAACCAATTATAACTTCAAGGACCCTGTTTCCAAATAAGTTCAAATTTGTAGACATTAGGGTTAGAGCTTCGATATATTATTTGTTATGGTTGTTGTTGTTAGGTGCCATCAAGCCAGTACCCACTCATAGCGACCCTACGTACAACAGAACCAAACACTGCCTGGGCCTGAGCCAATCTCAAAATCGGCGCTACACTTGAGCCCATTGATGCTGCCACTTTGCCAATCCATCTAGCCAGGGGTCTTCCTCTTTTTCTCTGATCCTTCACCTTACCAAACGTGACATCTTTCTCCAGTGACTGCTCCCTCATGATGATATGTCCAAAATATGAGCAATGAAGTCTGGCCATCCTGGCCTTCAAGGAGCACTCGGGCTGTGCTTCTTCCAACACAGATCTATTTGTTCTTTTGACAGTCCACGGTACTTTCAATATTCTCCAACACCATAACTCAAATGCAACAATTCTTCTGTGGCCTTCCTTATTCATTGTCCAACTTTCACATGCATATGTTGCTGTTGCTCTTGCTAAGTGCTGTTGAGTCAGGATCCGACTCATAGCAACTCTGTACAGAGTCCCTGGACAGGATTTCTGAGGAGCAGCTGGTGAGTTCGAACAGACGGCCTTAACAGCTCAAACCAACTTTTCAATTTACCCATTAACCAGCAGCGCCACACCAGAAGTTCACACATTTATATGAGGTTATTGAAAATACCAGGACTTGGGTTTGGCGCACCTCAGTCAGCAAAAACTGACATCTTTGCTCTTCAACACTTTAAAAAGGTCTTGTGCAGCAGATTTGCCTAATGCAATATGTTATTTGATTTCTTGACTGATGCTTCCGTGAGTATTGACAGTTGATCTGAGAAAAATGAAGTCTTTGACACAAACAACTTCAATGTTTTCTCCATTGATAAGAATGTTGTTTATTGGTCCTGTGGTGAAGATTTTTGTTTTCTTTACATTGAGATGCAATCCATACTGAAGGCTGTGCTCTTTGATCTTCATCCTTAAGTATTTTAAGTCCCCTTCACTTTCAGCAAGCAAGGTTGTATCATCTGCATATGGCAGGTTGTAATGAGTCTTCCTCCAATCCTGATGCCACATTTTTTTCTTCATGTAATCCAGCGTCTCCAATTATTTGCTCAGCATTCAGGTTGAATAAGTATTTTGAAAGAATAAAACCCTGGCGTACACCTTTCCTAATTTTAAACCATTCAAAGTTCCCTTGTTCTATTTGAACAACTGCCTCTTGTTGATACAGATTCCTCATGAGCACAATTAAGTGTTCCAAAATACTCATACTTTGCAATATTGTTCATAGGTTGTCATGATCCACACAATCGAAAGCCTTTGCATAGTCAATAAAGCACAGGTAAACAGCTTTCTGGTATTCTCTGCTTTCAGCCAAGAGCCATCAGACATCAGCAATGATATCCCTCATTCCACAGCCTCTTCTGAATCCAGCTTGAACCTCTGGAAGTTCTCTGTCAATGTATGCTTGCAGCCCTTTCTGTATTCCTTTAGTAAAACTTTGCTCGCATGGGATATCGAAGATATTTTCAATGACTTCCGCATTCTGTAGGGTCACCTCTCTTTGGAATGGATACAAACACGGATCTCTTACAGTCAGTTGGAAGGAGCTCTGGTAGCATAGTGATTATAAATCAGGCTGCTAATCTCAAGGTCGGCAGTTCGATACTACCAGCTGTTCTGCGAGAGAAAGATGAGGCATTCTGCTCCCTTAAAGATTTGCAGCCTCAGAAACCCTGTGCAGGGTCACTATGAGTCAGAACCGACTCCATGGTACTTAACAACAACAACAAAGTCAGTTGGAGGACACACATCAACCTATAGCAGCAAACAACAAAAAGTTGTATGAAAAGGTACTGATAATACACATTTGAGTATATCATACAGTATTGTCGAAGAAAATAATTAAGATCTCTAAAGGATTATGGCAGTTCGAAACTACCAGCTGTTCCGCAGGAGAAAAGATGAGGCTTTCTGCTCCCGTAAAGATTTACAGCCTCGGAAACCCTGTACAGGGTCGCTATGAGTCGGAACTGACTCCACGGCACATAACAACAGCAACAACAACAAAGGATTATGGAGTCCTAGTGTGGTACTGTGGGATAAAGAACTGGACCTCAAGGTCAGTTTGAAACACAAGGTTGGTTGTTCAAACTCACCAGCCACTCCTTGGAAACCCTATATAGGGTTGCTGCTATGAGTCAGAACTGATTCAATGGAATTTAACAATAACAAATTAAAGGGTCACAGTTCTTGTTCAGGATAAGAGAATATTGAAAAATTATAAAGGAAAATCAATGCCTGCTAGGGAAAAAATACGAAGGATTTTTTAGGTGGCATTTTCTAAAAAACATGGTATATATTTTTGTTGCTCTTAAACACTTTTTCCTTTTTCAGTACAGAATAGACTGTGAGTAGCATTTCTAAAGGGCAGCTTGTCCCTATCTTCTCTCCAAGGAAATCTCCTTATGTTCACTGCAGTGGATTGAATTGTGTGGTTCCCCCAAACCTATGTGTTGAGTTCCTTCCTCTTGCACAGTGGATGTGGTTCTGTTTGGAAATAGGAATTTTCTCTTGTTATGTTCAATAGGTCATAACAGTATAGGATAGGTTCTAAATCAAGTCACTTCTGAGGTATAAAAAGACAAGAACAGATACAGACTCTCACACAGAATCAAGTCACCAAGGAACACCCTCAGAAACTAAGAAGAAATCAGCATGGTCAAGACCTTGATTTAGGTTTTAACCTCCAGAACTATGAGAAAATAAGCTTGTGTTTGTTGAAGACTTTCACCTGTGGTATTTCTGTTACAGCAACACAAAGGAACTAAGACGCCATGTTTTGACTGTCCCATTCATGTCTCAGGCCCCCACTCACCCTTTAATCCAGGGGACTTTTCCTGTTTTAATGTGGGCAGAGAGTACTTTCAAACTGCTATCACTAAGCCAAAAAAAAAATTTTTTTTAATAAAATTTAAAAAAGAAAAGGAAAGAGAGAGAGAAAAAAAAACCTTTAGATTTTTCTGGCTCTTTAAATTGAAATCTCTTTTAAGAAGTCATTTTTTGCTATTTAGTAATGAAACATAAATGTACAAATCAATGTTAATTTATGACAATGAAACAATAAAATATTGATGAAGTAAAAATCTTTAGGCTTAAGTAATGAGAACAGGCATTTAAATCAATTCTCCACACGGGCACCAGAGTGATCTCTCCAAAACACTAATAATCAGTCTGTATTTCTTGCTTAAAACAGTTCAATAGCTTTCCACCATTTATAAAATGAATCCAAACTCATTAGCAAAAGAAAATATATGCTTCTTGGTTGGCTCTTGCTTACTGCTCATCTCCCACTACTCTGATTCCTCATTTTGTTTGACTATAGTATACTAAGCTACTAATAGCTCCCCAAGTACATACTATTTTATTCCTCCTTGCTTGGATGTTTATTATTCTAATGAAGGCCCTTCTCTGGTATACACCCAATAGGATCTCACTCACCCTTCCAAGTCCAGTACAGCTTTTACTTACTGCAGAAAATCTTTATTCTAACCCTTGTGCAGTGTAACACATCTCTTTTCTTTTTGCTACTCTGTGCCTCATACGCATTTCTATTCTTTCCCTTACTGACAATACACTGTACGCTTCTTGGGAACAAACTAATTTTTATATCAAAGTACATAGCACATTTTATAAAAGCAAGAGTGTGATAAAATTTTAAATTGGATGGTACAGTTTTGATTATTTCATAAAGAAATAATTTATATTTCCACATACTCTGAAAAATTATGACAAATTCTTATGTGTTATATAGTTCATACTTGGTTCTAACAGCCAACTAGCAAAATGAGCAAGAAAAATGTTTTCATATCATTAATATAGTACAGATAGTAGGAGACAACACTAGAAACTACACTCAAGACTTTTAATTCCCATGTTGTCCAATGTTCCAGATACTACCTAATTTGACAACAAAACATTCACTTCTCAAAAATCTTATGATCATTATGTGATGAATCTCAAAATCATTATACTAGGGGTAAAAGTCAGGCAATAAGGACTATCTACTGTATGATTCCATTTATATAAACCTCTAAAACAGTGATTCTCAAACACGGACAATTTTACGTCCCAAGGGATATTTGACAATGTTTGGAGACATCTTTGTTTGTTGCAACTGAGGTAGTAGGTGGAGACTGCACATAAATATAAACAGATAACCCTCAACTATAAAGAATTATCCATCCCAAAAGGTCAATTTGCTGAAGGTAATTCAAAAACTTTGGTGGAAGTACATTGATAGGGAGCTGCCAGAAAGCCAAGTGGAATTCAGAAGAGGATGGGGAATTTCACAGCTGACATCAGATGGATCTTAGCTAAAAGCAAGACTATACAAAGAAATTTGACTGTGTGAATCATAACAAACTATAACTATCATAGGGAAGAATGAGTATTCCAGAAAACTTAATTGTGCTCATAATGAACCTGTACCTAGACCAAGAGCAGTCATTGGAGCAGAATAGTGGGATATTGAATGGTTTAAAATCAAAAAAGGTGTGTACCAGGGTTGGATACTTCCACCATACTTACTCAATCTGTATGCTGAGCAAATAATCCAAGAAACTGGAGTATACGAGGAAGAACACAACATCAGAATGGGAGGAAAACTCATTCACAACCTGTGAGATACACATAACACAAGCTTTCTTGCTGAAATGAAAGAGGACTTGAAGCACTCACTAATGGCAACCGAAGAATACAGACTTCAGTATGGAGTAAAACTCAATGTAAAGAAAACAAAAATCCTCACAGCTAGACCAATCCACAGCATCATTATAATGGAAGAAAAAATAGAACTTTAGATCCATTTTATTTGGATCCACAATCAACACTCATGGAAATACCAGTGAAGAAATTAAAAGACATGTTGCAAAAGACCGCTCAAAAGTATTAAAGAGCAAAGATGTTACTTTGAGGATTAAGGTATGCCTGATCAAAGACACGATATTTTCAATTGTCTCATATGCATGTGAAAGCTGGACAATGAATAAGGAAGACTGTAGAAGAACTGATGCATTTGAATTATGGTGTTGGTGAAGAATATTGAAAGTACCAGAGACTGCTAGAACAATCTGGCTTGAAAGAAGTACAGACAGACAGATGCTCATTAGAAGTGAGGATGGTGAGACTTCATCTTACATACTTTGTACATTTTAGGAGGGGCCAGTCCCTGGAAAAGGACATGCTTAATAAAGTTGTTGTTGTTAACTGCTGTTGAGTCAGTTCCTACTCATAGAGACCCTGCATAGGGTTTCCGAGGAATGACTGATGAGCTTGAACTGCTAACCTTGCAGTTCAAACTGACCTTGTAGTTCAGCACATTAACCCAGAGCGCCACACCAGGACTCCTGCTTGATAAAGTAGACAGAAGTAAAGGAAGGCATACAATGAGATAAACTGGCATAATGACTGCAAAGCTTTATGAGAAGCTGGATTACATGATGAAAAATATGGCATTAGGATTACAGGAAGACTCATTAACAGCCTGTGTTATGCAGATGATACAACCTTGCTTGCTGAAAGTGAAGAGGACTTAAAACATTTCCTGATGAACACAACCTTTGGTATGGATTACATCTCAATGTAAAGAAAACAAAAATCCTTACCACTGGACCAATAAACAATATTCTTATCAATGGAGAAAAGATTGAAGTTGTCAAGGACTTCATTCTTCCTGGATCAATTATCAATACTCATGGAAGCAGCAGTCAAGAGATCAAATGACATATAGATTAGGCAAATCTGCTGCACAAGACCTTTTTAAAGTGTTGAAGAGCAAACATGTCAGCTTGAGAACAAAGGTGCAACTGACCCAAGCCATGGTATTTTCAATTACCTCATATGCATGTGAAAGCTGGACAGTGAATAAGGAAGACCGTAGAAGAATTGATGCTTTTGAGTTATGGTGTTGGAGGAGAATATTGAAAGTGCCATGGGATGCCAAAAGAACTAACAGATCCATTTTGGAACAAGTGCAGCCAGAGTGCTCCTTGGAGGGCAGGATGGCCAAACGTCATCTCTTATACTGTCAGGAGGGACCAGTCGCTGGAGAAGGATATCATGATTGGTAAGGTGGAGGGTCAGAGAAAAAGAGGAAGAACACCGACAAGATGGATTCGCCAGGTGGCAGCATCGATGGACTCAAGCGTGGCAACAGTAGTGAGGTTGGCCCAGGATTGGGCAGTGTTTTGTTCTGCTGTGCATAAGGTCACTATGAGTCAGTACCAACTCGATGGCATTTAACAACAACAACAATGACTGCAAAATGGGATCTAACATAGCAACGGTGATGAAGGTGCAGGACCAGACAGTGTTTTGTTCTGTTGTGCACAGGGTCACTATGAGTTGTAGCCAACTTTGCACCACTTAACAACAAAAACATAATTTTGAGGCACCGTCACTCTGACCCAATAGCCTCTTCTAGCTTGGCTTCCAGGGGCTTAGAAAAGAGCCAATATTTACTTTGAATAATGGGCGAAAGATGTGGCATGGGCAGGGATCAGATGGAGCCCAATTTCCACTCTCTAAAGGCAGGCAGGGAGCATGGTGGCTCCATACAATAGCAATGGGCTGTGAACTACAAGATTTGCAGTTTGAGCCCACCAACGACTCCTCAGGAGAGAGATGAAGCTCTTTGCTCCCACAAAGATTTAAAGCACGGGAAACCCTAAACTGGGTGACTATAAGTCAGAACCAACTCCACAGCACTTAACAATAATAGCAGTAATAGGGGTGGGAAAAAGAAATACACCCCTACGATCTGGAAAATATACCTGCAGCTGGTTTGGGAAGCAAGACATACAGATCTACACAGAGGATTCTCTGTGCATCACTTTAATCCAACAAACCTCAGGTTGAAGTGTGATTCACAGTATTAAGTAGAGTCTTGTTGGCAATCAATTTGCCTAAAATCTGTACCATTAGATTCCCAGCTTTGGATAAAGGACAAGGCATTTTCTGGAGAAATTCCCAGTTTAAATTCACCTACCACCTGAAGGGAAATATAAGCCCTCTCCCTTTTATAATGATGGCAGAAGAGAGATTGTTTCATAAGGTTAGCTGACATTTTTGCAAAAGGTACAGAGACAAGAAAGAGAGTATATGTAGGGACCAACATTGTTTCAAGTGAAGTGCTACCCAGAATAGTTGATTTAAGAGCAAACAACAAAAACTATACAGTAGCTCACAACTTTGCTCCTGTGGGAATGATCTAGGGAGACTTAAAGATCCTGATGCCCAGAGCACATGGGTGGTATTTGAGAGTGACTCTGGCAGCAGCATTTTTAACCCAAAGTGTAGTGAAATCTGAGAGTCACTGAGCTACAGGATATGAAACATCCAAGAAGGAGGTGGAAAGAAAACCAAACCACTGAATTCACAAATGTGTCTTGTCACTTTCATGAGGATAATGTAAATGTTCTACCTGCTATTGTTTACTTGACAACATACACAGTCACCGAGCTAGCTCAGTATTGTATTCCTCATTTTTCACAGCACCAAGCATGCTGTTGACATTCTAGAAATGTTAAATAATAACAATGGCTTGCTGTCTGTTATTTCTTTAAAGCTGTCATTACCATTGAGCTGGATATCAGGAGAGAGGCTTTGTTCAGCAAGTCCCAATTATTTGCATATCACAATGCTGGTCAAATCACAGGCTTCCACAGACTTAGGGCAGTGAATGACATGTCAACAGAAGCAGGTCCTGGAGGGTTACCTTTTCTTCCCAGAGCCTCTCTGGCTCCACTGGCTTTCCAGAAAATCAGGGACTATAGCTCTCCTGCCTGACCTTGCAGTTATTCTCGCCCCTCCTCACTGCTGAGCTTTGCCATAACCTGGACCCCAAATCCAACAGATTGTTTTCGAAGATCATGTAAGACATTTCTAAGGTCATGTCAGGGGTTCTCCAGAAAAACAAAACTACAGGTGATACATATATGTGTACATATATGTGTGTATCACATATATACATTATATATATATACATATTTGTTGTTGTTAGGTGTCATCGATTCAGTACTGACCCATAGCGACCTTATGCTCAGCAGAATGAAACATGCCCGATCCTGGGCCAACCTCATTACTCATGCCACGCTTGAGTCCATCAATGCTGCCACTTGGTCAATCCATCTCATTGGAGTGTCTTCCTCTTTTTCTCTGACCTTACCAAACATGATATCTTTCTCCAGCGACTGGTCCCTCCTGACAATATGTCCAAAGTATGAGTGACAAAGTTTGGCCATCTTGGCCTCCAAGGAGCACTCTGGCTGCACTTCTTCCAAAATGGATCTATTTGTTCTTTTGGCAGCCCATGGTACTTTCAATATTCTCCTCCAACACCACAACTCAAAGGCATCAATTCTTCTACGGTCTTCCTTATTCACTGTCCAGCTTTCGCATGCATATGAAGTTACTGAAAATACCATGGCTTGGGTTAGGCTCACCTTAGTCCTCAAGCTGACATCTTTGCTCTTCAACACTTTAAAAAGGTCTTGTGCAGCACATTTGCCTAATGCAATACGTTGTTTGATGTCTTGCCTGCTGCTTCCATGAGTGTTGATAGTTGATCCAAGAAGAAGAAGTCCTTGACTACTTCAATCTTTTCTCTGTTGATAAGAAGGTTGTTTATTGGTTCAGTGGTAAGGATTTTTGTTTTCTTTTCATTAAGATGTAATCCATACCAAGGGCTGTGCTCTTTGATGTTCATCAGTAAATATTTAAAGTCCTCTTCACTTTCACAAGCAGTTTGTATCATCTGCATATCACAGGCTGTTAATAAGTCTTTCTCCAATCCTGATACCACATTTTTCTTCATATTATCAGTGAGCCTAATATTAGTAGAAAGCCTAATCTAATCTTTCTCCTGTGGAGCTGCTGGTGTGCTTGAACTGCTGACTTTGTGGTTAACAGTCCAGTGCTTACCTTATAGAGTCACCATGCTCATTTATAAATGAAGTCCCTGTGTGATTATGTAGGATAAGCACTCAACCTCAAGGTTAGTTTGAACAACAAAGTGGGTGGTTCAAACTCACCAGACTCTCTTTGCACACCCTATACAGGGTCGCTATGAGTAGGAACTAACTGGACAGCACTACTTAACAACAATAACAACATATACACACACACACACACACACACACACACACATATATAGTCCTGGTGTGGCACTGTGGGCTAATGTGATGGACTGCAGAGTTGATTTGAACCCCAAGGTTGGTAGTTCAAGTTCACCAGCTGCTCCTTGGAAACCCTATACAGGGTTGCTAAGGGTCATAACCAACTCTACAGTACTTAGTAACAAAAACAAGGAGCAGTTGGTGGGTTTGACCTGCTAACCTGTGGTCCACAGTCCAGTGTAGATCCTACTTCACCACAACAGGTGTCCAAGTATATGTATAAACATATATATATATAAGTGTGTGTGTGTGTATATATATATATAGCGTAGTGGTTATGAACGGACTGTGAGCCACAAGGTCAGTAGTTCAAAACTACCAGCTGTTCCACGGGAGAAAGATCAGGCTTTCTGCTCCCGTAAAGATTTACAGCCTCCGAAACCCTATGCAGTGTCGTTATGAGTCGGAACCGACTCCATAGCACATAACAACAACAACAACAACAAATATATATATATATATGTTGTTGTTGTTTTGTGCCATGGAGTCGGTTCCGACCCATAGCGACCCTGTACAGGGTTTCCGAGGGTGTAAATCTTTACGGGAGTAGAAAGCCTCATCTTTCTCCCATGGAGCAGCATATATATATATATATATATAGAGAGAGAGAGAGAGAGAGAGAGAGAGAGAGTTCTGGTGTGGCACTGTGGGTTAATGGGTCAGGCAGCAAAGCCGTTTGAACTGCAAGATTGGCGGTTCAAGCTCACCAGCTGCTCCTAGGAAACCCTATACAGGGTCGCTATGAGTCGGAACCAACTTGACGACACTTAACAACAACATATATATATATATATATATATATATATATATGACAGGGCTTGGTGTAGCATTGTAGGATAAGCACTGAGCTGCTAATTTCAAGGTCAGTGGTTCAAACCCACCACCTGCTTCTTGGAAACCCTATGCAGAGTTACTATGTGTTGAAATAATTGACTTTGTGGTTAACTTCGAACTGCTGACCTTAAGGTTCACAGCCCAATTCGTAAGCACTGCACTACCAGAGCTCCATATCTATCTGTCTATCTATCTATCTACCTATCTATCCATATATATATTTCAATACTCTTTTATTAAAAGATATGCAAATGTGTGGCTTCAAAAAGTTCGAAAAAAAATCCCATTATTTTTAAATTCCACTTTCCAGGAACTTATTGAACTTCCCTTTGACTCACAAAGTTCTGTGTGCTGGAAAGTCAAAATTTGCAGGGCTAGAAACTCAGGCGAAATTGATATTGCAGTCTTGAGTCTGAAATCACAGGGTCAACTGGTGGACTGGAAACTAAGGTGGAATTTCTATATTAAAAAAGCAGAATTCTATGTTCTGGCAAAATTCCTTCTCCTTCCAGAAATCTCAGTTTTTGCTCTTAAATACTTCAGTTGATTGAATGAGGACCACATTACTGAAAGTAATCTCCTTTACTTGAACTTGATTGTGTTTGTCACATCTATAAAATACCTTCACAGTGACATCTAGACTACATAGTCTATTTAAGTTGGCATACAAAATTAATCATCACAGGTCATCTGCTCAGAATATTTTTTGTAGTTGTTGTAAAGGGAACTTGGTGACATACACAAGGCCAAGTGTTGATAAGGAAAAAAAACAACAAGAATTAAATCCTTGAGAAAATTACATGTCCAGTATCATACAAAATGACCTTGAACTGTGAGTAGTTCAGAATTATTCCATGCCCAGGCTCTTGGGTTCTGTCAAGAATTTACATTATAGTCTCGGCTCCTGTTTTGTTTTAATAATGTCTTACGAATTCCACTGGAAATTTCTTCAATACACAAAGATGTTAATTGGTGAACAAGAAAAGTATTTGAAGGACTTTATGACCTGCAATTATTGTTTGGGAGAGTTGAAATTTTTTATATATATGAAACAATATTCGTGTCTTAGCGTCTCCGGGAAATAACTTATTGTAGCCATAATTCTATCAGCATGAAACTATTGCATATTTCAGAACTGAGAACAAGAACTTACACTGTCAGACGTGGCGTCTCAAGACAACTAGGAAAAAATTAAAGCAAAAGAAATGCAATTGTCTTGGGACTGCAAACAGCCGATTTAATTAATTTCATCAGAGATTTAAATAAAATAAAAGAGGAAAATGCAAACTAGATTCTGGCACAAGATACCAGGCTCAAAATTTCAGGTTTTCTTCTTTGTAGTCCAGAGACCAATGAAGTACAAGGATGTCCCTTCTTTTCTTAATAAGGACTTTTACCCTAGCGATACTATATATCACACTCAGAGCCATGGGAAAGCAGGAAGGGCATACTATACAACAATGGTAATGTTTCGGGATAATTTTGAGTGCCCAAAAGTATTTATTATAATAAGTTGAACTGGGAGATGCAATTATTGTATGGCAATACAGCATTGTTGTACTGAAGACTTACTTGTTCAACACCTGGTTTCAGGTACGGTTTTATTGTTCCTTTGTATAATTATATGATGGAATCTGTGGCACAGGAAAGCACAATGATAGGTCCAACACTGTAACTGCAAATAACTGGAGGGAAACAAAATGCTCATCAACCAGAAATGTAAAAACAAGTTGTGATATAGCTACTCAATTAATACAGCCTGGGGCTGTCAAGTTGATTCCAACTTCCTAGTGACCCCGTGTGACAAAGTAGAACAGACAGCCTAGGCTATAATCTTTATAGGAGCACATCAGGAAGTCTTCCTCCCAGGGAGCTGTTGGGTGAGTCTGCAGTGCCAACTGGGCTCCAGGCTCCAAACCAAACCCACTGCCATTGAGGTGGTTTGCAGCCATCACCACCAAACCAAACTCACTGCCATCTAATGGATTCCAACTCAAAGCAACCTTATACAGGGCTTTCGAGTCTAAGTCTAAGTCATTACAGGGGCAGACAGTCCCATGGTTCTCCCACTGAACTAATGAGTTTGAACTGCTGACCTTAGAGTTAGCAGCTCAGAGCCTCCTTAATCAGACACCAAGACTTTTAGATAAGGCACTGCCAGAGAGCCTGTAAGAACAAAAGAAGAAGTTCCAAGCATTTAGAATGGGCTATATAACTGTTTTCACATTTGCTTGCTAATAAACATTTTTATGTGTGACAGCTATGGGCAGAAAACTTCTCAATAAGGAAATCTGCAGGGAGAAGAACAAAGCAGGTAACCATAAAAATTAGCATACAAACAAGGACACTATTAAGCAAGATCGCCTACCTAATTGGCAAGGACACTAGGAAAGCAAGCACAAAGGATTCTGTTCCTCACCTTACAATATTGGAAGCTATTAACAGATACAAAAAAACAACCCACAGTTTATAGTCTCTCTTTTTTTTTGAAAAATTTGTTATGCTATATAAATATCTTAAGCGCTCAGGTAGCAGTTCAAATCTACCAGCCACTGCTTGGGAGAAAGATGAGGCTTTCTGCTTCTGTAAAGATTTACAGCCATGGGAACCCTATACAGGTTTTGAGTCCTGTATCTGATTCGGTGGCCCAAAACCATATTTTTCAAAACTGAAAAACAGAATTTGCTACTGAGATTTTTTTTCTCTCTTAAATAACTTAAATCGATAACCATTTCAGATATGTAGCTTTATTTGGGAACAAGATGGCCAAACTTCATCTCTCATACTTCAGAGATATTGTCAAGAGGGACCAGTCACTGGAGAAGGAATCATGTTTGGTAAGGTGGAGGGTCAGAGAAAAAGAGGAAGAACCCCAGTGAGATGGATTGGCCAAGTGGCAGCATCAATGGACTCAATCTTGGCAACAGTAATGAGGTTGACCCAGGATCGGGCAGTGTTTCATTCTGCTGTGTATGAGGTCGCTGTAAGTCAGTGCTGACTCAATGGCACCTAACAACAACAACAACAAAAGACAAAATGATACCCAAGAACAAAATGAGAGGCTTTTGTTTAAAGACAGGATCATTTTACTGCATTTTTGTCTTCCACATGGAATTCAGTTCTCCACTATTAGGCACATTGAGGAAACGACAGACTTCAGTGTTTCCTCAGAGCCCTGTCAAGGCAGATGCCAGAATGGATGATAAAAGGGAAATGGTTCAGGGGACGCCAAAGCAGGAGCAACAGTAGGTGTGTCTGGGTCCCTGGAAGTATCTGCAATCCCTGGAATTCCCTTTTCATTCATAACCGTTCCCAAAACGAATAGCATTCACGGGCAATATCATCCCATGAAATGAGTAAATGTCAGTAGAATGCTCATCATCTTCCTCTTTAAAGGAAAAGGAAAAGAGTACTTCAGAAACAACTTCCTTAGATACTAGACTTTAAAGCCAAACAATAGTCATGAATACATCAGAATTATGGCACACTTTTCTAATTTTTATAAACTCAAATATTACTGAGTCTCTGGACCTATTTCCCATTTGGAAAGAAATCATTCTCCTGATATTTCCGCAAATAGTTGTCAATGGTCCTTCATCAGAAGAGGTTTTGGTCGTGTGGCTCAGGCAACCCACGAGTTCCCAAGTGGAAGGTAATAATAGCAAAGTCATTAGTAGAAAATACAGACTTGGTATAACTTTACACTTGAACATGGTTTTCATTTATTGTTTGACAACTATGTCAAAGGCAGTGATGAATGGAGATTTGCAACAAAGAGAAAGAAAATCACTCAACCTCTTAGTGTCCCTGATTAAATAACATGCATATTAAGGAAAATATTTTTTTAATTGGCTCCAGTCTATGACTATAATGAAAAAGAACAAAAAAAATCATTCAAAGATGGTTTTATTTTTAAATTGCAGTTGGAATGCAGTCAACAAAATTATGGTTTTTTGTTTGGCTTGTTTGGTTTATGGTGTTAGTAAAGAAGGGTGGTGAGCTCTTTCCTGCTTGTCAATCTTTCTGATAATTTCTCTATTAAGCGACGTATTTCTGATTGTCCTCACCATCACCAACAAAAACAGCCTTGAAAGCAAAATCTCGATGGGTTGGACTATAGAAGTTGTTGTTGTTGCTGTTGTTAAATGCCTCAAGTTGATTATGATGCATAACTACCCTGTAAAGAGTTTCTGAGGAGTGACTGATGGGCTTAAACAGCCAACCCTGCAGGTAGCAATCCTACAGCGCCACTCTTCTGGTCTTTTCAGTACCTGAACTGTGATTCTGGTCTCCTCCCTTTAAAAGGTCCTTTCTTACTGTTTCCATCTCCTTTTGACTCCTGTTTTCTTTTTGTCCCTTTTATCTTGGATGGATGCACCAAATACAGTTAACGATGCTCTGCCTATAGTACACTATCATCACTGGTTTACATATCTGCTTGGTTTAGTCTCACTTCGTATATCTCCTCTTGGATCCTCTGTCCTCATCCCCATCAGTCTTTCCTCCATTGTTGTTGTTGTTAAGTGCCTTCAATACTGTCTCCACTCAGACTAACCCTGTATAGTGTTTCCAAGGTGTGGCACTTATCCTACAGGACTTATCCTACAGCACTTATCCTACAGCACTTATCCTACAGGACTATTCTACTGTATTGAAAATGTCATTTTGGTCTACGATTCTCATTGTATTTAGATAAATATGCATTATCTATTTTTATATTAAAATATTTTTTTGTATCTATAAAATTTCGTAAATAAAATTGGGTTTACTTTCAGTTTTTGGTTGTTGCTTATGGTTGTTGTTTTTTTTGTTGTTATTGTTTTTAAACTTCCCTACAAAAAGACTTTGTGCATTCTGTCAGGTTTAGTCCTGAATATAGTTTCTGTAACTATGATGAAAGTGTCTTAGTTTCATATACTACCTTTCATAGGAGTCCTGTTGTGACACAGGGCTGCAAGATCTGTTTGAACCACAAGGTTGGCAGTTCAAGCTCATGAGCCACTCCTCAGGAACTCTATACACAGTCTCTATGAGTTGGAACCAACTCGACGGCACTTGACAACAACATTATGTTGCACCAGTATTATTTAATTAGAAATGTATCCTCTCCATTAACTCTTATCTCTCTTGCTGTGATTCATATTAAATGGGCATTAGAATTTCCATTTCTAGCCTTTATATCTCTTCATTTTTTTTTCCTCATTTAAATTTTTTTTTACTCTCTCTTGATACTTTCACTGAAAGTTCTTGAACTGACCACCTAATGCATTAATGTTTACATGATGCAGCAGAATTACCCAGGTGAGTTCTACCTAGATCTGAAAACTAGTTCTACCTGTGACCCCAAAAATTGGAAATATCACAAAATGTTTTCTTTAAAGCCACTAAGTTTGACACTGTTTGTTGCATAGCAACCGATAACCAGGTCATCATGAGACAGTAGTAAATGAAGTTGCCACTTTGAGATACAGATGAAACAAAGTCTAATGTAGATTTTGAAAAGAAAGTCGTAACACCCTAAAAACTGCTGCATCTACACATTAAAGAGACAATAAAAGCAGCCTAGGCTGCTCTGAACACAGACAAGCTTCTCCCAGTCCTCAGCGCTCACCTGCCCCCAGAGTCACTGCCTCCTAGGAATGTCAGGCTCTCATGGGCCTCGGAGATCACTAGGCTCATCTTTGTGAACCATTGGGGGCACTTCTGATCACAATGCCCTGGCCTGTTTATTACCTAAAGTAGCTAGCCTCATTATGAATACATCAAAATGTGCTTGTGTTTGCTCTTTGGAGTCTCAGAGTGCTTTCTCTAACACCTTTTTGATGTGCTAAGAGTCCCTAATGGGTACAAAAACCATAATTCAACAAAACATTAGGTTGCAAAAAGAAAAACAGCTAACTATCTTTTTTGCAGTCAGTTGACAGTTGACATGCTGGGACGGAACAATGGATTGCTATTCATTAGTGGGCTTCATAAAGTAGACACTATGCCACTGACCTTGAAGAAAACACACGTGTTTGCCTCTAACTGACTCCAATAATGCAAAATTCAAAAGCCTCTTGCCCAGGAGAGATAACCAAGTGGTGATGAGATAATGGCCAAAGGGTGAGAAACTTTTAGATACATTCAGTTTAACATAGGAGCCCTGTTGTGGGGCTAGCCATAGCTAGTCAGTGGTTCAAACCCACCAGCTGCTCCTCTGAAACCCTATACAGCGTGGATATGAGTCAGAACCCACTCACTGGCATTTAACAACAACAAACTTAGTGTAAGTGTTCTGGTGTGGCACTGTATGATAAGCACTGAACTACTAATCATAAGGTCAGTGATTCAAACCCACGATATGCTGCTCAGAAATATTATACAGGGTTGCCACTCTGCATTGCTGAGTTTCATTTCTATCATGATCATTGATGAGGTGGAAAGGAGACTAAGCAATGTAGAGTAGGACTCGAACCTGAAAAGATCATGGAAAGTAAGCATTTTGTTGAGATGCCATTCCAAAACCAGTAAGTTACTTAGAAATGTTATAGCATGAGTAACAGCCCCCATTTAAACTAGGTATTCACTAAGTCCTTTCAACCCCGTCTCACCCTGCCCTCCTCCCCACGCCCCCACCCACCTCACCCTATGGAAAAGTAATAAATAAACTTCTTACAGAAAAACTGCAAAGGTTAGAATGACCTAAGGACACCTGAACTTGGCTCAAAACACCAGCCCATCTGCACAAACAGGATAAGGGTATATTGGTGGGTTTACTCCCACTTACAGGATAAGGGTCTACTGGAATTTTCCACCTAGGTGACAAGACAAATCTGTTTTAACCACTCTGTGTTTTTGTATAAAACCCTGTTCCCCTGCTCACTTTGGGGTCAGAGTGATTTGGGGCGGCAATAAACTTTGCTCTTTAAGATTTTCACGTCGAGTTCTTTCTGACTTGTACTGCCACAACATTTTGGAGGCCCCAGCAAGATGTCAGTCCAGCCTTTCTTACCTGAACTTCACCAGCCTCCCTCTGGACACACAGGTCAGATGGCCCTGGGAAGGAGTGGAGCCACCTTAGATGTTCCAGGGCTCCTCCCTCAGCTCTAAGGGTGACCCGATGAAGTGGATGCAAATCTGATCAACTCAGAAGAGCAAAGTCCTGTCCTGGTCTTTCTGGTGAGTCAAGACTCTTTTCTGTTAATCTGAATTCCCATCATTCGATAAGAATGGAAATTTGCCTGGGACTTCGGTCCACCTGACCTGGGACTTGGGTCCGCCTGACTATGGCCACACAAGTCTGCCTGTCTATGTCCATCCTGTCACCATATCTATTTAATATTTATATGTCTTTCATTGTCTGTGTGAATGAATGCCTTACGGTTTAAATGTGTAGAACCAGTCCTTGCTTGCGGGACCTGTACTGTGCAGATCCATGACAATACCCACAGAATCTGATTGGGCCCTCACCTGCGGTTCCGTGGTCACATCATAAGGTATAATGGTGACTCACCTCCCTGTCAGGAGGCTGACCTAGCCCAGGATCATGCATGCACCTCAGCCAAGATGGACCTAAATTCCAAAGAGGGACGCGACCAGGTGGGCAACAGGATGAGAAGCCCCTCCCCTGTGACCTACGTCTTAGATTCTTTTGTCTTTGATGGACTTCTCATTCTGCCTCACAATTAAGTTCCTGGTCTGTCTTCCTATCATTGCCCTTCTCGCTTTAGGCCTCTGGATGGTGTCCCCCAAAGAGTGAAACTATCTCTCCAGACTGCTCTTAGTTGTCTGTTTCTTTCTTGTCATCCATTCTCTTTTCAGGGCTCAGTGTCTCCCCTGATCCCTTGTCTGTCTTCAATGTCCCATCTCTGCCTAGACTGATTTCAACTCTTTTTATCTTCTATCCTCCATGAACTCCAGGCCTCTATTTTATAGGACCTCCTCCTCCAGGGGACCTTCTGTCACCACGCTCCGGATGAGGTCAATTTTTATTTACTCTATTTTTCTCCTCTTACCATTTTCCTCCCATTCCCAGTCTCAAGGCATTGCCCTTGACTGCATGTTAAAAAACTTTTCCAAGGGCTTCTGAGGAGATTATGATGACACCATGACCCCCCATAGGCTCCAACCTCTTTGTCAAATTGAGTGCCGCTCCTTTCAAGCTAACTGGCCAGACTCCGGGACCCTGGACCTCTGCCACATCATTGCTGTGCATAAAGTTATCATTGGAAAACCGGGTCACATGGACCAATTTCCCTATATAGATTCTTGGCTCCAAATTGCTAAGACTCTCACCCAAACCCTAGGTCTGCCATTGCGCCCTCAGGGACGGATAGTCGTATAAGCTCCTGTCACTCTCTCATCCTTGAGGTGCCAGACCAACTCCACCCCCACAGTCCTCTAAGACCCAGGGGACTCTGTCGTTAATGCCCCCATGACCCCTCCTTATAATCACCCACCTGCTCCCCTTTCAGCCCCTGTTTTTAATGCTCAGCTCTCAGATCCTATTCCTTTTTCCCCCACCCCTCACACATCGCCTGTGCACGCTTGCACCAGGCCTCTGAAACACACCCCTTTCTGCCACTCTGAGAACGCCCCCTTCCTGACTTACATCCCCTTTTCTTCCACCTACTTGACAGAACCCCAGCTTTACTGAAAAGCCCCAGGCCCTTACCAACAGTTACAAGGTAACATTGAAACATACAACCCGCCCTGCTTCAGCCACAAACCAGGAACTGGCTGATCTACCCACTGCATGGCCGAAGCACGAGGATGTCCCCTGTGGGACTCATGTTAATCAGACTTTGGGGAGTGGGAAAGGGAGAAATCTGTGTAATCTATACACCCACACCACCAAGGTGGGCCAAACACTACTCTTCTATGGCTGGCTGGCTGTGTGTCATGGAGTCAGTTCTGACTCATAGCAACCCTGTAAAGGGTTTCTGAGGCTGTAAATCTTTACAGGAGCAGAACGCCTCATCTTTCTCCTGCGGAACAGCTGATAGTTTCGAACTGCTGACCTTGCGGTTCGCAGCCCGATTTGTAACCACTACGCTACCAGAGCTATGCCTCTTCTATAGTTGCTATAAATGTGAGGGAACCCTCCTAGGTAACTGAATCTATAACCAATGGAACTGGGGTGGCCCCAACCCTTCTTGTGCGCCAACAGACCCAAATGTGAAATGCCATCTATCAAATAGGTTAGCCATAGACTATTTATTCGCTGCAGAAGGAGATAGGGTATGTGAGAAGTTCAATTTCGCTAACTACTGCATACAAATAGATGACCAAGATCTGGCAATACAAGACTTTATAAAAATGCACAAAATATTAAAAATCCATGCAGGGGAAAAATAAATGCAGGTGAGTATTTATTAGGTAAAAACAGCTCTAAGCAGGCCTGTACATGAATATACAGGATGAATGGTTACTTTTTAAAATATAGCTTTTAATTGTAACATGGTCTCATTATAATTCCTGGTACACCAGCAGCTGCCATTAGGGAAAAGTATAACTTGACCTAGTGAACCTGCCCGAACATATTCAGCCACTGAGGAAAGCAGTTTGGAAGTGATTTCTCTATACCATATCCTTCAAGGGACCCATTTCGGTAGAGGGCTACTCAGAACAGAGGCAAGGCAATACCCCCTCTGCAGATGCCCATAGGATCAAATACAGAAAGGCAAGCTGCAGGTTATTACTGGGCACATACTTCTTTCTCTTCTCTTTCTTGGACTTGCTAAATAGGAAAAATTCAAATCCTTCTTAGTGAGATGTTATTGTTCAGTGCTGTTGAGTCGGTTCTGACTCATGGTGACCCTGTGTAACTTTTCCAAGGAGTGACTGGTGGGCTTGTACCGCTGACCTTGAGCTTCAGAATTGATGCCTTGGTGGTCCAATGCACTGACCCAAAGTGCCACACCAGGATGACTCAACTAAAATAACAAATTTAATAACCACTATTTTGCTACCTATCATGTTGATTGGACAGATATTCAGGCTCTGTTGACAATGCTCCTGACCAGCAATGAAATAGGTTGGTCTAAGATAAGATATAGGACGAAACAACATGCATCCATGGAGAAAAACCTCAGTGGGTCCCTTGCTCCAGTAAAGGCAATTCTTCTAGCTGACACAAATTGAAATCAAAATGGGCCTGCCACAACTGGAGCACTATAAAAGATGCATTCTCAGAACTCTGAAAAAGGACTTGAACATGGTCTGGGCAGTTCAGCAGACCCGTCTGAATCCTAAAATTGAGAAAGGTGTGAGACAGGGTTGTATTCTTTCACCATACTTATTCAACCTGTATGCTGAGCAAATAATACGAGAAGCTGGGTTCTATGAAGAAAAACGTGGCATCAGGATTGGAGGAAGACTCATTAACAACCTGCGATATGCAGATGATACAACCTTGATCGCTGAAAGTGAAGAGGACTTGAAACATTTACTTATGAAGATTAAAGAGCACAGCCTTCGATATGGATTACATCTCAATGTCAAGAAAACAAAAATCCTCACCACTGGACCAATAAACAACATTCTTATCAATGGAGAAAAGATTGAAGTTGTCAAGGACTTCATTCTTCTTGGATCAACTATCAACACTTGCGGAAGTAGCAGTCAAGAGATCAGACGACGTATTGCACTGGGCAAATCTGCTGCACAGGAACTTGTTAAAGTGTTGAAGAGCAGAGATGTCAGCTTGAGAACTAGGGTGCGCCTGACCCAGGCCATTGTGTTTTCAATAGCCTCATATGGATGCGAAAGCTGGACAGTGAATAAGGAGGATCGTAGAAGAATTGATGCCTTTGAGTTGTGGTGTTGGAGGAGAATACTGAAAGTGCCATGGACTGCCAAAAGAACCAATAGATCTGTTTTGGAAGAAGTGCAGCCAGAGTGCTCCTTGGAGGCCAGGATGGCTAAGCTTCATCTCTCCTACTTTGGACATATTGTCCGGAGGAAACAATCGTTGGAGAAGGATGTCATGCTGGGTAGGGTGGAGGGTCAGAGAAAAAGAGGAAGACCCCCAACGAGATGGATCAGCCAGGTGGCATCATTGATGGACTCAAGGGTGGCAGCGGTGGTGAGGTTGGGCCAGGATCGGACATTGTTTTGTTCTGCTGTGCATGGGGTCACTATGAGTCGGTTCCAACTCGATGGCACCTGACAACAACAACAACAACAACAACCAGGCTTACTATGAGTAACAGACCTTGATCCTAAAAATTCAGCATATACTCAAATGGTTAACATGATTTTTATCTCCCAAAGCACCCTGGATACTAAAAGGAAACAGCAGAAATGCAACAGGGCAATTGAAATGAATCCATCCTAGCAGGTGAACATTACCTTTAAGGTATTTAACAGCCGAGAGCAGAAGTCTCAGGTGGTAACTGTCTCTCTAAAAGCCCACTAGAGGTGAGCCTGTGGGACCCCAGGGAGGACCCCTAAAAGGAAAAAGAACCTTAACCAAGGACTGATGTACTTACTGCAAAAACCGGGACACTGGAAAAATGAATGTCCAAATCTCAGGGGAGGATTTGGCAGAAAAAGCCAATCCAACTCACCAGATGGTTGAACAAGCTTCATTGTCTGTGGAAAACTAACAGTGTCAGGGGCAAGTGGACCCAGCATGATTTGGCATCAATCTCTGCCACAACCTATTGCCCACCCCCCACCTCAGCTTAAAATAACAATAGGGAACAAACTGTGATTGTTTCCTTCAGTGATTGTAACTGAGATCTCAAGGCCTGAAGACTAGTTCTTCCTGAAACTCCTAAACTGCTTCACTGGGGAAAAGAAAATAAATAACTGCCTAGTCCTCTTACTAAGCCAGGACCTGCTTCCAAAGTTGCATGTTCAAACAGCTACCTGAAACCAAAAGTCTGCAGATGGAGGTTCCTCATGAACATGCCTGGCAATTACTGATTCAAACTCAGGAAATCAATCAAATTGGCCTGAGGAGATCAACAATCAGGTGTAAAACCCTCATGTGGACTAGCAGAACTCCAGGGAGAGCCAATAAGCATCCCCCATCGAGGTCTGATTAAAACCTGGAAACTGACCATGCCACAGAAACCAATAATATCCTCTCAGAAAAGAGGTCGAGAAATTCACTCTGGCCAACTTGTCCCCGTCCCCATCAAGTTGTCTCCCTGCTGCAGAAGAAGGGAAGCCTATGGCTCACAACAGGATGGATAGGCAATACCAGGTTATTGTACTGGACAATACAAATATTACCCTGTGAATTATGGGGCGACTAAATCTTCCTCCCTGATGTGGCAACTAGAGAGCTGAACTACAATTATATAGAAATCATTGACCAAGTACTCTTCAGCCATCCTGACCTGTTTCACTATATCTGGTGAACGAGATGTAATTAGTGAACAGAAGTAGTTACGTGGAAAAAGAGACTCGGATGTGTGTAATAGTAATCTTACAAGACCAGGTAGAGGCAATAGCCCTTCCACCAAGGAACTCAGCTCAATTAAAAAAAAATTTTTAAAAATGAGCTGATCGCACTAATGAGGACATCAGAAATGTTGACAAGAAAAACCGAATGTATACCCCGAGGACTTGAGGTCTTGAGTAGAACAGAGGCAGAAAGATTTGAGAGGTTAAAGGAT